>NC_071387.1:208643052-208946514 GCF_022682495.2 Desmodus rotundus | reverse complement strand
GCTGACCCAGTGGCTGATGCAATGACAGCGCATGCGCAGCTCGCTCCCCTGCTCCCCCTCCCGGCGCAGGATGACGTCCGAGGGGAGGCGGGGGCCGCACTTTGCGCGTGCGCAGGCGCAGTAACCGGGAGGTGCTCCTGGCCGTAAATCCCCTATTAGAGGTGCCCACTTCTTGCTGGAGAGTCCTTTATTTTAATGCTCGAGTCTCGCTTGCTCAGTTTTCCCGTCCTTTCTAGTTAGTGAACAATCTGAAGATGCGTGAGTGAAAATGTACATGTTTTCTAAAGCTGCGTGCAGTTGCCGCTCTCCGCCTTCTACGTTTGGTGAATCCAATTTCAAAACTTACCTAAAACTAAAAAAAATTCTCGAAAGTGCAAGACTTGACCCTAAAGTTCCAAAATACGCTTTGTTCTCGCCACATCCGCCCTAGGACGCCACAAGCCGCCAGGACCCAGATCCTCCCAGAGCGGCTTCCAAGAAGGACGGGTCGCGGTGGTCGCGCGGGCGGGACCTGATCAGCCCTAGGTCAGGGCGCCGGTCCCGGGGATGGAGGGAACACCGCGCGGTCTGCCCCGGGGCGGACCTCGCAGTCTCTTGCACGCTGCCTGGGAATCCCAGAGCCCGGGACGGGCCCTCTCAGGCGTTCTGTTCAGCCGCGGGGGCAAAGTTCAGGCTGGGGGTTGGGTCGGAGGAGCCCAGGCGGGGCTGCTGAGAGCTGAGGTTTGGCAAGTGTAGGGCGGGGGGAGGGAAACTGATCCACTAGGACCCCCGACCTGACAGCTGCAGAATTGGCTTAAAAGAAAACCCCTAAACCCCAGCGTTTGCGGGGGGTGGGGCGGTTGGAGGGGTGGGGATTGCCGGTTAAGAAGACCAGCCCACAGTAAACGCCCCGCCAAGTTTTCTGGGAAGTTAGGACGCGGCGCAGGGCACTGGAGTCCAACGGCGCCAGCTCATTCATCATCTTTCCTGCCTTCCCGTGTGCGGCGGGGACGGGGAAGCTCGTCACCCTGAAATGGGAGGCAGGGCTGAAAGCGAGGAATCCGACTTTGGCACAAGTCTTTCTACTCGAGTCTCAGTGATCTTGCTCAGAGGTTGTCAGGGGACACGAAGGTTGCTCTCTGCAGCTGGAGTGCCCAGTAGGACCGCTCTTCATTCTGTGGCCTCACCTCCCTCTCACGTCCTGCCCCGCCTTCCGGCGACACTGACCCCTCCCGAAGTTCCTGGCTCCTGGCTTTCTCCCGCCACTTCCACTTCCACGAGAATCCACCTACAAGGAACGGGTCACCCCAGCGTGTGAAGACGGCTTGCCTCTCCAAAAGACAATGTATCTTTTAAAAAGGGTGTTTATTAACCTAGAAGACTTCGTAACTGGAGAGGGAGGGAGGGCGAGGAGAGGAAAGAGATACTTTGAAGTTCTCCTTGATCACCTTTCTAAATACAATTCACCTGTCTCCAAAGTCAGCCAAGGATTAAAACCCACAGAATCACAGCGGCAGCGCACAGTAAGATCTTAATAAATGTTTGGTTCTTTCTGACGAGCTATCATTTATTGAATATTCATCATTTACTGAATATTGAATATTTCTTATGCTCTTTCTAATGCTCATCTGTAAGACCAACATTTGTTATCCTCATTTTATAGGTTAAAAAAAATGGATTACAGAGAAGTTAAGAAAGGTATTCAGAAAACATATAACCAACATTGAAATTCAGACCAGCTTCCCTCCACACCCTCCTCTCCTCTTTCCGCTCCTGCAACGCCACATTATGGTCGCCTGAAGTCATCTCTGCAACCACAAGCCCTGTGCTGTTACCCACTGCCACTTCCCCTTAACTGCCACCTTTGCCATTGAACAAAACCAACCTGCAGGGTTTGAAAGGCACCATTCCCTTCCTCGCTCTTTCATCACTTTTTAAAAAAGTCTTTGTCTTCTTTTCAACAGTTTTCATTTTGCCCAGCCTAGGTCACCAATATAATCCTTGAAAAAAAAAACAAACAAACCAAAAACAAACCCAATATTCTATTTTAGGAAAATACATTTTCCTATGTTTAAAACCTGTGGACAACACGCATAAGGGATGGTGGCTCGGGCCCAGGTAGTAGAATTTGAAGGAGAGAGGACCTCATCTAACAATTGTATGATGGCCAGGCTAATCCACACGTGCCAAGAGGCACGAGAGAAAATGTTTCTAAAATACTGTGAATCCGATATTTTGGACCAGAGACGGGAAGGGTGGAATTGTAATTCACAGAGACAAGCTGTGGAGTGGGGAGAAGGATGCGGTGACGATGAAGTCAGGCTGGAGTGTTGGGTGTGATGTGACAGTGACACATTCATGTCGTCGTGCTGTGGCCGCGGCATAGGATGCTGGGTACGCAGAGAGGTTATCAACATAGAGTTGGAGTTTAAAGCTGCGTAGCTAAGGAGAAACTCTCAGAGAGCAATGAGGGAGCAGCTGATTTGGGGGAGAGGAGGCTGAAAGTGGGAGCCCTGGCAAGGCGGTGACCCATCCCCGGTGTCAGATGCTGCTCAGAGGTCAGATAATGACCCCGGAACAGGATCATTGGTACCGTTGACGGTCCTGACAAGAGCTGTTTCATTGACGTGGCTGGGTGAGTGACAAGGAAAGAAACTGGAAACAGAGAACATAAACAGGCCATCCTGAAAAGGCTACAGACTGTGTGTTCCACCTACATGGCCTTCTGAAAAAGGCAAAGCTACACAGGCCGTAGGAAAATCCCTGGTTGCAGAGGCTGGAGAGGAGAAGGGAAAGAGGGGTGAATAGGCAGAGGGCAGGGGATTTTTTAGGGCAGTATCACTATTCGGTATGACACTGTAAAGGTGGACATACGACATGCATTTGTCAAAATCCATAGAAATATACACAAATACAAACTGTGGACTTCATTTTAAGGTAATGTATCAGTATCGGTTCATCGGTTGTAACAAATGGGCCACACTAGGGCAAGATAGTCACAGGGGAGAGTATTTGTGTGTGGCAGGGGCCAATTGTATGGAAACTGTATCTTCTGCTTACGTTTTCTATAAAGCTAAAGCTGCTCTTTTAAAAAAACTGTGAAAACCCACATTGTTAAGTCTGTGGTTTTCTAAAATTTATTTAAATTATGAGGCAAACTGCTTTGGGCTGTCATCTTAAACATGAATGTGCTTCAGTGATGGAGCAGAACTTTTTTTTTTAACTGAAAGGAGCTAATTGTAGAGTGAGCAGATGTTTTCTCCCAGATTTTGTGTTGTAATTTAGTAGTTCTAGACCAATCGTCACACTTTTATTTTGAGTTATTTGGTGTTCCCATTCCTGATCATTGAAATCCGAATTGCCCGGCATTCAAGGCCTCCGTGGCTTGGCTTTACCAGCCCTTGTTCCCACTGGTCCCCACCCAGACCCTGTTCCACCATGGCCAGAGTCCCGGTTCCCCATACATCCTTCCTGGGAACTTCTGCTTGGCGGCCTCAGCTCCGCTCTGTCCTCTCCATTTAAAACGCCGCACCGTCTTACTGCCGCTTCCATAAATCCTACGTATCTTTAAGGACCAGTGTAAGTGTGATCTCAGACTTGAAACCGTACATCGTATTCGTTGGAATACGTGTCTTTTCTGTGTTACTCAACACTGAGTGGGTCCCTCCGCTGACCGTCAACAAGCCCCTCGCACGCAGCAGGCACTCACATGGACGGCAGGCTGAGCAGGTGACAGCTGCAAAGTGTGGCAGCTCTGGGAACATTGTCACAGGCAGTCCTTAAGGCACTGATATTGTCACCAACTATTGTGCACTTAACTGAATAATTCAGTTTAAAAAGTAATTCCTCTTTCTCGAGTACTGCTACCGGTATAGGGCAGTATTATGGTATTTTCACTCTTCACCAAAATAAGACAAATTGTGAGGACATGAGAAAAAGACCATGGTTTAGCTCCGTTGCTTTGAAGTCTAATTTTATAATTATGTATTAGTTCTTTGGAAATAGACACCTGTACATCAGTAACTTTATACCTATTTCTCTATATTTTATTTATATTAATCTCTCTAAAAGAAAACGTTAATGTTATTACCTCTAAAAGGTTTCAGTTTGTTCTTTCTGACATACTTCTAGTGTCTCCGAACAAGAATCGCGCCGCAGTCCCTTGTGCTGGGCTGCGGTTCCTCCCCGGGCAGTGGGGGTTTCCTGTGAGGTGTGGTGGGGCTCCGTCTCTTTGAGACTCAGTTTCTTTTACTTAAGAATCGAGGGCATTGAATTCAATAATTAACACTGTTTCAGTTGTAAAAACTGTGCTGCAACAATATTTAAGAAATTAAAACAATACCCATAACCTCACCCTAACGCATTTATTTTCAATTTTGCATTTAACTTTTGAGTTCGATTCTTCCTAAGGTCCCTTTTAGCTGTAAGAGATTGACACCTAGTTCTCTGCTTGCCCACCAAGAGTGGGCAGAGCCGAGTTCTGGTCTTTTCTGGTTAGATTCTAGCAATGTTAGACAAATTCTCCTAAACTCTGCGAGACTAAATTTTTCCATTCTAAGTGGTAAACAGGATTACTTGTCCCGCCTCTCTCCTCTGGCCTGGTGGATGAGGTTGGAATGAGATTATGATACTTTGTAAACTGCCCGAAGTCTGTAAACACAGAAGGTACTAGGGTAAATCTCTAAGAATGCCTGGCTGGAAGCTAGACATCTGGATCAGACAGCCAAGTTGACTTAGGGACAGCCCGTTGGGTGCGTTCATTTATCCCAGCACCACTCCTCCAGGGCCCCCTTAAGTCCGTCCTGCTGCCCAAAGCAGTTCACGCATCAGTCCTTCTTCTTAGTATAACACGGTTGGAATGGTTTGCATGACAGCGGCAGAGGTTATTCAAGCAAGATAGAAATCTTGTCTGAATGTCTTATGCTTAGTACAGGAGGGGCTGTATCAACCTTCTTGCTGCTCTCTCGTATTTTTTGCGATGCTCACTCTCCCGCAACACAAACTAATCTTTCTCCTCTTCTTAAAGCACCTTGCAGGCTCCTCCCACCATAGCTTCTTTGCCTGTCTGTTGGTTCCCTCAGACTGTGAGCCTTTTAAAGGCAGAGACCACTTTTTCTGCGGTTTTGTGCTCCTGCAACCCAGCCAGACACCCGGTACCCGTCATGGTTGCAGTGTGACGAACAGGTGCTGGTTGGTTCTCCTTTAATTCAGAGTTTTAACTTGTCTATCACTGACGTCGTAAAACTGGGGAACCACATTCTGGGTCGTAGTGTTGCTAACAACAGAAAAAAGATAAGTTTCTATAAACCTATTTCCACTTTTGAGATATCTATGCTTGGATAAGAAAAATGGTTAATTTAAATGCAGCTTATTGAAGGAAAGATCTTAAAATCTTTAAAAATGATGCATAACAACGATCACTTTATTATCCGTAGCTTGCAGAATGAACTTTACAGAACAAGTAGCCAGAGTTCTGGTTAGGAGTATCTAGCAATAAATGCAATTATTTATTTGGAGAGAATGTGCAGAGACCTCAGCTTGTAAAGCGGTGTCCACGCGACTTCCACACGCCAAGCTAAGTGGAAGGTTGGGAGGGCTGTTCAGCTAATTCAGCCAAAGGAAAAAGGAAAAGGGAAAGTGTATGTGTGTGTGTGTGTGTGTATATGAATATATAATACATATTATATATAATATATAATATACAAACTTGAGTGTGTATATATATAACTTGTACTCACAAGTGTGTGTGTATCTATATATATAAATATAAATATATATAAAAACACTTGTACTCACTAGCTAAATTTCCTGTGATTAAAAATATGTACTTGGAATTGTAACTAAGCAATATGAAACCTCCTACCTGATAAACAAAATCTTATCAACAGAAGCGCATGGGGATGTGGGGATGTTTCTGTTTGTATGTATCCCTACACTTTACAGAATCATTTCACCAAAAAATTTACAGTAAAATGTACAATTTTAAGGACTCGTGAATTCTCACATGTTTTCAAATTTTTGTATTTGGCAATCTAAAAGTCTATCTAATAAAATAATTTGTAAGTACCTCCTCATTTGTATTTAGAGAATAGGATTTACAATAAAACGTGCAAGTTTCAATCATCTCAATCATTTGACATTCTAACGTGACTTAGCCACCCTACTGAAGTTTATGTATTTGCGTTTATTTCTGCAGATCTGAGATAATTCACACAAACGAAGCATACACCACCATTCCTTTTAATGTCTGCATGACAGCGATTTTTCAGTTCAGACTTCTCACTTGTTCTGTTTCCAGAGATCTGCAAATTTAATGTTTTAGCACTGAAATGAATTCTTAACACCAACCAGTGCATATACTTTAATTTCCTTTGCAGACTTAGTTTACTCTTCCCCTTCCCTTCAGTGACAGAAGACGTCAGGCGAAACTTCGATCCCGGCCCGCACACACCGCCCGCGTGCACACCACCCAACCACAGAAGGTTGGGGTTTGCCCAACCAGAGTCATGGACCCTGGGCAACTGGAACTTTTTTTTTTTTTTAACTTATTGCCACTTTTTTTCCTGACGCTTCCTCTTAAAAGTATTTAGAGGAAGTTCTCCTCTTGGGATCTGGTGAGCGTGCTGTTGCCAGAGGAGCAATTAGCCCAAACCAGGGAGGAGCCTGGCCCCGGAGGAGAGCTGAGAAGAGGGACAGCGTTCCATGTCATTTGTACCCGGGGGTGTGTTTCCAATCTTCTGATGCAGTTTGCGAAAATACAAAGAAATATGACAGGAAATGGCCACGTCGGTGTACCATGTTATCATTGATTCTAACTATCAGACGCGCGTTTCCCCACGTGCCAACATCTAATCCTCTTGTGTCACAATTGGATTGGCGGCGCCTTCCTTTCTCAGCACGACTGAGTTATGCTGCATTATTCAATTGCTAGTAACCTCCATTCAATGCGATGTCAGTATGGGTGGGTATATATGTGTATTCCAGGAGTGGGTATAATTAAAGGAGACAGTCTGATCCCTTGAGTGAGTTGTGAGTCTGTCTGTAGTCTTTGCTTTCATGATTCACTCCATCACAAAGTTGTGAGTGCCCATGCTAAGGATTCGCAAAGACCCTACCTCAGAGAACATACAGCGAGCTGGGAAGACAACTGGGCATTTCATTATGGTGTTACATGGCATGTCACAGGAGCAGAGGACCTCAGGATTCTGGGGCAGGGGGTCCAATTTAGTCCAGGGGGCTTCTTGGAAATGACATGCACATTGGGACTTCTGTGACAGTGTGAGTAGCTCTTATGCAAAGGCCCAGCGACGTCTGATAGGCTGGCACCGCAGAGGAGCCGAAGGCCGCTCAGTGGTGTGGAGGATGGAACGGCTTCAACACATGTCCGCGTCTGGATGCTGTACTTGCTCGGGGAACGAATCCAACCCCCCAGGCACAGAGCACGGGGCAGGCAGTGATGCTGACTTCAGCACTGTGGCAACACTCCAAGTACCTTTCTCCTCAGTTTTTAAATTGAATCGAAATACCCAGCTTTGCGTTTCATACAACAGAAGAATGGCATAGGTAAAAATTAGCATTTCAATCCCTAATTTTCTGAATATACAAGGTGGGGCAAAGTAGGTTTACTGTTGTCTGTATGAAAATATAACACAATAATGACTAATTAATAACACAAGAACAAATTGTTTTGCATACTCACAACTGTAAACCTACTTTTGCCCCACTTTGTATACTAAACATGTGCTACCTTATCTTATGAAATGTTTCAAGGGACATGAAAATTCATCAAATTCAAATTCTAATGGGAAGCTTGTTGGGTTGGAGGTGGAGAACCACAGGCCGAGGAGCATCCAGTTGCGAAAGTCAGATCCACAGTTAGAAGCTCCGGCCCCAGAGCCCACGCATCCAAATAACATCAGGGAAGAAAAATAGGCAAACTAGTGTAGCATGTGTGTTCCACTGATACTCTCACTGCCTACTTACTGAACAAGCAAGTCCACAAAAATCCTGTGGGTTTATCGCTGTCTTTACAGATATTTTAATGCCTGAGGAGTAATTCCTGGCAGCCCATTGTATGCCATTGGAGCCACAGGTAGGTGGCTGACTCCCTCCCATATTCAGCCACCGCCTCACTGGACTGCATTTTGAGTAGGAAACCTTGGCTGTGCAGAAAGTCACAAAAGAACACCCTTACTTCTAGGCCAACTAAAATGTTTCTAGGGAGGAGAGACCTGTAACGTAATTAGGGGCCGTTCTACATTTGTATCCTGAATGTACAGAGAGAAAGTGCTCTCGTCTGAGTTGTGCTGACTGTAGGGCAAGACGTCAACTAGTTTCACCGTGGGCCTGAAGTCACGCAAGTAACAGACTCACTTGCAGGAAGGAGATGGGCTCACGTCTGGGCAGCCTCAGAGCGTGAGGTTTGAGGCCAGAAATCTCACTGAGCACAGGAGTTGCCCTTTAGTAGTTGTGCGACTTTGGATAAATTAATTTAACTGCTTTGGTTTCTTTAACTCACAAATATGGATAATCATTCCCAAATTCTCCCTTTTTCTGCGACTGAAATGAAATCACACATGTAAAGTCCTCACACATATAATAGGTGGTCGATAAATACGTGCCTTTCATCACTGCGCTACTCTTTCTCTGCTGCGTGTTTGACCTTTGTCGCCACGGGGGGGGGGGGGGGGGGGGAGGTTGAATTCTGCCATCTGGGTGTGACCAGTGGGTGGGCCTGGGACACAACTGGAGAACAGGAGGAAAAGGAGTACTTATTTCCCCTGCTCCCTCCCTGCTGGGCTCCAGTTTAGACACTAGCTGCATTCCTAGTGCTGAGGCCACAGCTCTGGTCCCAGGGACCCCCCTCCCACAGCCAGAGTTCTAGGTCGGGCTGGCAGGGCGCCCTCCTCAGGCCAGGACTGGTAATGGCTTTTCTTCCCGTTGGCCTCAGAGGCTCCGTCCCCCCATCTTGTCAGGTCCTCTGTAAAAAGTCCTTTTATTCAACTTCCCTCAGTTAAATCCTTTGTAAGTGCCACTAGATTTTTTGGGGGGACTTTTACAGATACAAAATAACAATGATGACTTTATTTGAACATAAGGGAGGGTATCTTTCCTAATGAATCATTTTTACAGATTGGAAAATGCTAATACCAGACAGTTCTAAACCTAATGGAAATTTATTGGGATGGTGGTGGTTTCTTGTGGCGAAAACCCAGTTTGCAAGATTGGAGAGAATTTGTTTAGACCACAGTGGGTGGTGGGAAGGAAGGGTGGAGTCTCTTCTAGATGCATAAAACAACAAGCTGCTTGATTAGAACTCTGTCCAGATATGCCAAGGTTGAGAGTTCCATCCCTGGTCAGGGCACACACAAGAAGCAACCAATGAATGCATAAATAAGTGCAACAACAAATTGATGTTTCTCTTCCCCCCTCTCTCTCCCTCCCTCCCTCTCAATCTCTAAAATCAATGAATAAAAAATATTTTAAAAAAGCAGCAACAAGATCAAATCCACAGTAGCAAAATGAGCAAGAGGATTATGGGCGCAGTAAGAAACTATGACTGCTGTCGTGGGGAGTTTATGTTCAAGGGTATTAAGGTGCAGAATCATGGTCTCTCAGAGATGCCCCTGTCCCCATCCCTGGAACCTGTAAGTAACTGTTTCCTTATCCAGCAAGAGGGACCTGCCATGTGTGATTAAATTAAGGATCCCGAGGGGGAGAGATAGTCCTGTATTATTCAGGAGGGCCCACGGTAATGAGAAGGGTCCTTACCAGTGGCAGGTCATAGAGCCAGAACCAGAGAAGGAAATGTGATGAAGAAGAGGAGCAAGAGGGAAAGAGATGACTATGTGTCCTGCAGGCTTTGAAGGAGGCGAATGGAGCCACGTGGAATGCAGGTGGCGGCCCCTGGAAGCTGGAAATGGGTTCTCCCTGGAGCCTTCAGAAGAAACACAACTCCACCTCCGATGCCCTGATTTTAGCCCAGTGAGACTTCTGACCGGCAGAACTGTGCAGTAGGAAGTGTGTCTTGTGTGAAACGAGTAAATCGGCAGCAATCTGTTACAACAGCACCAGGAACCTGACGGAAGGGTCACAGGAGGTACATGGTGCTAGATTAGGGCCAACCTGGAGGGGTCGCTTGAGAATTTGGGATTTCATCTGAAGACAACAAAGAATCACCAATGTTTTTTCTGATTAAACACTAAGATA
The DNA here is from genome assembly GCF_022682495.2 of Desmodus rotundus. Taxonomy (NCBI): domain Eukaryota; kingdom Metazoa; phylum Chordata; class Mammalia; order Chiroptera; family Phyllostomidae; genus Desmodus; species Desmodus rotundus. The sequence continues at coordinate 208,936,326 of NC_071387.1, read as the reverse complement.
AAATGAAAAGCACTTGCTAGGAAGACGAATTTCAGGTTGGGTTCAGATTGGAGACAAGAAGAGCTCCCTACAGTCCAGTGCATGGGTGGGTTGCTGATCAGCCCCCAGGTTAAGTGTGGACTCTGCTTACTGATGCGAAGTTTCCGAGGAAGACAAGACAGTGACTGGCTGGGAAACCAGCAAAGGAAAAGAAGACAAATGTCAGATCCTTGCATTGTGAAATGGGCATAAATGTAGCACATATGAAGAATCTATTGCTTCTGACACAGCAACTTTTTTTAAATTCTAAATTTCAATATCATTAACATACACACATGTACACATACGCACACACAAAAGGGAATAAAGTATTATAATTTCAAAGTATCTATGCATTATTTTTCTTTAAATCCCTTCCTGGACTCAGCAAGGCACATTATCCCAACAATAGCAGAAAACTTACAGTGTATATAACATGCGACTGTTTCAGGCACGGAGACGTAAAGTGGGTGAACCTAAAAAAAGTACCTATATATATATATGTAGACATATAAATATACATATGAAAATAAGATTATATATAATAATATATATGAAATTGCAACTTCTTAACATCTTTTTTTTATTGTTCTTGTCTTTTTAGAGGATATGCAAATATAATTCGATCATCTCTGCATCAGTGACTGCCTGTTTGGTCAAATGGAAAAGGTACTATTTAAAGAGTTAGTAAGCTTTTCAGATTTTGCACAACACCACCAACAGGCAAGTGACCTCCAAAGAATTTGAGCTGGGAAAGGCGTCGCGGGTCAGGTGTGTAAAGGGCGGTGATGGTCGCTGATACATTGAAGCATTCACTGGCTGCGAGGCTGGTCAGGAGTTACCACTGTTTGGATTACTGGACATTTCCTGAATAGTGGAAACTGTCTGGGTGAAAAGTCAGTAGCGCATAATGAGCTCTCTTCACACCCCATCTCACTGAGGGGGGGGGGGCGGGGGGGAAGCTTTGCCTGTTGATAATCCGTGTCTAAGTAATCTTCATAAACGTTAGCAGGCTAAACTGGCTGGATCCCCCTGTTTTTCGTGGTAAAATGCTAAATTAACTAGTACTAATAAGCATCTCAGCAGTTAAGACTCTGAACAATCGAATACTGATGATATATGCTAAAGCCAGCCACTAATTAAACCATTAATCAGGTCACTTCGTTAAGACAAAACTGCACCCGTCTGCCTTCTCTCCTCCACCATTACAACTTTCCTCCTCAATCAGTGACTGCTGAAGAAGATCAGGCCCTGGGTTAACCATTTGGAAAATCTTAGAAAATACTAGGATTCAACCTTTTTCTACGTTGGATACATCCACTGTGTTTTTTTAAAGTCCCTTCCCCTCCAAAATGCCTGTTTATACAAATTACAAGAGTATATTTTGCATTTTCTAGAAGTCAGCTCTGTAATATTTACAAAGCAAATGTTCACTATTCCTGTCTCAATTCCCAAAGGCTCCTCCTTCTGGGAGCTAATACAGACACACATTTCAGGACGAGAAATGCGCGCCTGGCCTTCTAGCCTCTTCCAGTTGTGCAGCAGGAAAGATCTGAATACTTGACAACACGAAAACGCAGTGCTTCCCTCCCCGGGGCAACCAGAGAGTACGAACTTTGCCTATAAATCAGGCGCCCTCCAATCTCCTCCCTCCGAAAGAAAGGAGGGGGACGCCCGGCAGCATAGTCCTAAGATACAGAGCAAATTGTCAAAACAACTTTAATTTGAAAAGTCAGTTCTGCCTGGTAGAGTTTTCACCACTGCCTCCTCCCTCCGTTGGGTGGAGGGCAGTGAAAAGCCGACAAAACTCCTATCCAAAAACAAGACGCAGAAACTCTTTCCGCGCTCCCACTACCAAGATGACCCGACCCGAAGCGCCCGAGAGTGGGTCCGCGCTGCCCCCTGCTCTCTGGGCCACAGCTCCGCTCACCTCCCTCCCACCGCCCGAGCCCCTCGCGCAGGAGGTGGTTAAGGAAATCGGGGTTTCTCACCGGTGAGGAGCCAGCCGCAGGCGACAGCGACCCCTGGGCGAGCGGGGCTCCGGGGGCCCATGGCCGGAGCGGCCGCAGCGCTGGGAACGCGCGCTGGATCTCAGAACGGGTCCGGGCGGGACCGGGCGCAGGAGGCGCGCTCGCTGGCCACTCCGCCCGCCCGCCGCTGCGGGTCTAAGTCGCCGCCCCGCCGGCCGGGGCGCCCTGGAGCGGCAGAGTGATCTCCGGTGCTTCTAAGTCCGCTGCACGCTTGTCACATCCCAGACGCAGTGCCACGCCGCCCGCCCCTTCGCGCCTCTGCTGTCTGAAGTGCGCCTGGCAGCCTCCCAGGCTCTGTCCGAGACATGGACAAATAAAGCCAGCTTCGCGGGCCCGTGTTTAGGCTAAAGTCCACGAGCTGCGAAGCAAACCTTAAAGGGACATCTGCCTTTCCTGGAGAGGGTGATCCCGCTGTCCGTGCCAACTCCCTAAGGTGGTAGGAAGACGGGCAAGGGCTGGCTCTTCGGGAGGATGTTGCTAGCCCCGCGGCTCCTCCTTCACAGCCCTCGCTGCTCTCTGGCTCTGGGCAGGGAGGGCACTTTTAAAGTGCCGGGGCTCCTGGGCCCGATTGCGCAGAAGGAGGCAGACGGTCTGCAAGAGCGAGCAGGTTTGAGACCTCGGTCCCCGTCCTGCGCACACCAGAACTTGGGCGCAGTCTTCGCGCACTAGGAGGGGCGGGCCCCGCGCGCAGGGGCGCACCCACTCCGACACGCCCCCTGAGGGCTCTGCTGCCTCTTAGGCTGGGTTTGCTTCGTTTTTGGTGATTCGTGAGTAAAGAGGTGTTCGTAGCAGGGCTTTCTTTTGGGAAGACTGATAAGCGGGAGGGAAGGAGAAACACAACTGGGGGGAAAGAAAGAGAGAGCGCAAGAGGGACGCGGGAGGGAAACCTCCCCGTCGAGATGGAATGCGCGTGGGCTATTTTGTTTAAGCTGAATTAGGGTGTCTGTACACTGGGAATTGAAGCTAATAAAGAACCCAGGGCGCCCCCCCCCCCGCCCGCCTCTTGCTGTAGACTGCTGTAAGGAAGAGCGCGCGAAGTCAAGTCCTTGTGGCTCCCTCCTCCCCCACTCGCGCCGCTGCGGGGAACTGACGTGGGCTCGGCGGAACGCTGGGTCTCGGTGCCCGTCCCCGGGAGGCCCGCCCCTTGTCTGATGAGTTGTACAACCTCCCCGAGTCAAGAGCCACATTCACTGGTTGTCATCACCTACTACTCGCTATTTTTAAAGCTGCTGTGTTTTTGTGTTTTCGAGAATTTCAGAGAAAGGGAAGGAGTGCGTGAGTGGGTTTGTGCTGACAGGTGGTGGAGGTAAGAAATTGTATTCACTTCCGTTCAATTCAAGAACTAATTCAGTCTGTCTAGCAGGACGGGGGCTAGGCAGGGCAAGAGTGCCCCCCAAAGGAGGACTCCTGGCCTGGAACGAAGTACAGGTGGCGCAGGGCAGGTAACCCACGGGAAGGGAGGGGAGAAGCCCACAAGAATGACTGAATCAGTCGCCCAAGAGCAGATTGCAGAGGCCCAAAGTTACAGAAGACAAGAAAGTTAGAGAAGTTGAATGATGGTCGGAAGTGGGTGGGCTGAGAGGAGAGGTCGAAGGCCAGCCAATCAGTCAGTCACATGACAGTCAGCCAAGGAATTCCTCTTCGGACTCAGGTCTTTGAAATGATCCACTACTACCTAGTAAATATATTGAAAATCCGCTTTTCCTTGTTTCGAGGTTTCCTTTTTTTTTTTTTTTTTTTTAATTGCTTAGCGCTATGTTCAGAATCCCACCGATACACCTCTAGGAAAATTGCATTGCGTTAGATTCTCACAGTTCGGTCTCCTTTCTTAAGGCTTCTTTGCCTGCGTTCAGCGCTCTCTTATCCCAATTCGGCTTTCCCACCTCGCTCCCGTCTTCTTTAATTAACTGATGTCACAACCTGCTGTTCCCTGCAGGGAAAGATTTGTGCGGAAGGCCTTTCCTGGGGACATCTCGGCTCCCGGGCCACAGTTTCACATCTGCTGTCTCTCAGTGGACCCTCAGGGCTTTGCACAATAATTAATAAACACTCGTCAATTGTTCATTGCTTAGACATTTAAAATTATAATAAACATAGCCCTGGCTGGTGTGGCTCAGTGGATTGAGGGCCAGCTTGGGAACTGAAAGGTCACTGGTTCAATTCCCTGTCAGGGCACACGCCTGGGTTGTCCCCAGTTGGGGGTTCGCGAGAGGCAACTGACTGAGGTTTGTCTTGCCCTGGGACATCTCTCTTCCTCTCTTTCTCCCTCCCTTCCCCTCTCTCTGAAAATAAATAAATAAAATCTTTTAAAAAATGATAGTGAATGCTTGACTCAAAATATTGGTTTTTAATTTGAAGAAAGCATTTTCTCTAAATTGCTCAGTTTTCAAGAACAGAAAATAGTGTTTATATATCTGTGTATATGTATATATCTTTACACATACATATAGATACCCATATGTGGACTTCTAGAAAGTTGTAATATATTGAAAGAAAAGAATAAAAGAGGAATTGTAAAGTTAAATCTTACTGAAGTAAAGTAGGGTTAAAACATACTTATAACATGATCAATGTTTTAATTGATGGAAACTTTCCCTTTCTTTTTTGGGGGGTTAATAAAGATGTTGACTTTAAATATTTCATTTCCTCTGGGACTTGCAAACTAATGGTGACCACCACCACTACCACCGCCAAAGTTCAAGTTCGTTTCCCTGTGTGTTATGAATCTTATGGCCATACTTATTGATCTTCATGTCAAATCACGGCAAGTGTGGGCATGGAGAAATCAGCATTTGCCGAAGACTTACATTTAAAAACAAGTGCTCATTTTCTGAACTTCAATAAATCTAAACACAAAGTGATGTCAGACAAGCAATTTCCTTAACCAACACTCTCCTGACTGATAGGAAGGCATGCCACTGAATAAACGAAAGCTTCGAGAAGATGAAACTAGGCTCACAAACTGGTGACTCCATGAGGTCACTTGATGGCAAATGCTAAGCGCTGGAATTTATAGGATACACTGTTCTATTTTAAAGGACAGCGAGTCTGATGAGATCTTTTTTTTTTTTAGGGTTTTGAGAAATATGGGTGAAATTGTCCTGGCTGGTGTGGCTCAGTGGGTTGAGTACTGGCCTGCAAACCAAAGGATCTCCAATTCGATTCCCAGTGAGGGCACATGTCTGGGTGGCGGGCCTGGCCCCTGGTTGGGGAGGTGTGTGAGAGGCAACTGATGGATGTGTCTCTCACACACTGATGTTTCTCTCCTTCTCTTTCTTCCTCCCTTCCCCTCTCTCTAAAGAAAACCAAATAAAATCTTTGCAAAAAGAGACAGAAATATGGGTGAAAATTAAAAGGACACAAAGAGGTTAGAGACTGAACTTAAGAGTTTACAAAATGAGGCAAAAGTAATTGGCATCACCAACCAATAATCTCAAAAATAAAAACATGTACCTCATACCAAGGCTTTCTCCGTAGAGGTAATCTAACACACGGCATGGAGTTACTGGAATAAGTAAGGTTTGCCAGCTGGACTGCTCCAAGTCCTGGAACCGCCATATGGGGGCCGTGTGATTCAGGTATCCAGTTCTCTGAGCCTCAGTTTTCTCGGGTGTAAAATGGGAATGAAAACACTGCCTTTCTCTGAAGATTGGTGTGAAGATTAAATGAGAAGCCTACACAGCATTTAGCACAATGGCTGGGTTACAGTAAGTGCTTAATAGTAACGAATCATTCTCCTGGGCAGTAGAAGAATTAGCATCAGCGAGACAGTGGCACCGTAAGGCAGGGCGTGAGGGTGGTGATGCAATTTGATGGGCATCAGAAGGGAACTTTAGTATTTGATCGGATACATCTCTGTCAGCTCCTGTGATTGTTTCTGGAACCCTCACCTTTAGAATATTTGCTTTGGATTAGGGAATTATCTTGAAGATATCCCTGTAAAACAGGTATATGCATGAAATTACAAGGACTTGCTTTTCAAATGAGCTAGCTGTCAAAGGGATTTTTTTATTAACAGGAGAAGAAAATTTTACTAAGGTTTTTGGAATAGAAGAAGGTCTAGTGTCCTTTGGTGGTAAGATGGTGTGTTCTTAAAGCCACAGGGTAAATAAGGTTCTCCCACCTGAGTAGGGGTGGTTTCAGTTTTACTCTATAGTAAATACTTTTATAATTGTTGTAAAAACGGTAAATTTATTTCAATAAAAAATGCAAAATGATATTCTTTAAAAGTTAAATATGAAGTTTCAAATACATTTTAAGGTAGCATCAAAGCATCCCCTCTCCTCGACTCCACGATGGTAAACGGAAGTGGTATTGTCTAGAGCTGCTTCTGTTTTTACAAAGATTTCATAGAGATTCAGGTTTCCAAGTGTTACTATGTATGTATTCAGGGGAGTGCACTGCAAAGACCCCCACCGGAGCTCCTGGAGCTAAGCCACATGGGTGGCCGAGTCTAGCTCAGTGTGTTTTAAACTCCTGCTGTGCATTTGCAGCAGCAAACATGAGGTGGGGGGCAGTGGATTTCCTGCCGAAGAGCTGCTGTCTGTTAATTTCTTTCACGAAGAGCTGCTGTCCGTTAATTTCTTTCACGTGTAATTAGGAACCGAAACAAGCAGTTCCGACCTCACTTCTGACGTTGACATGCCTCAACTTGGAGCCTGTTAAATTAAGCAGGCCAGTGAAGCTACCATATTGTTACTGCTAGAATTTGAGATTGCTTCCTCTACAACCAAAATAAAGTCACAGTGACATGGCGCTTGAACTTCACCACCAACCAGCCATTTCTTGCTTTTATTTTCTTTTTGGTTATTGCGTAATGTTCTTGTGAGTGTTTCTTCACTTAAAAAGTAAAATAGGTGCTCCTCCCGCCCTATTTCCTGAGCAAGTCTGTGCCAGAAACCTGGGCCAAAGGCATTTGGGCAGCTGGTACTGCTGAAAGAAATTTAACTCTAGAACTTTGCTGTGGTGCAGTTCTTAGTGCTGTAGGAAATCTCCCTAAAGTGTACTGGCAGACTTTAACATGGGTGACCAGCTAGGGCTGCCATGAGGGAGGGAGGCGAGGGTGGGGCCCTGGCAAGGCTCCTCAATTGTGGCATCTCTGACTCACACCAGCCACCACTGAAGAGCAGCAACATTTTAGCTGCATTGCTGGGTCCCTTAATTTGAAATGTCAATTAATTCTATTTTAGCTGTTAGGCAATTCTAGGATTATTTAAACAGATTGACTTAGTTATTTCCCTCTAAGCAATTTCTTTTTTTTCTATTATTATTATTATTATTATTATTATTATTATATTTTATGGGCACCATAGCTAATGATCACCAGCTGCCCAGATACCAAAAACTATGCTCCCAAAAGCTCCTGATGTCGATTCTGCACGTAGGGCAATCCAGCCGCCACTCGTGACTGAAGCCCCTTTCTTTTCCTTCAACTAATTTCCAAAATGTTAAATTAAGTAGGTGGGCTTTGAAATCCCAGGATTGCAACAAATAAATTGTTAGTTAGTAATCAAACTGAGAAGGCTGATGTTTCTTGTAATAGGACGGGGTCCCTGAATATACATGTGTGGAAATACTCTTTAGCATTTAATAAAAAGCAAACACATCAAGGGAAAGCGTGTCTATAATTTGGCTCTAAAACAATAGCACTAAATCTCTTGTTTTATAGTCATGTGGCTATTTTTCACCTGTTCTACCAGACTGTAATCCATACCAGGATAGTCAGTCCCTCATTCTTATTGCCTGCAGCCTCTGCCTACCGCAGTTCATTCATTCAAACAGACAGGGAGCCCCTTCTGCACCGAAGGGAGTCTTCTGCCTCCTGGGGACTCCCGACGTTCAAGTGCTTGGCCCTGTTCTCAAGGAGATTACAAGCTGCCTAGAGAAAGGCATAGAATGATCTTTCTAATTGCACCTGATGATCCCTAGAGTAAAAGATAAAGTCGACAGGAAGAAAATGACAGGGTTTCACAGAGCTGGAGGCTCTGGAGTTTAGCTTTGCAGGAAGTGGGCAAGGGGTTTGTTTCCCGGGTGGCGAAAGGGTGATGGGCCCTCTAGGCAGAGTAGCCTGGCATGGACGGAGAGGACGGAGGAACAGTCAGAATAAGCAAGTGGTGCTGGGACCGGATTTGCAAGGTCTTAGAAGCATGGCAAGGAATTGGGACTCCTTATAAGCATTGTATATTTTCATAGTTCTGAATGACACATTCAACATGTTTCTCACTGTGTTTTAATTTTTTCCCGGAAGTGGCTTGATTTAATTTAACTTTTGTAGTAGAGGAAATGAAATATATTAAATCCATGAAGCACACTGTGCTACTTCTATCCCCTGATTTTTTATGCAATACCTTCTGACGGGAAATCTATTATTATTTATTATCAGTAAGTACAATACAGGTGCTACCAGAATACAGGTGGAAGGTTGGACATTTGTCTCGGACAAAGGAGCATAGTCTAGAAGAATAATGTTTGGTGGTTCTTTTAAAATGTAAAAACGATGAAAATAAAGCCACTTACTATAATGTCTAAAGAAGTGTTTGATGCTCCAACTGGACACTACATGATAGGTATTTAAAAATTAGTAAAGATGTGCTGTGATTAGTGGATGTTTTGAACATTTTGGTCCCAAAGTTGATTCCTGGGGTGAAGGCAGTCTGTGCAGTGGGGTGAAGACGGCACTAACAGAGGAGACCCGGGGACTTCTCCTGAGACGCAGCCATGACTAGCTGGTCCCTCTCCGGGAAGGGAAAGCGTGGGCGGCCTAGAGGATAGAGTCAGAGACTGCGAGTTGAAAGCCACTTGAGGTGCCAGAGTAAAGTGAGAAAGAAAAGCCAAGTGGGATCAGATAGTAAGGGTGGAAGCATTGTGGGGCAAGGTTTGAGCTGGAAGCTGGGGGAACTGAGAAACTAAGGCCCTAAATACCAAGATCTGACCGGAGATGTTTTCATGTGGGCCCAGATCTGCTCTAAAGGAATAAAAGAACAATCTCATGTACCTACTATGGAGTTATGGCTAAATTTGTCTGAACCATAAAAAGCAGTACAGGTGATTGTAATTGTAAATGTATTAGTAAGACTAATAAACATGATCATATTAATTAAACAATTATATGTTGATATTGCTGGAAAGAATTTCAGAGTCACAGAAATGGGGAGGATGAGAGAGAGAACTATTTTTGTGAGACTTGTGTCTCTTTCAAACACCCAAGATACTGTACGGAGAGAGAATTCAGTGTCTCCCTCTCATTTTTCTTTTTCTGGGATGGACTTTCATTTTATTTTTCTCCCTAACTTAAGTCCTGCTGAGAAGAAAAAGCAAATGGAAGAATATATGACCAAAAGAATGAGTTTTCCTCTTCAAAGAGCTACAGGAAGTGGTTGGACTCTCTGGATGAAAAAGAATCATACAAATTGGGAGAATGAAGAGAAATTGGGGGATTCAAGGATTGGGTGGGTCTGGACCTAGAGCGACTGCAAGGGTAAATGTGGAAAGCACCCAGCCACGGCCCACTTCATACTTAAAACAACCCGTCTTTGCTGGTGCTGGACCAGAGCCCCCCCAGTGCCTGCCCTGTATTCACAGGTCTCAGAGTTGCTTTGAGGAAGCAGAGTATATCACGGTATCAGGACCCAGGGACTTTAAGTCCCCATCAGCCACAGCCAGCTCTTGTCTTGTTCTGGGTGTGGCCTGAGTCACTCCACCCATGAAGAACAATGTAACTGTCAACAACCTAAGCTTCTGGGTACCTGAAAGTAATATATTTTTTAAAAGATTTTATTTATTTTATTTAGAGAGAGGGGAAGGGAGAAAGAGAGGGAGAGAAACATTGATGTGTGAGAGATACATCGATCAGTTGCCTTGCCTTTTGCACGCCCCCAACCCCCAACCCAGGCATGTGCCCTGACTGGGAATCAAACCAGCGACCCTTTGGTTCGCAGGCCAGTGTTCAATCCACTGTGCCACACCAGCCAGGGCAGAGAGATGGGAATGTAAAAAGAAAATAGCCACTCCCACTCATCATACCTGTGCTTACAGAGCCAGATTAAAATTTTTATTTGAATTGAGACATAAAGAAATGCATTCCTTATACATTTATAAAAAATAAATTACATTAAATTAGTCTAAGAATGCTTATAGGTGAAGGGATTAAGAACTCCCCCCCCAAAAAAAAACCCCTCATAGACAACAGTATGGTGATTACCAGAGGGGAAGGGGTGGGGGGAGGTGGACCGGGGGGATAAATGGTGATGGGAGGAGGCGTGGGGCGGTGAACACACAATACAATATCCAGATGACGTATTAGAGAGTTGTACACCTGAAACCTACATAATTTTATTAACTGATGTCACCCCAATACATTTAATAAAAAGTGCTTGGAAACAGGCCTGAGAAGTTACGCACTATATACATCTGGCACCTGACTGTACCCTAACTGAGTATTTGTATCTTGTAAATCTTATAACTCATTTTTACAATGACCACCCTGCCGAAGCACACAAGTACAAGTAGAATAAACTTTCTTTCCATAATTCAATCTAGCTAGAATAACTGTTTAGGTTTTTATTATCTCCACAATACTTAGTGTTGAGATTGTTTTGTATTTTATATTACTAAAAGTTAGGGGTGAATTAGAATTTTCTACTTTGTAGTGATCAAAGTTAACTTTTCTGAGTAAATATTTGTATTTGTATTTCATGAAAATGTGTTAACAAAAGACTCATCTTGCGTGGATGGTAGTAATAGGCACATGTGTGCAATATTAAAACAAAAAAGAGGGAGAAGTATTTCTGGAATTACAAAGTGAGTGCCTACAAAAATCTGCTTTTCTGTAAAAGCCATGAGAACATTTGCAAAAGTGTGTCAAAATCAACTTTTTTACAACTCTGGGATTAAACAAAGAGTGGCAAATTTTTTAAACCAGCTGAACCTCAGCATTTTAATTTGCCTGTTTCCATCCCTGGCCCCCGACCCTGTGCTGCCTCTAAGCAAGCGGCCTCCCAAGAGTGGCTGTGAAAATAGGTCGTGCAGTGGCCACTGTGGAGGGCGGCACAGGCTCGGACCTCCCCAAATCCTCCGGCCAAGAGAATCTTCACTGTTTGTCCTGACGGGCAGCTCTTTGCAAAGCTCCATTCTCAAGACTTGTCTTTATTTGGGCTGCCTTGGATTTAGCTAGCACTGTGAAAGTAGCCATATTTCAAGAACATTTGTAAAAAAACAAACACCAAAAAAACAAAAACCAAAAAAATCCTGGCACTTGTTCAACCCATAACAGCCAGAGGCAGCAATACCTATGAAAGCTACCAAAATGCTATCCAAAAAAAAAAAAAAAAAAGCAAAAGGAAAACACTGGACAGTAAGATATCCTTATGGCACTTGAAAAATTCCACGTGGTCTCGAGAATTTAGAAGGACATGTGCACATGCAGAGCTGTGTGAATTCTCTGGAAAGACCAGAGAAGACTCTCATCTCTCCCCTCTGGCTGACCTTGAAGCTCTGTGCAACCAGGAAGGAAAGGCTAAGGCCCAGTTTGAACTGCCTGCGGGAGCACGGACCACGTGCCCTCCCATCAAGGCTGGGAGACTTACTGTTTCAAGGCATTAAAACAAAATCTGTTTAATCATTAAGTGACCATTTGGCTAATCATACGGAGACTTCAGCAGCTATAAAAAACAAAGAATAAAGACTTTACAAAATGAGCCCAAGGAAGTCACTCAATAAACACACAGCGGCAGCAGCAACAAAAATAAACAGCTTCACTGCACACCCCAGGGAGTGAAGAATTCCCAGTACTGCCCTGTTATAATATTTTAAATGTCCAGTCTCAACAAGAAAAAGGCATGTAGAGAAAAAGGAAAGTATAACCTAAACACAAGAAAACAGTAGCAGTAAAAACTGTCCCTTAGGAACCCTAAATGGCAGCCTTCCTAGAGAAAACTGTAAAGCAGTAATAAATATATTCAAAGAAATAAAGAAACCATGTCTAAAGAGTTAAAGTGTGAGAATGACGCCTAACCAAGTACAGACTGTCAACTGAGGACAGATGTCTTTAAAAAATAGGAATTCTAATGTCGAAACTACAACAACTGACATGAAAATTCACTGGAAAGGGGCTCAACAGCAGATTTCAACTGGCAGAAGAAAGAGTCAGTGAACTTGAACAATTACCCAGTGCGAGGGACGGAACGATAACAACAGCAATAAAAATACACGGAGCCTCAGACCTGTGGGACACCATCAAAGGTACCAACATGTCCCTGATGGCAGAAGGAGAAGAGAGGAAGAATGTGCCAGAAAGCATATTTGAAGAAATAAAGTAAAAAAGTCTCCAAATTTAGTTAGTAATATTAATGTTCAAGTCCAAGAAGCTTAGTGACTAAAACTAGGAAAAATCTGAAGAGAGCCACACCTGACTCAATGTAGTCTCACCGTCGAATGTTTGAAGAAAAAGAGAATAGTAAACGGAGTAAGATAACGTACTCAGGTACAAGGGGTTCTTTATAAGCTGGACTGTCGGATTCTTGTTAGAAATCCTAAAGACCTGCCCTGACCGGTGTGGCTCCGTTGGCTGGGCATCGTTCCGCAAGGCAGAAGGCCGCCAGATAAGACACCTGGTCAGGGCATGTGCCTGGGTTGCGGGTTCTGTGTCTGGATGGGGCACAGTCTGGCTGTGTTGGAGAGGAAACTGGTCAATAGTTCTCTCCATCTCTTCCCTCTCTCTAAAATTAAATAAATAAAATTTAAAAAATGAAAAAAGAAAATCATGAAGACCAAAAGGGAGTAAGATGACATTTACTTTTTTGAAGGAAAAAGGCTATTAACTATATCCAGCAAAACTGTCCTTCAGAGCAGAAAGAGAAACTTACACATTCCCACATTCAGAAATAGCGGGTTAAGTCAGTGCTGGCAGACCGGCCCCACAGGAAACACCAAAGGGGTCCTCGATTTGGAAATGAAGACACTCGACAGGAGGTCAATTCTCAAGAAGGAAAGAAGAGCGCCAGTGAAGGTAACTACATACGTAACTGGGAAAAAGAATGTAAATATTTTGTTTCATATTTAAAAGTGACTACAGAAAGCAATAATCACAAAACTACGCTGGTGAGCTTATCATCATTTTTTTTTTTTTTTTTTTAAATATATTTATTGATTATGCTATTACAGTTGTCCCATTTCCCCCCCCACTCCACTCCATCCTGCCCACCCCCCTCCCTCCCACATTCCCCCCCCATAGTTCATGTCCATGGGTCATACTTACAAGTTCTTTGGCTTCTACATTTCCTACACTATTTTTACCCTCCCCCTGTCTATTTTCCACCTATCATCTATGCTACTTATTCTCTGTACCTTTACCCCCTCTCCCCCTCCCACTCCCTTATTGACAACCCTCATGTTCTAGTTGTTTGCCTAGTTTGCTCTCGTTTTTGTTTTATGTGTGGTCGTTAATAACTGTGAGTTTGCTGTCATTTTTACTGTTCCTATTTTTGATCTTTTTCTTAGGTAACTCCCTTTAACATTTCGTATAATAAGGGCTTGGTGATGATGAGCCTCTTCAACTTGACCTTATCTGAGAAGCACTTTATCCTCCCTTCCATTCTAAATGATAGCTTTGCTGGATACAGTAATCTTGGACGTAGGTCCTTGCGTTTAATCTTGGGTAATGTAATTATGATGTGTCTTGTTGTGTTCCTCCTTGGGTCCAGCTTCTTTGGGACTCTCTGAGCTTCCTGGACTTCCCGGAAGTCTATTTCCTTTGCCAGATCGGGGAAGTTCTCCATTATTTGTTCAAATAAGTTTTCCCTTTTTTGTTCTTCCTCTTCTCCTTCTGGCACCCCTATAATTCGGATGTTGGAACGTTTCAAGGTGTCCTGGAGGTTCCTAAGCCTCTCCTCATTTTTCCAAGTTCTTGTTTCTTCATTCTTTTCTGGTTGAATGTTTGTTTCTTCCTTCTGGTCCATACCAATGATTTGAGTCCCAGTTTCCTTCTCATCACTATTGGTTCCCTGTACATTTTCCTTTGTTTCTCTTAGCATAGGCTTCATTTTTTCATCTGTTATTCGAATAGATTCAACCAAGTCTGTGAGCATATTGATAACCAGTGCTTTGAACTGTGCATCCGATAGGTTGGCTATCTCTTCGTCGCTTAGTTGTATTTTTTCTGGAGCTTTGAAGTGTTCTGTCATTTGGGCCATTTTTTTTTGTCTGTCTTGGCGCGTCTGTTACTTTAAGGGGCGGAGCCTTAGGTGTTCACCGGGGCTGGGTAATGCTGGTCGCTGCGCTGTGATGCTGTACGTGGGGGCGGGGCCGAGAGGGAGCAATGGCGCCCGCCTCACTCTCCTCCGGATTCCAGTCTTTCACTCCGCTACCCACAATCAAACTGGGCCCCTCTGGTGCTGGTTCCCGAGTAAGTGGGCCTGTGCACACTCTAGGCCCCTGTGGGTCTCTCCAACAACCTCTCCTGTGAGGCTGGGAGTCTCTCCTGCCGCCCCAACCCCCAGGGGCGCTTTCAATCAGAGGTTTGAGGCTTTATTTCCCTGAGCTGGAGCCCTGGGTTGCGCAGCGGTCTGCTTCTCTGCCCGCCGTTCGTCCGGTTTATCTGTGGGCGAATGTGGTGCCGCAATGTGCTATCCGCCACTCTGCCTGCCCCACTCTCCGCCACTCTGAGTCCGGCCCTCTGGGTTTATCTGTGCAAATGTGGGACCGCAGGGTCTGCTAGTGCTCGGACTGCCTGCGCCATTTGTCCCACACTCCGCCAGTCTCAGTCCCGCCACAGCCACGCGAGTCCTCTCCACCCCGGTGCCGACTCCGCCCCTCCTACCAGTCTGGATGAATGATTATTTTCTGTTTCCTTGGTATTGGTCCCCCTTGCTGTTCGATTCTCCGTCAGTTCTGGTTGTGCGAGGAGGCGCAGCGTGTCCACCTACGCCGCCATCTTGGTTCTCTCCCGCTTATCATCATTAACATATAATTTGCGCAACAGTGCAAAAGGAGAGGAAATTGGGCTATATTGGGGCAAATTTTCTATACTGTGGAATCTGATTGCAACTAGATTGTTTTAAGGTGTTAACTGTAATCCCCCAGATGACTATAAAGACAATAACTTAAAACAATTATGTGAAAGAAATAACGAGGGAACAAGTGAAAACAATATGTTCTTTTTCGGTTCCCAGTCTGATGCATGTGACGGTTCCGGAGGACCACGTGCGGTTCTAATCCTGACGGTAATCGCAAATCAGAAAAGCAAGCCGCCAGATTTCTTTGAAATGAGTACGATTTCTTTCTTTCCTCATTTTTTCTTTATTTTTGTTGTTGACACTATTGCAGATGTCCCTATTTCCATCCCGCATTCCCCGCCTTCCCAGGCCTTGCTCCCCCTTCCCTCTGGCCTTCACCACGCGGTTGTCTGTGACAGTGGGTCACACACGTAAGAACATGGCTTGTTTAAATGATAGTAGTTGGTTGAGGCCCTGGTTCAGTAACATCTACTAATTAGAACCAAGTGTCAGGCAGTATAAAATTCACCCAGATTATCTCTGTTGATCGCAACATTTCAAAGCACTTGCGTGAAGTAGACGAGAAAACGAAACGTAGAGGTGTCTCCCGAGGGGAAGCGGTAGGAGCAACGCGAGACCGTGGGCAAAGCGGCCGCGACAAAGAGAAGTTCCCTCCATCTGCTTTCAGCCCTGGCATTGAGGTTGGTTGTAACTATGCCAGAAAATTAAATGCCCTAAAATTGCCAACAGGAAGGAACACTGGAAATAAAATCCCAGCAAGTTAGCAGCTTCTAGGGGTCTGGAATGAACTCTGGCAGCTTATTTTAAGAACGAGTCTAACTCTTCTTTATGGAACGATTAAGTGGAATTCAAAGGTGTCACAAGGAAATGGAGACTTGAAGTGACTCCGCGTTCCGGGGGAGCCTCACGATTTTATCACAACTGTTGAAACAAAACTAGAAGTCTTGACTACTCCTCAGTCAAAAACTAATGAAGTCAGGAAATTGCATCCGGTTGCCCCTAACATTGAAAACCCGTGTAAGACGGTGAGCGTGCTTGCGCACACACACACACACAGGTGCCAGAATGTCCCCCGCGATATGACAGTATGACAGGATGACACTGGTTGTGCAGAGACACCAGATGGGGCCAGGAATGCTCACCTGCTTAGCTCCGTGCACCGCTCTTAGCGGTGCTTTCCCTTTACATCACAGCTTCATAGGCTTCTCAGCCACCTTGCATTTTACCACTGTTGGCAAAGATCTAGTCTCTCTCCAAGTTTAAGAGGAGTTAAACCTTCATTTCACTTCATAGATACTCACAGAAAACAATCACTATACGTCTTATTTGTGTGATATTGTATAATTATTCAGAAGTATTTCATTATCCATATATTTGCATTTCACACTTCCGCATCAGGAAGGCTGGGTAGAATCTCTGATTTTCTTTACTTTGCAGAAATACAAAGCCACTCAATAAATGGATTGCAAAGACTGAAATCTAACTCCGGAGGTTCAGTCTTTTTTATTTTTAAATTCTGTGTAGCCATGATCTGGGAACATTTTTAAGAGTATTTACTTTATGTTAAGCCTGTATTTTTTTAAATATATTTTTTAATTTATTTTTAGAGAGATGGGAAAGGAGAGAGAAAGAGAGAGAGAAACATAGATTGATTGCCTCTCACACATCCCCACCAGGGGACCTGGCCTGCAACCCAGGCATGTGGCGTGACAGAGAATTGAACTGGCGACCTTTCAGTTCACAGGCCGGCGCTCAGTCCACTGAGCCACGCCAGCCAGGGCTTAAGCTTGTGTTTTAATTTTTGTCTGTTTGCAGTAAATATACACAAAATGTTAGAATAAATGTCTAGGACACATCTGTTTCCTGTTCATTGTGCACACCCTGTCCGCAGCTTTCGGAATGGAGTTGGCACCTGAGAACCTCAAGGAATGACCCCAGCGGCAGTGGTGTGGGAACTCATTATTCACCTCCACCACTTTATAAAATAAAGCCGACCTTGGAATATGGTCAGCTAGGAAATGAAGCTCAAAGTGATACGGTTTCTAATAGAAACAAATAAGAGTTTCAACAAAGAACTCGGTGATTTTTAAAATACCGACAGTTCTGAAATACCCAGCTTGTTCTGTGACTTGCACGGTGCGGTCACAATTCATGTTGGAACATGTGTGAAGCATATTATTCTGTATGTTAGGTGACGCAGGTGGTCGGAGCAGCGGGACACACTTTCCACCCAAACAGGTGCAGAGCTTCTAAATAATTGTATATTTTGGTCAGGTTGCTAACTTTTGACTTGGGAGAAAATTTATTGAAGTTTGCCCTGTGTTCTTCATTTGCCAATTTAAGAAATCTTGGTTTAAATTGTAAAAATCTAAATGAAGGTTTTGAGAATTAGAATTCCCGATGAAAAGACATGTCTATTTTCTTTGAACCAGAATATGTTATTTAAACACTCATCAGACATCAAGAACAAAAAGAAAATTGTAATTTAGGCAAAGCAAAAATTGCCTCTATTGCCTTCCCTCCCCTCCTTCCCTTTCTCACTTCCTTCAAGGGGAAGTTTCTGGAGTGTTCAGTGAATTTTCCGTAGAAGTCAAAGTCCCTCACTAGGAATGAGGCCTCGAGTCACATACATAAACATATGTGTGTAGGTGTGCTTGTGTGTATACATGTATTTGTCACGACTCCAATCCCAGCCACTACTCAGAATAAGACAGAAGTTACAGCCAGCCTGGAGTTTGAATCAAGTTCAATAACGGGGCTGTTTACCCGTGCAGTTAGGGCAGAGGGAACTAGAAGGCCCGTTGGGTCACAAACGATTCTCATCCCGGTGGGCACAAAGAAAGGATACGGCATTAGCAGTGAGTGTTGGAATCTGGGATGGGAATGGGTGCCCAGTAGAAGCTGTCCCTGTAGAGGGAGGCAGCCAGTGGGGAGGGATGGGGGTGGGGGTGGGGATAGAGCCTGGGGTGAGAGGGAGCCCGGAAGGGCAACAGGAGACCACCTTCTCCCTTCTGCTCGCCAGCGTCCTGCCCAAGGATCTTACTGGCCTAACCATCCAGAGGGTAAGGGGACCTGGGTGATGCCACTCACAGGGGTCAGTGTGCCCTGGACCACAGAGCAGAGCAGGAAAGAAAGGCAGAGGATGGACCTGGGAGGGGGGACAATGGAGAATAACCAACCCGTACACCCAGCCTGCACTATCTCAGCCTGGCTGCCTGACTTGCTAGGTGAACGGACCTCTCAGAGCTTTGACCCGGTCCTTGCAAGCAATAAGATGATGCATTATCGGTGCGGGCACCTGACTAGGGCAGGCAAGTCCTCCTCCTGTCCCTGTTCTCAGCCCCTAGACTCCACATGACAGGGGGTGGTAGTGGGGGGTGGCACTGGGGGGTGGGGAGTGGATATGAGCAGGCCCCTCCAGTTTTTAGGCTCTCCAGGGCCCAGAGTTAGTTACAAGAATGAATCCAAGTCAGGGCCTCGATCTCGGAGGAGCGTTCCTGGGGCTCCTTTCCCCCACTCCCCCCCAACATGGCTGGGATGCACCCTGCTGGGCAATAGGCCTCTAGGCTGGACTTTGATGGTCAGATCGGCCTTTCCCCAAGGCCACTAGCAGCATCCCAGAGGTGTCTGGGGACTCTGGTTGAGCCCGAAGCACTGGTGAGCACTTTCCATTGAGACGAGAAGTCACCAGATGAGAGGGGTCCAGATGCTGAAATATGTTGCTACAAAGTGAATATGTTTTGCAGCCCCATTCTGTATTCAATCTTAAGATTAGCACTGGAGGTTCAGACCCTAAACACTCCTCAATAAGATAAAAGATACATTTGCAATAACTGTCCGGCGTTATATTTGTGTGCAGCTCTGGGTCTCACCGTAGGGGGAAAAGCTTCTTACCAAAAGGCACTGGAGTCGTCCTTCAAAATGCGTCTGTTTGGCATCGTGTCAACATGAACTCGTGTGAAGATAACTCAGTTTCACTGAGCGTGCTCAGGAACGCTCCGTTTTCCCACGCTGTAACGCCTGTGCAGATTCACTTCTCCAGGAAGCCAGGGAGGAAACTGCGGCCGGCCCATGCGAATTAGCTGCTGCCTGTCACCAAATGACACCACGACTCCAACAAGATCCGGCTCTCCTGGGAACGGAAAACTTTCAGAATGTGGAGAAAGTTACCGCAGTACTGTGATGGCTTGAAAGGGAAATCTGAGGCTTGCAAACCAAGGGAATCTTGGATTGTTCTGCTGTTCAACGAGCCGCCCTTAACATTCTCTTGCTTGATGGCTCAGCATGTCGAAAACTGGTTTGTTTGTCAAGTTTTAGACAGGGAAGGGTCACAAAGTCTTGGCTGAAACTCTCTGGTCTGTAATAAACACAGACTGTGAGGCCCCCGCCTGAGTGCTCGTGGCCTGGGGACAGGGACAGGCACATCAGCGGAGGTAGATCCGCTCCTTGCTCCCTGCAGGCCCGTGACCTGCTCTGCGGGCACAAGGCAGAAACGTGAGTTTGTATTCTAAGGCCCTGCACAAGAGGGGTGCTGGAATGCTCACATGCAGGAAGAGGAAGCTGGGGCTTTTGTTTCCTTCGTGAAAAATCTGGGAGGCAAGGAGAAGACAAGCGAGTGCTTTCATTTTATTTGAGTGAGGCTGGTGGAGGGCTGACGGACCAGGAGAGGGACACAGAGGAGGGCAGAGGGGCAGGGACAGAAGAGACACAGGCTGGCGGCAGAATGGCTTCATTGTTTCGCCTTTCTGCCATACACAAGTCCTTTAAGTCTGCCTAGCAGTAGGATCGGCCGCTTCTGTTAAACACAGGTTTATTATCTAGGAACCTACTGGAAGTCTTCAGTACGTAAACAGCAGAGTATGTAGGAAACTCACACTCTCATTTCTTGGTTCAATGGTTTAATAAATGCTTATGCAAGACCTACTATGTGCAAAACATTGTAAGCCACTCTAAAAATATTTATCACTTAATACTATTTTTTCTCCAGTTTAGAACTTTTATCTGGATAAGATGTGGGTACCCATCTGATGTGGGTACGTGTGTGGGTTGTTTTAGATATTTTGTTACATAAAAAAGGAAAGCGTTATCAATGTGTTTTGTAAAGATAACTTCCCTAGAAAGAAGCCCTGACCTGCTGAGACAAGCTCTGGGCAGCCACACACGGCACAAAGCCTCGGCCTTGTAAACAAGGATTTCTGGAAGTTCGATATACAAGGTCTCCACCCTTTTTCCTGTCACACAGGATGCAGTGGCCTTTGTTGAAAGGCACAGTGACACTGAATAGCTGGCAGTCCCTGGATGTGGCTTACCGTGTGGCTTGCTCCATCAAGCCCCATTCACAGGAAATCAAATGACCTGTAATAGATGTCAAATAAAAACATGTGGGGTTTCGTTAGGAAAATATTTGGGCATAGAGATTGATATTTCACACATGCCAAGAATAGCTCTATTGAAAAAAAAAATCGTAGTCACAGCTGAGGGGCACATTTAATCACCCTCTAGACTCAGAATCAGGGCCTGTGATCTTGCCCCTCATTCTCTGCCTCGGCCATGAGCCGCGTTTCACCCCGGGCCTTCCTCGGGCTGTCGGGCACGCAGTGGAAGCACCGCCCACAGGTCAGCCTAAGAGCCTCCTCAAGTCACGTTATGCTGGGAATTTCACTGAATTTTTTTTGTGAAACAAAAGTGAATATGTTGCTCGTGAATTGATCGACTGAACTTTATGTGACAGTAGAATTTTGCTCTTTAAATTGTAAGTTAAGAAAAGTGATTACTTATATCTATTCTCCTGTTGGCCCTGACTGTATCCACAATCATAAGGCAGGAGTAGGGGCAGATTTAAGGTTATTAGCTCCATATCCCAAGACATTCTCAGTCGTGAACAGGACTGACAGGGCCCCTGCCCTCATGGAGCTTATTATTTGGGGGGAAGAGATAAATAATAAACAATAAGTGAATAAACGAGAAAACCTGTCACACAGGAATAACTATTACACAAATAATTGTAACAGAGTGTCTGGTGGCTACTTTCATTTGAATAATCATAAAGGAGCTGTCTGAGGAAATGACATCCTATGTATTTTTGGACTAACGAGAGCCAGGCTGGTGAAGTTCACGCAGTAGGAACCCGAGTTTGCAGGAAAAGACACTACATTCACGTGCACGCAGACACCTTCGGTCAAGAGGACGGGTGAATGTGTGCGGACAGGGAGCAGAAGTGAGGTTGGAAGAGTAAATCCAGGAGCAAGTTTCTTTGAGGGTGAGTTATTTGCAGAGGTGAATATAAACCAGAATGAGCTGTGGCATGAACATGTGGGGGTGTAGGAAGAAGGAGAACAGGCGGAGAACAGAGAGATCAAACATCCCTTTGTTTCTCATCTCTCTCCCAGGGGCCTAGAGGTGCAGAGGGTGAGCGGGAGGATGACTTGAGCAAGCAGCCTGAGCCACTGGTGCGGGACCAGGAGGCAGCAACGAGATGCAAGTGACATTCACTCATGGGCAGGAGCATCGTATTCTGTTCTGACTCTGGCACTATATCCTACTTTATAAAAAGTACCTTTAAGAGATCAGATTAGGCAAATTAGAGTTAAGCATGCTTTAAACCACAAGGATAGATAACAATTCAGATGCCCCCCGAATCTCCCCCTTCACAATAGTGTATTATGTTTTAAGTAACAGCGTGGCTGTATGAAAATGCTGGTTTCCCTTTCCAAGTGTGGCCTCTCTCTCCTTTGCAGAAGCGTGCATGGGGAGCCCTCAGGCTTGTCGAGATGCATTTTCTTCTCAGAGTCCCGTCTAAATGGCTCTGTATAATTGGACAAAATCAAATCACATGAACACGTTTGGTTGTGAAATGGAACTCCCAAGACTCAAGTAAGAAAATCCATGAGTCGACTGGCTTCCAATTTCCTGTTTGTCGCACACACAGTGAATTTACAGAAAAGTCCGTCAGGTGGAGGTGGGTTGTGTCCAGCATGCAGCTTCGAGACAGACAGAATCTAGAACACTGGTGTGAAGTGTCCAGCAAAATGGGTGCCAAGTTCATTAACGTTTTGAGAACCTGTGGGTTCAATGCAACGTGTTTGTTTATGAGGATTACCACTCATGTAGCCTTCCCAAGAGGAAAGGGGGAAGGGAAAGACATTTTATTACCTTAAACAGAAAAGACTAAATCTATTGCTACTCCTTTTAAAACTGTGCTCCATCTAGAGGGATGGTAGTAAAGAGTCTGTGTGCTTTTATTGAATGGAGCATGTTTTATTGTTTAAATTACCAATTCTTTGCTCAGGAAATGTTTCCTTCAATAACCTTTATGTTTTCCCCTTATGCAAAAGAAACCTATATAATACAAGTTAGATAATAAATAAATATTACACAGGTTATATATTAAGTAGACAAATTATACACAATATACAATAGATAAAAATAAAATAACACAGTCTTGCCATCAACTGATAACCTGTTAATAACATTTAGAGTCTTTAAAACTTATCATGTAGATATGTCTACATGGATGTTTATAACAATGTGATATTTATAACAATTTATAGCAATGCATACTATGTTCCTGTAATTTAATTTTTCATTATGTAATTTCACTATGTGATCTTTTTTTATCATGGACATATTTGTATGCCATTGAAAGTGGCACACAGATTATTTTTAATTACTGTATTTCATTACATAGATCCACCACGCCCTCTTGCACTGGTCACTTTGGTTACATCCAAGTTTTGTTACAACAAACCATATTTTCATGGACCTGATCATGGGTACGCAGTGCAGTGAAATCACCCTGCAGCAGGGTGGTCACAGCTTCTCAGAAGTTTTAACCTCCAAGTCGACACATATAAGCTGAGGCCTGAGAAGCCCATCGGTAAATGATGAAGAAAGATAAGACTCAAGCTGAACACCCCTTCTTCGTATTCTTAATCTTTGTTTAATCATTAATTTAGCAGGACATTCTTTAAATGCTTTCTTGTTCCCACTGACCTCAGAATTCAGAAATCAATCCTGTTACTCTCTTCTTTCTCTTTGTCTCCTTCTCTCTCTGCCATATTAATAACAATGTAGTTATCCGTACAGGTCCAGTAAAAGTTGTTCTCCTTTCTTCGGGGTACAGGTGGACAACCTGGTTATACAACCAAACGGCTTGCGTTTTCGGAGTGGCGCAGGTGAGAAATGTCTCGTGTACTCAGGTACGACAAGTTCATTGTTCACGGACAAGGCCCGCACTTCGTGTGTGCAGTGCAGGTCTGCGGGGCCCTGCCGGGAAAGGGGGCAGCTATCTGCTCTGTGACTTAAGAGGTGAGCCTGCCCGGTGACAAATAAAGGCACTTGCTGGCAGCCCAGGAACTCCGCATATCTGGGGGAATCTTGAAAACAGAAAAGTCAACATACATTTGCCCCATGTTTGCTCATTAGAATCTTAGCCATCCTTAGAGTCCATTTCCAATGTCATCTTCTCCATAGAATTTTCAGAAAGCTACCGTGGATAACAGAAATTTTAAACTATGCCGCTTGAGTTGGGCCTAGTAGTCAGGAAAACCCAAGGGATATTAAAGACCAAAAGATAAAATAGTAAAGAAACTCACTAAATGAGACTTAAACATAATTTAAAGTAGTGCCAGGACTTCAGGGTAATGGGAAAAAGTACAATAAACATTGAATTAAAAATAATAAAGAGTAAGAGAGAATCCAATATGGAAGATAAATTTCTACACTGTAACGCAGTTGTGGGTAGCGCCCATATCCACAGCCAGAGAAAATACAGAGAAAGAAATTAGAATTCTTAGATCACACACGGTACCAGCTGAGCTGGTTTAAAAATTGTCTCTCTGCCAATGGTCACTAAAGTCATTAATCAAATAGAGATTGTGAGCAAAGTTGTATTAATATGTGTTTATTTTAGGTTGCCTAGGATTTTACAGGCTGGTTTTGAGTGGGTTATAGGAAACCACTGGCATATGAGGTAGCTCTTCTTTCTGCTGCTTCTATTGTAGCTGAACGAGGAGGCAGCCTAGAAGACACCAGCCGCCAGTGAGGGGAAACAAGAGGAGCAGAGGTTGCGAAGAAATATTCCGAGTTACATCAGCTGTGGCCACCTGACTCCCAGGGCGGACTGTCTGCAATTTTTATCTGCGTTTTAAGAACAGTATTTGCCAGGAAAAAGCTGATTTTACTTCTTTCAGATGGAGCATCGTGATGAAAGAGACCAAAGAAGCTTTCAACAGTTTCACTCACACGGTGCAAAGGAATGTGTCCAAACGACCAGGCCGGTCTTGCTGTGAGCCTTCCACGTCAGGTGCATTCATGTGGTGACCAAGGGCGCTCCTGGCAGCAGAAATTGTGCGTGTGCCCATGACCACGCCTCCCCCGGGTAGGTGGGAATTATGGCACAACATGAACAATTTTCCTATTTCTCTGCTGTCAGCTGGGTAACAGGGGAAGGCGTGTTCAAAAGACCTAAACTACGTGCTGATAGAAGGAGTTGTTGCTGAGTTAAGGGGACCTGTTAGAACCAACTTGTCAGACCCTTCCACTCACAGCGTGGGGTTTTCTTACTGCTGTGAGAAAGTAACACCACCAATTAAATGATCAGAAGGAAAACCAAAACCAAGCCTGACCAGACAAGGCCGGCTTGGCTGTCTTCATGGAAGTGAAACATTCTGATTCAAAGCCAACTTGCGGGCTGAGTCAATGATGATTCGGTTCCTTTTCCTCATCTTCCTTGAGTTCCGTGAAGTCATAGGTTGTCCCCGTTTGGAGATATATTGGTACAAGCGAAGGTCCCAATGCACAGGAATTCTCAAGTCACAGAAAATACGAAGCACACTTTAAGTTTTGGTAGAAATCCTTGGAAGGTGAGCCTCAAGATCTTCCCAGGTGATCACCGATCTGGCGCGCCTGCACGCCTCCGACCCGGAGAAACGGAGGAAGCCGCAGTGAACCTTTCTCCGCAAGCTGACGCATGGATCCTGGATTCTGGAGAGAGGTGTATGTCCCGAAATCCATGGATGTGCAGCTCTGCGGCACACTGGGCAAAAACCTAGCAGAAACTACCAAACATGCCCGAAAGTCACCGTTGGGGTTCATCTAGATTCAGAGTCTAGGCTAATCTTGGCTCTCACCTCCTTTGTGCCTGGGAATGTCACAGAGGATGACAACTCCCCTGCGTTCAGACCTATGGCCCGGAGCACAGAGTCTGTACGTGTTTGTGGAGGTTTGTGAGGTGGGTAGGTGGTGAGCAAGGAAGTTTCCGAGACATTCGGCACGACACATGTCTACTGTGTGTCAGTCGCCTGAGTAATAGTTTTCAGTGGAAAAAGCAAACAGGAAGTGGGTGGCTTTCAGTTACTACCTATGAAGTGAGTTCGTAACCATGACTGTGAGATAGAAAACACAAACTCAAATAAAGCCACGGGCTGGAGTCTGAAAAGAAACCCACGTTACGTTGTTCCCCCTCCAGACACACATCACATGCATATCAACACATACGTGGGCGTCTTCATCTCTACAGAATAAATGGGGTTCTTCTCATTTAAAACTTCATTACCCTCTCAGTTTGTGTTTTCCATCATTCTTAATGGTTACATGGAGACGGCGAGACAGTTTACTCTAATGAAATAAAAATGCAAACAAAATTAGATAAATAATAGGAACTGACACTGGTGGTGGAAAGGGGGAGAGAGTCGGGATGAACAGGAAACTCCAGGCCTTGGACAGAGAGGATGGTCGCCACTTGGATCCTGGGGGTTGCTAACTTCAAGAACGTGGGCTCAGTGTAACAATATCTTCCAGTGGTTTTGAAAAAGCCGGAAATTTAGAATATTTTAACACTGGAAATCATCTAATTTTTCTATGAGGGCCTCCCCCTGCCCCTTCCAAATTCTTCAAGGAAAACCTGTTTGGCAGCTGGGAGCAGTTCACGGGTCTCGAGTTTGTGTCTCTGTCTGAAAGAAAACAAGGTAAAAATTTTCCTTTCTCTTTATATTTCTGAGTAGTTTAGTAACCTTCTCTCTTTTTAAAAGCATGTTACACAGTGACTAGAAACAGAGCTTGGTGGGGGGGAGGGAGAGGGAGCTGCGGGCCAGGCGTCCTCCATCCTACTCAACAGAGTAGGTGTTTCAGTAGAGAACCCCACAAAATCCACTAAGTGCTGAGAACTTGAACACAGTGGACTGAATCCTTGAGACCTGAAATAGGGAAGGAGGAGGTAAGCAGAAAATATTTATCATGTTGTCTATTTTTGTCATTAGCTGTGTGAGTCTGGGCACCTGTTTTGGGGGCAAATTGTGGAATAGGTGGGATTAAGGGACTGGACTAGAAGTCCTCAAACTGGTAGGACACAAGAGAAACAGCAGCTGAAGTTCTGTTTACCAGACGCTATACATTCCTAATGGGACACCATGAAGACATCATCTTTAAGTTTTCAGGCACAATAGGGGAAACTGAACTAGTGGAAAATAGGGCTAGATAGAGGCAAAATGTAATCACCCCCATTTATATGCACCTATGATAAACCAAGCTGTTGCAAAAAACTTTTCTGGATTTTTCTAGTTTCATCTGTTTGCAGCTTATTTCTAGATTTTTGATGTTTGTTAGTACTTATTAGTTGATAAGTGACTACAGTAGCAACATCTTAAAAGGAATTTATTAGAGGAAAAAGTTGAGAAAATTATTTCTGTTAAAAATCTGTTTCTGCAAATGGAAAAGAAATATTGCATTCTTAAATTTTATGGTGGGAAAACTTGGTCAAGCTGTTGTGGGAACATAGTTTGGAGCCACTGAGTGGGCTCCCCAAGGCCCCTTCCAGCTACAGCATTCCAGGCATCCGCATTTTTCAAGTGTGGCCGAGCCAGATCCATGAGCTCTCAGCTGAGAGAAATTCTCTTAAAAACACTATGTAGCTGTGGGCTGCTTCTCAGGAATTGAAATTGGGAAAACAGACATTTGAGGATAAGCAAAACAGCTTAAATGCATGCAAGCTTTGTCCCAACAATAAATTTTTGGAGGTTTATCAACTTCTCTTTAATCGAATCTCCACCCGGAAGACTTCATAATTTCTTGTGTTGATGTAGGTCAGCGGCTGCTGCCTGCTGGGGACTTGTTTATGCTGGGAATGCAGTGATGGACAACCAAGATCTCCATGGTGCTGAAACTAGTATTAATGGAGAGATTTAGAACATTTTTAAATATGAAAAATAGTGTATTAGATGATAATAGGTTTTATGGAGAAACTAAAACTAAAACAGAGGGAAAAGTGGGTAGCAGAAATGTGGGTAGAGAATTTAAGATAGGGGTAACCAGCCCTGGCTGGTGTGGCTCGGTAGATTGAGTGCCAGCCTGCAAACCAAGGGTCACTGGTTGGATTCCCAGACAGGGCACATGCCTGGGCTGTGGCCCAGGTCCCCAGTAGGGATGCGTGAGTGACAACCACACATTGATGCTTCTCCCCCTTTCTTTCTCCCTCCCTTCTCTTCTCTCTAAAAATAAATAAATAAAATCTTAAAAAAAAAAAAAAGGTAGGGGTAACCAGGAACAGCTTCACTCTGATTTTCAACCTTCTCCATCCATGGCACACATAAACTAATTCCTAAAATTCTGTGGCACACCAAAAAAAAAAAAAAAGTATATTTTATTTTTGCTGATCTGACAAAAAATAGGTATAATTTTGCTTTATTCACACCAGACAGCTATTGTTGTGTTGGCTATTCTCATCTTTTTAACTGAAAGTCAAGGGAAAAGAGGTCAGTGCCCCTGACTAAATAGTCAGGTATTTATTCTTACATGTGTAAATTTCAGTCACCTTCAAAGTATTCTCCATTTGATGTAATCACCTATTGAGACATTTTTTCCCACTGTTCAAAACAGTTTTTAAACTTGTCAATCTTGATGCCTTTTAGTGCTTCTGCCATTGTTTGTTTCCACCATCTCCCCATCAGCAAAACGTTTCCCTTTCAGGACATTTTTCATCTGGGGAAACAAAAAGAGTCACTCGGGGTGAGACTGGGTAAAAGGGAGGGAGGGGCACAGGGGTCATACTGGTTTTTGGTCAAAAACTGCTGAACACTCAGTGCAATGTGGTCAGGTGCGCTCGTAAACCACCCATCATGAAATAGACAAATGCGTTGAAAGGGTCTTCAGAAAAAATTAACTGAAGCCAAATGCAGCCTCTCACAACAATGCCAGCTGGTACACTGATATGGATGGGTTCCTAGAATGCTCACCTCATGGGGGAAGCCTGTACTACAAGGGGCCTGCCCTCCAGAAGATAATTCCGGTTTGGGGGGAGTCCCCTTGTACTTAACACCTGAGTCACTTCTACTTGTATTAGGATAGGAACTTGTCCAGAGTAATTCTACTGGCACCTAGGACATGGGTGATGGACATTGGCTCTCTGTGGAATAAACAGGTAAAGTCCTAGGTGCTTAACAAATGTTAGGTCTTTAGTATATTATTATTGCTAGTTACTATTATTATTATTATAGCGATTTATTTAAGGAGAAGTATATTCCTGTTCTGTAGAGCTCACTGTTCATTACGGTAGCGACTAGCCACAGGAAGCTATGTAAATTTAAAGTACTTAAAATTTAATTACATACAAATTCAGTCCTTCAGCCCCAGTGAAAGTCCTATTACTCCATCGCTGCCTGGGACCAGCAGCTCCTGCAGGGACTCCACAGCGTGGGGAACGTTGACGTCCTTGCAGGCAGCTCTGTGGGAGAGTGCAGCTCTAGAGAACGCCTCCGTCTTACTCCTGACTTCAGAAGAGAAGTGAGAAGTTTGAGGTCACTGTGCTATTCTGTTGACCCAGGTCTCACTCTAGGGGAGTTGCCTTTCCTAACTCACTTGGAAATATTTGGGATTTCTTATAGTAATGCCAACCTAAGAAACATCCAAACCTGTTAAGAATTTGTATGAGTTGATTTGAGCCAAATTGACGACAATTGCCTGGAAGCAACACCTCAACGGACTGAGAAAATGCTCTGGAAAATGGCAGTTCAGCTCCTCGTTTTATACATTACAATCAAAGGAAAGGTGTAAGTGGGTTCCATGAATTCCCTGGCGACAGATTAGGGAGGCGGGAGAAAGCGGAGGGTAGGGGACCTTTGGGATTGGATAAAACGTAAATGATAGACACGTGCTTCGTTTACACAGGTGGGTGCAGGCGAGTTACCTGTCAACAGTCAGCAGGACACTAACAACGAGGGGATTCGTGGTCTCCCCGTGGTGCACGTCTGTGCTTTGAGGGTCCGGAAAAAGGGAATCTGACATGCCAGAGGTGTGTTATCATAGATGCAAAAAAACTACAGACAGGCTCAGGCAAGTAAGGTAAAGAGTGACTTTTGCTGGGGAAGATTCCAGCCTGGGACAGGACTGCTCACCATGACCTGCTTTGAATTAGACAGTTTTTAAGTTCAGACCACCCTTAGTCATTACATTAGGTCTCTGAGGGTGTAAGCCCGTCACGTAGGTCCCCCAAGCTTGTCAGGCTTTGTATGTGGCCCCCTTTTGTCCGCATGTCCCTCTTTGAGTCACAAATCAACCCAAAGGGTGTGTCAATGACCAACCGTTTGATTGGATACCGAGGTTCCATGGTGCTAGGAAGGCTCATTCCTGGGATGTCTCAGAGTCAGCGTCAGCATTTGTCTTGCTGAACGATGGACCATTGGGGAAAGGGCAACACTATGACCTTGGATGGAAGTCAAGGCCAAATTTTTTTTTTAAAGTGAACGGCAGGCTAATGGGAGGCAGTCAGGCATGATGGGCCTTTATTGATAAAACCACTAGAGATCATTTCTAACCTACAGGCTGCCGTGGTCCAGGTCCTGTTTCTGGCCGCGCTGTCCTGTGCTTTGCATCTCGTGTAGCATTCCCTCACAGTCTGAGGGCACACCACACACCTTTTCAGCTTTCACGGCGGGACCGCGAGGCGGGCCCTTGTGTATGACGGCCCATCTACTTCCCGCTGGAAACACTCGTGTGCTGTTACTACCCTGACGCCTGCTCGTTGTGCAACTGGAAGCTGTAGCCTAAATTGTAATCTCGGCCAAGGCTGTAAGAGCACAATGCTGTCAGTCACAAAAATTTTCTGAAATTCCAGAGGTCAGGCGCACAGTAAGAGTTTTCCCAAGGAAATTTCCTGTGCCTCCGCAGCGGTCATGGGGGCCATGTTTTTATAGCCCCTTCAGCTCCTGTCTGAATTAATATAGTCAGTTGTCCCTTTGGGGTTGGGGGTAAGCACATTCCCATAATTGGGTTCTGGTGTTTTTACATAAAATTCCTTACTTTATATTCCTTTTCCACTAACCTCTTACAATTTCCCTTATTCTTAGTTTGACTTTTCCCCCCTCATTTAACTGTAACCAGATTATTAGGACAAACTACTTTCTGTTAACTTCTCTTAAAAATATACACATCCTTTTCCTCCCTTTTGTAATAGCATTTCTCCTAGTTTCAAAAGAGAAACCATAAAAAGAGCATTATGGATTAAAAACAGTTACATTATATACCTTCACAATTATTAACAGTTGGGCTATAGACACAAGGTTTGAGAGAGTTCTAAAGAAAAGGTATAATTATTATTATTAATATCCAGACAGGTAAAGACAAATAAATAAATAGGATTCAGCATCAGTTTGTGGGTGTACAGGCCTCGAGGATGGTTTGGGGTTGCTGTCTATCTCTGACGTCCGAGGTTTCTCGTCTTCGGGAGTTTCTGGTGCAGGTTGGGGCGAGTGTCAGAGACAGGGGCGGATGTCCATTTGCAGGTGGCACCTGATAAGGTCCCTTCCAACAATGTGGGAGAGGCATCTTTAATTAATGTCTTTTCCACTGGAGGAAAATCTCCTGGTTGTAAGCCATGGTCTTTTAAGTCTATGTCTCCGGGGGCACACTGAGAAGTGAATGTTACTGATTTATTAGTCCGGATAAGCTGGTGAATGAGCCCTTCATAATAATGCAGATTGTCTCCTTCCGGTAACGTTGATTCATGTCCCTTCATCTAGATTGATACGGTGGCTGGTGACTATTTCATAAGGAGAAAGGCAGATTTCAGGTTGAGGAGGGCTGTAAGGAGAGCTTTTAGCCAAGGGAGAGTAAAAACTTCTGAAAATTTACCTAGCTGATTCTACTTGTACCATTTGTATGGTCTTCCAGTCCAGAGAACTGGGGGGCGATAGGACTAGGCCAAATATTACAGTTGGGTTGCATTCTTTTGTCTAGTTAAAAGAGTCACTGTAACTCAGAGGGAATCCCCCAATTGGAAATTATATATATATATACATATATATGTATATATCCCAATAATTTACCTACCATAGGCTGTTTCTTTCCTGCAAGGGAATGCCTCGACCCGTACAAAATTAAAACTAACATATTTGTTTTCTTGAGATGGTGGAATTTGGATAAAATCCAATCCCCATACTTCAAATGGATCTTCAGGAAGCGGGAAATGTCTTTGGGACCCATGGAATGATTTTCCAGGATTGTATTTGGACAGAGAGAACATCTGTTGTACACTTTATGAGCTACAGTAGCAATAATGTTGTTTTCTCCGTGAAATCATCTTTTTAGGACTTTGTTTTACCTCATGCACGTGTTCAATTTAGGTAATTAAGCCCCTATAGACAAAGATGGGTTTCTGGTTGGGTCCCCGCCTTATCTGTTTGGAACAAAGCCTTTGCTGCTGTACCCTCTTTTCCTCTGCAGCTGTCTAGGGAACTCTAAAAGAGAGTCTTATTGATTTTATAGGAAGCAAGGAGCATTCTCAGGTCTGGACAACTTGGCTGTGTAATGCCGCCCGTCTAGCAGCAGCATCAGCTCGATAATTTCCTCTTGCTTTCATGCTGGCAGCTTTAGGAAGTCCTGGAATTTCGATAATTGCCCACTGTTTCAACTTCTGTATGCCATCTGATAATTGTGCAACCTACTTTCCTTTCTTCATGGGCTGCCCTGCGAAAATGAAGAGGTCTTGCTGCTTCAACAATATTCTAAAGTTGTGAGCTACACCCAAGGCACAGCTGTTATCAGAGTAAGTACTGGCTGTTTGGTCAACTGACAAGTCCCAGTCAGAAAAACTAGTTAGGCTTGTAAATAAGACCTTCTGATTAGCTCCACCCTGGGAGGTATTACATAGCCAGCTCGGTAACATCCCTGTTTATCTTTGAAAGATCCATCTGTAAACCTAATTAAGTCGCACTAGGAAGGAGTGTCCTATAAACCATTGCTAGAAATGAGCAGGTGGTCAGTAAACAAAATGCAGTCGTGGATGTTTTGATCCTGCAAAGAAAGTAGCAGAGTCGCTGGGTTAAGACTGTTGTAACAAGTTCAAGTAAAGCTAGGTGCCGGAGGCCAGAGCCGGTGGACGGACAGAAGTGTTGAATGTGATCAGAATTCAGGGGGGTCAACAGAATCCCAAACGTAACAAAGGAGAGCCTGCAACAACCTGCTCTGTTTGCTTACCCGAGTCTACAGCAGAGACGGGCCTGCGGCTGCTGAGTCTAGCTGCTGACCTTAACAGCCTACGGGTCTGTGATAAGCACTCTCTTTGAGTTAAAGCTTCTTAAAGTATTTCCTTTTATCCGTGTATAAAAGGTTAGAAGGGTTATAATTAAGGTGCCCGAGAATGGGAACTTTAGATACAATTCCTTAGAGATTTTACAGCTTGTTTCCCTTCTGGGTTTTGCTGAATGGGACCAAGTCAATTGGATTTTAATAAGATATACAGAGGCTGGGCTAAGCTGCTTTCCGTTTTTGGAAGAGGAAAAGATAGGATTCCTCTGAGTCTTTCAGGGTTAACTAGATGATAGATAACCAAAGTATTTCACCTGAGGACCTGGGGTAAACAGACTTGTCCTGTGAAATCCTATGTCCCTTTGTAGCTGGCCACCGTAATAGCGAAATTGTGTCCTTTTGGGAGTCCAGCTAAAGCAGGGTGCAGCCAAGAGGAGGGCCCCAAGAAGGGATTTGTAATGGGGTCCAGGACTCGGGGTGTCCAGGAAACATTAGAAAAATGTATATAGGATGTCCTCACCCCTACAGGCCTGAGCCAGGGGGGATGGGACACATGGAACAGGGCCATTCAGAGGCTGTTTTGGGTAGCAAGAGCTTTGCAGCTAACCCCAGGCACGGTCATTTAACATATCTATAACCTTTAACTGGTTTCATGGATATGTTAAATAGCTGTGGCCCTGCTTTGAGCCAGGGAGATGGGAGTGACTTCCACCCAAGATGGGACTGGGAAGCAACTCCCCCTGGTTACAGGGCCTGCGTGAGAGCTTGGAGATGATTGGCTCCAAGCCATGGGGCCACACCTGCCCAGACTTACTATGGCAGCCCAGAAAAGCTGGAAGAATACAGGGATGCTGGCAGGTGTAGCTGACTGTAGGAGGAGTCGGAAATGGGGCTGCAAAGGAAGCTGGGTGCTGGGATTTAAACCTAGGCCCGGCAGCCATAGGAGGAGAGACCATGCGGCTCTGGAGTAAAAGAGAGACCACGCGGCTCCATAGTAGTAGAGGAGGGCCACAAGGTTTTGGGGGGAGAAGGAGGAGACCACGTGGCTCCAAAGTAAATGGGGAAAAGGACCACGCGGTTCTGAAGGAGAGTAAAGAGGACCACGAGGTTTTGGAGTGCTTCTTCTTGCCACGCGGCTTAGGCAGCGGGAGAGACTTTGCAGCCATAGAGAAAGGGGAGAGAGGACTCTTGCTGGTGGGCCATGAGAAGGTGCCACATGGCTTTGGATTAACTGGAGATTGCAGCAGCCACCCAGCTGATGGTGCCGGGAGCCTGAATCACGGACTTCTACTTCTTTTCCTGAGACATGGTACCCCGGACTGGGCATGGGGAGAGGGAAGGACTGTGCATCTGTGGGTATTCTAGAGGACTTTAGTATCTTATTGAAGACATTAGGTCATTATTCTAAGTTTGTGTAACTTTTAAATAAACAATTCCTTTCCTTTGCACCAGTCCCTGGCATTGAGAGTCGTCTTTCCTCTGGCGGCGGGCATTGCGAACCTAGCAGGTGGGCGTGGGGGAAGGAACGTCCAGAGACAGAAAGGGGGAATCCTTTCTGTAATAATTTATCGTGAAGGAACCACCCCCCTCTGCTCTGTAACACAGCGATTTCATAGAGCGTAAACTGAATCACCCTCCTGTTGGATTACAGTGGAGTCTCCAGGAAATGTAAATCAGCTTTCAGTATCTAAGACAATAGGTGGGACTCTGCATGTATCCCTGGGGTATCACTCTCCGAGTAAACGAGTCATCTTCCCAGGTGAAATCAGGGAGGTATTTCTGTCTCTTTCTGCGGGATTGCTGAAAACGGCGCGATGTAAACATCTAGGACTGGGAGACATTGGCGGCCCACAGGAATAGCTGATGATAGGGTGTGTGGGTTCAGAACCACAGGATGTTTGGGAGTAACGGTTCTATTCATAGCCACGAGAATCTTAGCAAGGCTCCTTGCTTTTCTATGGAGTATCTTTCCTGGGAGGACAGGGGAGTTCCAGGGGCTTGTACGTGGAAGGACCCGTGCCCTTTGGAGTAACCTCGTGTGGTGGGCTCTGTTCCAGCTTGGGCACGAAGGACATCAGTCACCAGAAAAGGCCTGGAGTTGGGCGGGAATGTCCCTGCAGCGGACTGTCAGCCTGGAGATTTTTTTCCTCTTGGGGAATTTCCTTTCAGAAATAGGTCCAGTGTCCGATTTACTGATTTCTAGGTACATTTCCCCCTTCTGGAAGAAGGATATGTGGGTGTCATTGGTTTCAAGAAAATCTCGCTCCATCAGGTGAGATGGGGCAGATTTGATGAGCAAAAATATATAACGTATTGCCCCGTAACATTTCCTAGTTGGAAGGAAATGGGTTCTGACTTGTAACAGACGTTGCCTGATTAGACACCCCTACCATCTGTGCAGAAGCCTTTGCTCTAAGGGGGGAGGAAACTTAATTAGATAGTTAAGAACAAATAAAGTGGGCGTTAGTACTTTTCACTTATCGTAATTTTAGTTTGTCCTGAACTACTAGTAAGGAGAAGGGGCAATGCCTTTTCCATGGTCCTCAGGGCAGCCCTATTGCTTCTGGGTTTTTTTTTTTCCCTTCTAAATCCCATTTCGGCTTCCTATAATTATTTCTCCACATGAACGGAACCCTCTATAGGAGTTTTCCTGTGAACCCTACTTAGTGACTGTGTTGCTTTAGCTCCCAGAAACCTGTGGGTGTATTAAGTGGATAGCCAGGGTTACATAGTCTAACGGTTAAGTTCAATTCCTTTGTGAACCCGTCAGTGTCCCAGAGAAAACTGGGGAAATCTTTAGGTAGACTCCTTAATTCTGTTCTCGTCCAAGGATTGTATACCATTGCTGGTTCCCCACCGCCCTAGGCCAGCTTTTCTCCACAGGGAGCTTGCTAGTGCTCCTGGATTATCCTCCTCTGAATTCCTATTCTCTTTTTCCCCTGGTCAGTGGGGAGTGCTAGCAGAGACTAGAAGAGAGGAGAGGGAGGAGGCCAGTGCGGAAGAGGAGCCCAGGGAGAAAATAGGGTGGAGGAGCTGCAGAAGGGGGAGGGATGAGGAACTGGCAGTTTTTAGCTTCAGAAACCTTCTTTAATTCACAGACAGCCTCTAGAATTCCAACTTCTTCTTTTTTTTAAAGAATTTATCTGTGATCCTTCTGGAAGCTTTTAATTTCCAAATTAATATATGCTTTCCATTCATTCAGTTTAGTTTTAGAGCCAGTATGTTCTAATTTTGCATGCAAAAAATTAATTTAGGCACTGAAGGAAAACTGCGTTTTGGCCATTTAAAATTTTATCATTTCTAGTTTAAGTCTTTTCACTTTGGTAAAGTCCTTGTAAATCAAGGATTCCTACGAGGGGTGTTTGTGAGGGCTGGGGCCTGGGAGTCTCCAGCCTTGGAGGCACAATTTCCCATGTGAATCTTAGTTTTATTTTGAAATCTGTAGAATCTGTCCTTAAGATTCTCAAAAACAATTCCAATGGAAACGTCAAAGGTGAACAGCCACCCATTTGTTCCTCCAGCCCTGCCTGAGCCGGGGTTCTGTCAACCCTTAACCTTAGATCCACCTTGAGGATTTAAGATAACAGTTCAAGTAACAGGCAGGGCCTCAGATCTCACACCCAGGGAGGTCCGGGATTCCAGCGGAAACTCACCCAGGTTCAGCCTTTGCAAGATGAGGAGCCGGTGAGGCACCATGGGCCCCTGCTGGGACCTGGCAGGAGTCCTGGTAGGCAAGGTGGTCCTGGGTGGGCTTCTTTGGAATCCTGCTGATGACACCAAGTAATGTCAATGTAAGAAACATCCAAATCTTTAAGAATTTGTATGAGTTTATTTGAGCCAAACTAGTGACAACTGCCAGGAAGCAACACTTCAACAGATTGAGAACAGGCTCCAGATAATGGCAGTTTAGCACCTTAGTCTACGCATTACAATCAAAGGAGGGGACCTAAGGGGGTTTCATGACACCCGCTAGTGATAGACTGGGTGGTGGGAGGAAGCAAAGCAGGGACACCTGTAGGATTGGGGAATAAGTAAAATGATAGACACCCTGCTTTTACACAGCTGGGTGCAGGCCAGTTAGCCGCCAACAATCAGCAGGACAACGGTAACAACGAGGGGATTTGTGGTCTCCCCCTGGTGCAGGGCCTGAGCTCTGAGGGTCCGGAAAGAGGAAATCTGACGTTCCAGAGGGGTGTTACTGCAGATGCAGAAAGACAACAGACAAGCCCAGTTAAAGTAAAGGTTGACTTTTGTCAGGGAAGATTCCAGCCTAGGGCGTGACTGCTCGCCAGATCCTGCTTTTGGCTAGAAGGTTTTTAAATAATTTCAGACCCCTCTATGTGGTTACTTTCAATTTCTTTCTCTGAGTTTCTAAGGCCATCACGCAGGCCCCCTCCCCGAACTGGTCTGGTCAGGTTTCGTATGTGGCCCCTTTTCGCCCCCGTGTCCGCGCTAATCACCGTACTGTAGGTGTTCATGGGCTTTCCTACTGCCTTTGATCCTCAGCACACCCTTCAAAGGCAGTGAGTAGAATTGCAATATTGTGTACACATGTGCACATGGGAAATCAAGCACTGACCACAATCCCACGAGATGTACATGTTTTTGGCCAGTACCACTCTGAGAATTTTTGAAATGACCTTTGTCTGAACTTAAAAAAACTAATGTATGTTTTAAAGGAAACAAATTCCACATATTTTCATTTATTTATGCTTCTTCTTCCAGCTTTTGGTTTGAAGGGGGCTTGCAGTATCTGAAAAATCTTTGGGGATTTTCAAATGAGGGTTAGTATTAATTTCCCCCTCCAACATAGGAAGTGAGGTTAGGTCACAAAATCCCAAATGTTTTAGGCTGCCTTCAAAGCTCAGATTTGTCAAGTTAGAGTGGGTGTCGATTTGGCAAGAGATGTTTCATTCATGGGACTTTGTCCATTAATGGGCTCTTTTCAAAAGAGAAGGGATGTGTTGGGTGACTTACAGTAACAGCATTTTTTTAAAAAGAGTTTATTTATTTATTTATAGAGAGTGAGGGAGGGAGGGAGAAAGAGAGAGAACCATTGATGTGAGAGAGAAACATTGATTGGTTGCCTCTTGTACACGACCTGACCAGGGACGAGCCTGCAACCTAGGCGTGTGCCCTGACCTGGGATTGAAACGGCGACCTTTCACTTTGCAGGACCTCACCCAACCAACCGAGCTGTACCAGTCCAGGCTACAGTAAAAGCCTTTCACTGTGGATTACTGTACAAAGAGCGTTTGTAAAGGAATCGCTGGAGCTGGGCGAGTGGGCCACCCATTGCACTTGGGAGGTGCTGCAGTGAACTGGCAAAACCACAGGCGGGTGTCAGCCCACTTTAGGGTAAAGTCTGAAACCTTCTAGAACTTTGTTAGGCAGCCCAGCTAGACAGCCACTGCTAGCACGGTGTTTCCCGTGACCATCTACTGTGGCTGCCATTGATCAGCCTACGCTTGTTCAATACTTAGTCAATAATCTGTGAGATCCTCATGTATGTAGCACTCAATCCTTGTGCTAGATGATATTGGGCCAAGAATACCTGATCCAAAAAATAGCAATAAAAAGAAGTGCTCCTATACATTGTGATCTTGCCTTAAACCAGGTAGTAGGCAAACACTTTCAAAGTCATGGCTAGTGTGTGAGCAACTCTTCATGACAAGTATAAACATACCGAGTATTTAACTGTGTAGGCTGAAGTTCAGCTGATCAGAAATACACCTGGCTGGAGGATCATGTGGGACGAGTCAATGCCACATCTCTGTTTAATGGATCACACTGTCCCCTACTTTTCCCTTGAGTTTGAATTTAAACCCATAGCAAATGCTGTTTAGGTTACAGAAAACGAAACTCGCAAGAACAAAGACCAGGTATATGGGTCATTGTGATGGGGGTGCACACAGGACCTGCCGCCGGGGTGGGCAGGCTCGCTGGGAGCTGGGAGAACCTTGGTCAGCCTCGGGGTCTCACTGGGAGTTGGGTGGATGTGTCTTACATACATGTTCTCCGTGCATCTGGCCATAGGCTCTTGAAAGTATTTGCTGTTTTTATCCCCATATGCATTTTTGATAAATCCTTTCACCAGGGAATTCTGCTGCTCGGCCTTTAAAACTGAAAGTATTCCTCGTTGGGCCTTCGTGGGTTCTCCCTGAAACGCCAACAGTAAAATCGTCTAATACACTGTGTCATCTGTTGTCGACTGTCAACAGACTGTAGGATGACGCTTGTCCTCTTCCGTTCCCCTCGCATTTATTGGTGCTTAAAAATAAGTTGGAGTTTTCATGCTAGTCCAGCACACTGCGTTGGTTTCTTCCGTTAATTATAAATTCCATTTCATAACAATTGCAAATTCCAAGGAGTGCATTTCAGGGAAGTTACTGCAGTTCATTTGAGGATAAAACCATTGGTCTTTGACCTCATGTTGCTGTGGCAGAATGCTAAAACTTCTCAGAAATGTATTGCCTTGTCAAGCCTTCTCACTTAATTAAATCTTCCTGTAAACTTCTTGAAGGCAAAGTAACTAATAGCAGTTATTGATGTGATAAGAATTATTTTGTATTCCTTAGAGTCCTGGACACAAGTACCGTGATTGTCGACATCCGGTGATAATGCAGAGTAAGGGCCATGGGTACTGATGGAGAAATGTCCTCTTGCCATAACCAGTGCTCAGCCTGGAACATCATCTCCCATCTTCTGGGGCTCAAGGACCAACTGCTGTCCTACTGTGCCCACCAATCTGAGACCTGGGGCTCAATCTCCCCGACTGAGCCCCACCAGAATTGGGAACTTGGATCAGTTCATAAACCTTACCTCGTAGCATTGTCCCTTGTAGCACTGACCTGGGAAGGCAGGGGCCCTGTCCCTCAGAGAGCCCCTCCTTCAGCATGCACATTCTAGGTTCCCCCCCGAGTGCCTGGGACCAGCTGGGCCAGCAGTGCCTGTAGAGAGGGGCTTCCTGAGCTTCAGCAGGGTCTTGGTAATACTTTGCTCACCTGTGTACTGCTCTGTGGGACCCTCCAGCAGAGCACAGGTGGGACAGAACATCAGCCAGGCATCCCTGGGGCTGGGCTCCTTGCCTGCTTGGACATTTCACCTAATTTCTTCCGGTCCCTCTTATGCGGAAAAACAATCTACAGTTTACTGTCAGTACCTGTAAGCAATCACTCTTTCTCCTCCGCTAGTGTTTAAGGTCATCTGTCTTGTCATAATGTGTTCAAATGTAGACGCAGTTTTATTTAATCTCTTTGCTTCTTGGAGTCCCTTAATCCTAGTCCTGCTGTGATTCTGGAAACTTCTCAGTAATTATTTCTTTAGATATTGCATCTCCACTACTCTCTTTTTTCTTCTTCAAGAACTCCTATTTTGTCAATTTGGAACATCTCAGTCTAGCTTCTTAGCTATGTTTTCCTATTCATTGTCTCCTCATTCTAGAATGCTTCAGTTCTGTGTTTTAGCTCATTCATTTTGGGGTTGTTTTGTCTGGAAGTTATCTACTGCATTTTCAAGTTCATTATTGTAGTTTACTTGTCCAGGTTTTATAACACATGTCTACCTATCATCTACCTACCTACCTACACACTGGTTTCTGGTCTTGCTATGTTTGTGTTTGCTTTTGCTCAACAATTGTTCTGTTCTATTTAAATAAAAATCATGTTCTCAGTTTTCTCTTTGACATCCTCAACATTTAAAAAATGTCTTTTTCAGACTGTTCTATAAAATAAATATCATGGAAGAGGTCCACTAGCAGATTGTCGATGTTGATCGTGTTTTTTAGCACTAGATTTATTCCTATGTTTTGGAGTTTTCATAGGTTGGTTTATCTTGAATAAGATTTCTCTGTCTGTCTCTGTTTCGCTGTCAATGTGCCTCCCTCCACCCCACCCCCCACCAGCTCCCTCTCTTGTTCTAGGGGGTCTTGTAGTTGCCTCTGCACCCTTTGAATCTCTGATATAGGGCTACATTTTATAATCACACTTTGAGGCCAGTGCTCTAGGGGCCAGTTGGGAGAAGGACAAATCCAGGTTCAAGTCTGAGGGCAGCAGGACTCAGTTTTAAGAACCAAACTCTTATCTCTCCCCAATGCCTCCTTGGCCCCCACAATTGCTGTGCACC
Organism: Desmodus rotundus; assembly: GCF_022682495.2. Classification (NCBI taxonomy): domain Eukaryota; kingdom Metazoa; phylum Chordata; class Mammalia; order Chiroptera; family Phyllostomidae; genus Desmodus; species Desmodus rotundus. Next base: position 208,895,627 of record NC_071387.1, on the reverse strand, counting down.
CTTTGTTCTGCTCAGCAGGTGGTTAGATCTTACATTCCCCCTGCTTCTTTTTGTAGGGTCGAGGTTTTCCAGATGCACACCTCTAAGCAGTAAGTGACACCCACGGCTCCCCCGCCCCCATTTGAGAGGACTGCCTCCAGGGACGTCCCGCCCAGCAGTGCCAAATTACTTGCCACAGCTGTAAAAGGCAGAACACTGTGGCGTGGGCCTTCATCCGCCACTCTTTGTTTCCACTCGGTTTCTCAGCCACACGGGCACTTCTCTTGTGTTCGAGTCCAGACGTGTGCATGGGTGTGCTGCCCACTTTACCCCTCGTTGCTGTGTTGGAAAGGATTTTCGCAGTGTAAGTTCTCAGCACTGTGTGGGCCCGGAAGCCTCTCTCTCCCCACGCTTCTTGTAAACGCAGTCCATTTTCTTTCTGTATCTCCCCGTCTCCCTCACCAGTTAAGGTGTCTGCTCCCACAGCACCCATAAAACTGCTCTTGCCAAAGCCAAGGCATCCGGTCTGTCTGGCAGACATCTGGGATTTCTTCTTTTCTTTTTGATAATTTATTGGGATGACATTGGTTAATAAAATTATATAGACTTGGAGTGTACGATTCTATGACACAGCACCTGTGTAATGCATTGTATTTCTCTATATTATGTTTATCTATTGACAGAAAATTCCCTTACTTTCATGCTTATTTTTTGTTTTTTTATTTTTATTTATTTACATTTTTCATGGTTGTTCAGGTATAGTTGTTTCCATTCGTGCTTATTTTTTAGATTAAGTCTCATATAATTTAAGTGAACTTCTGTTCCTTTCAACGTAAAAATCCCAGTGAATATGAAACAGTAAAAAACTGGTCTTGGAGCCTCAAAAGAAAATCCAGTCGCGTTTCTCACTGGCCTAAAATGCTTCAGTGACTCGCTTTCTCACACCCTCTGAGATAACAGCTGAAATTGCTGAGGATGACACCTCTCCTGTTCGGCCTGCTCCTTCTTCTGCTGCCTCCTGTCACATGTCCCTTCCAACCCTATCTCAGCGGCTATCCCACTGCCAAGTACACGGGCCTCCGTCTCTCTGGCCCTGCTGCTATATCCTTTGCCTGCAAGGACCTGCTCTCTCTGCCTCATTCTCCTGCAGACCCTACTCTACTTCCAACAGCCGCGTCGGGCGTCCTAATGCACTCCTTTAGGGATACTTTCCACACACACGTTCGACAATGTGTAAGGGACCCTAACTGACAGCCATTGTCCTGGGTGTTGAGAATTTAATAGTGGGCAAGAACAGACATGCTCTGTCCCCAAATGGAACTTACCTGTTCGTGGAGGGGACAGAGATTAATCACGTGATCACTGGGTTAATGGAAACCTGCCTCTGGGATACAACTGCTATCAAAGACAGAGTCACAGTCCTGTGTGAGCCTGCAGCGAGGAAGACCATCCCTGTGGAGGAGACTGCCCCCACGGTTCCACAGTCAGAGTCTATTTTCTTCTTCACCATTGTGTACGTGGTTCTGTTCTGCTCTAACAGTTATCTCCGTGTTCAGCACATCAACTGGCAGATAGCAGGGATATGAAAAATGATGGACTATTTTCTGATGGAGTTAAAGTTTAACTTGAGTTGTGGATCATAGGGAAATTTATAGAGGAATCATTTTTTCACTCCTGTTATTTACTCTCTCTAGAACAAGAAGTTCAGTGTCGAGTTGCTTTGCCGAAACAGTGCCATTCTCTAATAATTCTAAGCTTCTTAGAATTCTTTCTTATAGGTCAGAGACTATTCTAGCAGCTACTCGCTTGCTTTGAGGTTGGAAAATGAGGGTGCAGCATTCACTAGATCAATTATGAATTATTCCAAAGGTCAGAGCCTGGGAGCACAAACTACACTGGCCCCTTTCAGGGAGTGGAAAGTGATGAACGTGTATTTGATGAAATAAATATTGTAATGAGGAGAGTAAAAATAGCCAAACCCTGTCTGGGATAAACAGGAAAATGACAAGGCAATGGGAAATAAGTTTCTTTGATATTGTGATCCTGTACACTTTAAAACACTGGAGCAGAAAAATTATCTGCAAATGGACTCTAATAGACAGTCGTTCATTTTTCTCACTGGAAATGAAGTCCATCAGCACAGTCCACACAGAGCTAAGATGGCTTTCACACACTTGCAGCCCCGCCCTCCTCCTTTTCTAAAACTGGGTCAAATGCAGAAGTTGTGTTTTCGGTCTAGATTCCACTCCCTTTCTAGAGCCCCTCTGCCGAGGGCTTCACCGGGCAGCTGCTTCTCAGGTGCACACCCAGGGCTGGCACCAGGCGGGCTCACAGAGTGCGTGGTTCATGTGTACATGTCTGCGTGCCAAGTCCTGATTCTCAGGTTCCCCGAGAGTCCTCCAGGGAACTAAGGATGAGACAGAGACCCTCCCGCTTCTCGGTACCTGCTTTTACCTGGACACCTTAAGACCCCAGCGAACTCCCAATGCGGTCAATTGTTGTTATTTTCTATTTTGATGAGAGCCACCCTAGCGGGTGTGAAGTATTATCTCACTGTGGCTTGATTTGTATGTTTCTAATGATTAAAGATGGTGAACATCTTAATATGTGTTTATTAATCAATGAATATCTCTTTTGGAGAAATGTCTATTTAAATCCTTTGCCCATCTTTAAATTGGGTTAGTTGTCTTATTATTGTTGAGTTATAAGAATTATCCTGGTTACTCTATATATTCTGGATACTAGGCCCTCATCATATTCATGATTTGCAAATATTTTTTTCCCAGTGAGTTGTCTTTTCACTTTCTTGATAAAGCCTTTTGAAGCACCTGTTTGTAGATTTGATAAAGACCAATTTATTTATTTTCCTTTGGTTGTTGGGCTCTTAGTGTCATATTTAAGAAAATGCTAATGCAAGGTCATGCACATTTACAACTATGCTTTATTCTAAGAGTTTTATTGTTTGAACTCTTACATTTAAGTCTATGCCCTATTTTGAGTTACTTTTTGTGAGTAGGGGCCTGACTTTTTTTTATTATTAGAATGTGCATATCCAGTTCTCCCAAGTTTATTTGTTGAAAAGACTATTCTTCCCCCCCCCTCCATTGAACTTGCACTTTTGTTGAAAGTCAACTGACCATAGATGAATGAATTTATTTCTGAAAACTCTATTCTGTCTCATGGGTCTTTATGTCTGTCCTATTCCACCTTGATTAGTGTAACTCTGTAGTAAGTTCAAAAATCAGGCAATTTCTCAAAAGTCCTCCACTTGTGTTCCTTTTCAAGATTAGTTTGGCTATCCAGGATCCTTTGCCTTTTCACATAAATTTGAGGATCAGCTTGCTCGTTTATGCAAAAAAAGCAGTTGGAATTCGGGTACGGATTTATTGCATCTGTAGATTAATTTGGGAAGTATTGCCATTTGAACAACACACAGTCTTCAACTTCATCAACACCAGATGTCTTTCCATTTTCTCAGATCTTCTTTAATTACTTTCAAAAGCGTTTTGTGGTTTCTCTCAATTCCTCGTTGCCGTTGTCCATGTGGCCAACTTCAGAGTCGGCAGCTGTTACCCCGGGGTGGGTGCAGTAGGCAGTCGTGGGGCCTACAAGCAGAGGTAGAAGCAGTCCAGGCCTGGAGGGGCCAACCAGAGAAACGGTGAAAGAAAAGTAGACTTTGTGTAAGAACTCAGAGACGGGAAAAGAAAGTCCGCTTATGACCGAAAGACTGGAGTAATTCACGGACAAATAACTCATGACAACATCCGGCTCTTAAAAGTAACCTTTCCTTGAACGAATAAGCATCTTTTTAATAAAATCACTCTTGAGAATTAAAGTCAACGATGGTACTTCCTTTATTCAAATAATTGGTTAAGCCTCTTTTTAAGAACTGCATCCAGGGACCCTGGTATAGTCCTAAGAATATTCTTGTGATGCTGGTGTCCTTTGAAGGTCATTATTACTTTAATAAAAGAAGTGAAAATTTTAGTGTAATAATTTTCCAACTTTCCTTATGGAAGTTGGAAATTGGCGTTGCGATCATTTGTTGAAATATTCATTTGTGTTTAGTGTTTGGGGTTAGTTTTTCTCGTCCCAGTTCCTAGAGAGTAGATAACATCTGTTCTTTCTTCTCGGGGAAACTTTGTTTCCTCGCTGAAGAAGCTTCCCTGTGCACAGGCTCTCTCCCTAGCTGTGTGTGTTTATACTTTACTGATAGTAGGGGTCACTGACGATGGAGAGGACTCAAAGTAGCAACTGACTCCGGAGCGGGGAATGAGTGAAAACCTTCAGATTTGGGCGGGGGGAAGGAAGCTGGGATTTGGGAGCGATGACCTGCTTCCTGAAAGTGACACAGGGAATTGGCTAGGTCCTCTCCGGTAATTATTACCCTGGCCTTGCAGATCTAGCTCATCTGCCCATGCCTCATACCCAGGGAACATGGGGGACCGCCAGTAACGGCTTCACTCAGGGGTTTCCTCACAGGCTCTCCGCCTCACCTGCCCTGACGGCTGTGGTCTGTTACCTCTCCCCGACTCGCCAGTGCCTTCACTTTCTTCAACTACAGTTTATGGTTGGTATTATTTTGTATTTGTTTTGGGTGTACAATAGAGGGGTTAGACAGCCATATGCTTTACAGATCGTTCCCCCCGACATTTCCAGTACCCACCTGGCAGTACACTGTTTTCCGACCACTGCTGAGCTGCCGAGGCCCCGTGCGGGGCGCTGAGAAGGGAGCGGTGAACGAGACAGAAACTGTCCTCATGTAGGGCCCTCTGACGCCCTGTGGGGCTTCGCAAAGGGGTCAGCGTATACCGGTTTGTGGCCTGACTTTCCATGCTCCCTTCTTCTACTGTAAAAGCACCGTGGTGGCTTTGATGACACAGCGGTGCAGACAGGACAGGTGCCTCCTCGGCCCGTGCCTGACATCCTGGGCGTGTGGCATCATGGAATCAACATTTCTTCCTGTTTCGTATCTCCAGGACCTCAGGAGCCCAAAGGTACTTTTCTTTTTTGTTAACTTACCTTTTTTCTTTTTTTATCCAAGTAACACATGCACGTAGTTTAAGAAATCATACATAGCTACAAGTTTCCTGTTGAAAAGCTGTTCCTCCTCCTACCTTACTCTACCCCATGTTCCAGAGGCAACAGCTGTCCACTCTTATGGCCTTGTCCCTGCTCGGCCTTCCATAGTTAGAAACACTGTTCCTGACTGATATTCCTTGATGTGCCAGTTTTAAGCATTGTTTATCGACTTCCTTTTGTAGCTGTTGACCATCCCGTCCTTTCTCACTGTCACTACATCCTGAGGTCCCTTCTCTCCAGTCTCCCCTCTCGTCCTGCCGCACACTTCGGTGAAACAGGCACACTAATAGTGCCATGTCTATGTAAATACCAACCACGGCTGTTCTAAGTTCCCTACTCAGACAACTGTTGGCTTTTCCTACGGTTAATAATTGCCTAGTGTGTTGACTCCACATGACCTCCTTTTGCAGCCGCGGTGGCTCCCTGAGGCCCCAGCCTGCCCTGTGGGCTGGTGACCCGAAACCCTGGTCCCTAGCACAGTGTTCTGCAGAGGGAAATGACTCATTCTCTCTGCAGATACTTAGGTAGTCACTTCCTCTGCTCTAGTCAGCCTATTTCTACATCTACTTAGTAGAATCAGCACTGGGTTTTTTTACATTATAATTTTAAGGAGCTGTGAGAAGAAAAGGACTTTAACACGAATGTTCAGAAATCCCAAATTCTTCTCCTAATAAATCGTATATGTATCTGTGTGGGCTCAAGACTAAGAGGCATCTCTGTCTCACCAAGCCACCCTGGACGGAGGCTTGCTCATATCTTCTCAAGCATCTGAGCTAATATTCTATTTTCTTTCTTCATCTTCTCCCCATCTCCCAACCTCCTCCATTTTACCAGTGGCCTTTAGATGGAGGGAAAGATGTAAAATGCTATAACCGGCTTACTGGGTAAAGATGCTCACCTATATGAGCAGCAGAAAACCGGAGAATCAGTCTTCCAGATGGGAATATGCTCCCCCACTTCGGACAGCCAGTGAAATATTCTGTGAGTTGGTAAAGCAGCACTAATTACACTGGGAGGGAAAGGCCTTTCACTGTCCAGAGTGCTGAGGGCTCAAAGCATCATCTCACCTCATCCCTACTGATATGCCTGATCTGCATATCAACATATTTGAGTAACTGAATATGATGCCTCGTTCAGTCCACATGTTACAAGACCAGAGAGATGGAGTCTACATTGGGAATATTCAGCAAAATTTAAATGTATGGAGTAGAAACAGCAGCCTTCTGTAGTTCATTTCTAATCTCATTGATTGCTTGGCTTGTGTATCACCTACCATGAGTTCTGTTAAGTAAATTAGCTTCCTACAGAAAAGTAATCTTATAATGGGTTAGTGCTAGCTAATAAATTATGTGTTAATGCAAAAAGAAGTACCACCGAGACCACCAGGATTCATGTTCAGGGTATTTTGCAACATCCTGTCTCCAGGAGGCCAAGGACAGTATCTTTCTTCTTGCTAGCAAGGACCTGGTGTGTTGCATTCCGAAGAGCCACTGAAGCACTCGACCATTGGCCCCGCCTGATCTAGCCCAGGCAGCAGGCGGACTCCAGTGGGAGTCCTCTGGACGGCCCGACTCCACCTTCCAGGGGGCAGGCTTCCGTCTTCCAGGAGTTGCCCCGCCTCGTGTATGGGTGAGGAACAAAAAGATCCATGTTACCCCTACAGGCATCTTCTGTCACAAACACATCCCATCTGAGAACAAAAGCATGTGTTTCCTATTAGTTTGCAGTGCTGGGCAAGGCGTACTTAGGATCTTATATGTCTAGTTTAGCAGTTTCCCAAATGTCTAGCATAGCACGGACACGCAACAAGTATTTGCTAATTGGCAACATGTCTTTGCCATTTCATAGAACTTACAGCTGGCAAAAGAAACCACAGAATGAGACATTATAAGGAACTATAAGTCATCCAGAGGAAAGTGGGGGCTTTCTGGGGAGGCACTTAACCCAGACTTGGGGAGTCAGGGAAGAGCTCCCAGAGGAAGTGAAATCCAAGTGGAACTGAAGGAGAAGTGGGACTTGGCAGCCAGAGGTGGTGGTGCGGGAATGGAGAGTGTACGTGGGGAGGGTAATGCTGAAGCAGGAGTGTTCCTGCAGGAGGGGAGAGCGTGAGCCAAGGCCTGGAGAAGAGAGAGAATCGGGAAAGAAGTTGACTGCGACTGGACTGTAGGGTGAGTGGAGTGGCTAAAAATAAAGATGAGGCGAGAAGGGAGAGCCATAAAGTTTTATGGACGAGTTTGGATTTTATTCTAGCACCCACTGCAGGGTTTTGCACCAGGGAGTGACAGAACCCAGCATGTCTGCTGGCCTAATGTTCTCAGGAGGGTTTGAATTCTTGAACTTCAGTGGAAAGGCTAAGGGGCAAACATTATTCCTTTCCTTGGCCATATTCCAGGGTATATTTTTGAATATTGGCAAACGGAACTTCAGAACTCCTACCCAAACCAAAATAACTCCTTGGATCTCATCCTGCCTATTCTTAATTACTTTTCAGATTCTGTGTAAAGTTGACACCTGGTATTCATTAAGGTGGAATCCATTTCTCAAGGCTCCTGGAAACCAGGGCATGTCAGAGAAGTTGCTCAAGCCCAAGCACTGTTTCTCTCCAGCTGTCCCCAGTGACTTGCGGGTAACATTTCCGAATCTTTTGTGGTTTGAGAATTTGTTACAAAAATCCACGCTGGACTAGATTTAACCCCCAAATTAGGAGATATCATTTCAATAAGGCAATATCCCACATTCTTATCTCCTTTTTCAGGATCACAAGTACTTCGCGGCAAGATATTTTGTTCTGCCCGTCCGGTTGATGAAGGAGGCTGCTGAAGTCTGCCGGGTACCGCTGGCTGTGGAGGTTGTGTCGGGGCATCTTCCTTCCCATCTGGCCTGTGGTCATGTGCGCTGAAGTAGCATCACCTCCCATCCTAACCGTGAAGAGCAACTGTGCAGCACACTGGCTCCCGAGGAGTTTCCTCCTTGAGCACTGTGGAGGCAGCTCTGACTTCCCCTGGCCCTCTGTCTCCCTCAATTATCCCTGGACCCTGGTAATGCAATCCAGTGATGGAAGAAGCACAGAAAAAGCTTGGTAATCACATGGGTCTGGGTCTCCATCTTGATTTAATTATCTGCTCAGCTGCCTGGGGGATAATACCTATTTTCTCAGCTTCACGGTCCTCACTCATAAGTTGAGGACAGCAGTAGCCAATAGGCAAGATCATGGTGAAGATGAGGTGGGGTGATTGGAATCAAGCGCCGCGCATGATGGCAGGCACACTTCCTGCTCAGTAGATGCCAGGTGCTGCTCCATCCATGAGGGAGATGCAAACCTTTGGTAACTTGTCATTGTGAAAACCGTGTCTGGACTTGAAAATTAGCGGCTACTCAGGCTGGAGGAACATGTACGAACCACATGCAGATGTGATCTTCACCCTCAGGCAGCCCCTAAGACAGCTGCTTCCTCTCATTGTAGAGAAATTGTTACGGGGTTTGGGGAGGAAATGGTCTGTGTGAGGTTTCAGATACTGTTTCGTTTCATTGATTCTTACTGTCCTCATCTGTAAATTAATATTTTAGATCAAGTGACTTCCGAGTTGATTTAATCCCATCGTTCTGAACAGCCAGGGACATGGTTTAACCATACTGTAATTTTGCTAAGGGCCCAGGCCTTCAAATATCTATGCGCAAGTCAGAACATGGTTGGATAGTGTGTGTGTGTGTGTGTGTGTGTGTGGTATTCATAGAGCATATAAAAGATCCATAAAATTCAAGAATGTTTATTTTTTATTCTTATGCTGCCACAAATTATAATCATAGCCACAAGGATTTTAATAAATGTTGACTCTTAACACCTACATGTATGATGGCTTGCCTTTGCCTTTTTCTTCAACAGTCTTGTATAAATCTACCACACTTTTTTTATGTGTATCAGTAATTGAAGTGATCGGTGGTCTGTGTGTGTGTGTGTGTGTGTGTGTGTTAGAGAGACATTTGGACTTGAAGAGTTGGCCCTGGTCTTAGGGAGACCATGAGAAGTTCTGCTTGTCCCAAATTTATCTCCTTCTCTCCAACATGGATTTTTCTTTAATGTTATATAATGAATGTTTTTTAGAAATATTATCTAACCCCATGACATCAACTATCACCTGTATGTTAGCAACCCCCTGAACAGTATTTCTAGCCCTCTAGAGAGAGTCCCAGTTCAAAACACGTATTTCAAATGCCGCCGGTGTCCTAGGAAGGTGAGGCGACTGATTCCTTCCTTCATTCGAGTGCAGCTTGTTTCCTCCTTGTCGTGAGGGGTGTCTTCACTGGACATGCCATCTGCCCTCTGCGGCCTCCGGGTTTCGGCAGACAGCTGGCGGAAACCCCGGTGCAGGGGAGCAGTGATGGAAAGACACGTTTTGGGCTAGGACTTTGTCTAGAGGGCTAGAAATATTGTTCAGGGAGTTGCTAATGTATAGGTGATAGTTGATGTCATGGGGTTAGATAATGTTTCTGGGAAACACATATATATACACATATATATTTTTTGAGAATGCACCATACGTACGAACAAGTTTGACTATTCTGACCAAAATTGCCTGCAGACAATTGGTTAAAAAAACTCCCTTAAGTCAGTTGAATAATTAACTTTACCGTCTTTTTACCAATTTTATATTTCTTTTTACTAAAAAAAAAAATCAAACATTAAACTGGTTTGTGTATGAAAAGAAACTCAATGTATTCATGAGTAGCCTCCATTCTGTTGAAGGTGAATTCCGGTGTCTCCACTGTCAACATGTTACCGGACTAAAGGGGTCTGTTTGCCTGCGTGCATCGAAGCTCAGACACAAACAGGAGTTTGCAGCCAAGCAAGGACACCAAGCTGGGAGACACATGTAAACTAAGCTCAAAGACCTGGCTCCCCGATGGCTTCCAGGGAGTGGCTTATGTAGGGGAAACATCATTGATTATGGTGACTAAGGGAGTTGGGGCGGTGGGCTCTCCCGATTGGTGGGGACCAGGGTCAGGAGCAATTGACCATGTGTCAGGTCCCGATGTCAGCCATGGATGACACTGTTCTGTCTGGTTTCCTGAGGATGTGGCTTGATTCAGCTTTCATGGGCCTTGGGCTGACACACAGCTGAGGTCAAGGTGTTATCTTCAGTTTGACTGAAACTCTGTCTCTGAGGTGAAGAGATCCGAGGCTTTGTTCTTAAGATAGTTTGATGCTGACCAGAATCAGATGTCCTAGGGGCTTAATGATTAAGAAAGTGAGTGGACGGGCCGAAGGAGAAAGGTCATGTTAACACAATGGAGTTTCTGGGCAGTTACACGCATTCCTCCCGAGCTTAACTTCTCTCTCCGGGCAGAATCATTCTTAGTGGATCTGTGCTTTTGTTACTAGTAGCTTGGTCAGAAATCTCTCAGGGAAATATTGGGAAAGCGGCAGGGAAGAGAAAACTCAAGTTTAGATTAGGAGCTGTAAGGAAGGGGAAGTACGGTACCGCGGGGCTGGGGAGAGAAGGCAGGAGGAAGTCTGAGTGGGAGTCCCCGTGAAGGAGAATTTGAAGGCAGGCGGAAGGAGTTCGGCTGAGGCCCCAATGAGGGTGCTACAGACATTTGAGAGTGAAAGCTTGGACCAGCAGAGCCAGGGTCATGAGGGTGGGTAGAACTGATGATGGAAAACAGGAGATTGTAAATGAGTAAGGGGAACAAGAGAAGAGGTGAAAACCAGAGGTCAAGACCAGGTCATGGTTAGAAAAACCAGCGGGAGAGCAGCAGCAGACACAAGAGCAACAGATAAGAGCTTTAACACCACTGCCAAGCCCACTCAGCAGGAAACCTCTATTCTTGCAAAAGCGGGAAACAGACGCTGTAATTTACAGAGCAAGAGCGTCCCATGACCTTGAGGGTGAGATCCATGCCACCCTCAACAAATTCCCATTGAACAGATCCTAAGAGTGGGAGAGCAGTGGGTGGACATCCCAGAGAGGCTCAAATTAAGTCAGTCATTTTTAAGGCACGTATCGACTTTGTAACTGTATTTCCAAAGGACAATTTGTTATGGGTGTGTTGGTGTTTTGAGATAGACTCTGACAACAGGAGAGAAATATGTAAAATTGGGACCATCTCTGAATATCCAGGCTGGACAGTTGCTGCAGTTACTGTAGATTGAAAACAAGAACGAGGAGAGTGATTTGACGTAGCACAAAGAATTACTGTACAAATACAAGCTTCAGTCTCCCACAAAAGGGATTCATAGGATTCATGGCTCCAGCAGTACCATAGAAAAATGTAACACATCTTCTATTAAACAAAGACTAAGGTGCCTGGATAGGACATTGTGGCCATAAAAGAAGACTTTATCAGTCTAGTAATGCTTTATATATTATTTTGTAGAAAATATTGATCACTGAGTACTCAGTGGAGCATGGAGTGTGAAAACTGTGAGAGTCCACTATTGTAAAAACATGAAAGAGTAACAATAAAGTCAGTTCTGATCCCTAAAGAGGTAGATTAATATGAGGCAAAACATTGCACCTTAACTGCTGGAGAAGCAAAGTAACTCCTGGGGCCCCTTTAAAAAAGGGACGATCTGTTCCACGCTCCCTTCCATTCGGTAACACCAGACTGCTTCCTGGGGGTCTGAACACCATCAGCCCTGTGCCGAGAGTCTCACAACCGAGGACACGTGAGCGGCCCTGGCGCGGCAGGGGGTTTCACCAGCCACAGGGCGGTCCGAAAACGCGCAAGGATGAGTGTTGTCAGAGACAAGATACAGGACTGTCCCATTTTTTCCCTCTGTGATCTTGACTATTTGTGAATAATCTTTAAAAATTCTATTTATAAAAATTCCCACTGAAATCACGTCATTAGATTTTTGAAACCCCCTCTGGTGACTCGGACAAATAGCACATGTCTGCCCTCTAAAACGTATACGGAACATATACTCACACAGGTGGATTTTATGCGATCTTACAGAATCTGAAAATGGCGTTCAAAGCAGAGGATCCCTTGGGATCTACGGAGACAGTCATCTAGAGCTTGGAGCAAAATTCCGGGGTTGACAGCGAGAAGTCTGGCTGCTAGTTGCACAGAGTGCTGGAAACACCTTGAATTTGATCTTTGACCCTCATATCTGGAACTAGACTTGTGTCCTCCCTTTTTTTCGAGGGAGCGGACCAAGATGTCTCACGTACACCAGGACAGAACAGCACGGGAGCAGGGGCATTTCGGGGGCAATTTCTAATGCAGTGAGGTTTCTCCAGGTGAGCTGTAAGGGCCACCTGTTCTGGGTCACCTTAGATGCTAGTTTAAAATATGGGGACCCCCTGGGCTTCATTCTCAGAGATGGAGTAGCGTCCCTGGGGAGGCACCTGGGGCTCGGCATTCCTAACCAGCTCCCCAGGTGACTGTGCACTGTGCATCTCAGAGATCTCAGAGAGTGCTCTTGCTCGCTCTGGACACATCCTGAGGCATTGCATTGTTACCTTGACAATCAAAGGGGAAGGGAGCAAACTTCCTCTGGCTTCTTATCTTATCTGAACTGGGAACAGCTGGAGCCAAATTTCTAAGGCCTCCTAATCTGAGATGCTCTCCCTTTCCTGGAATTTTGCAGTTTCAAGTGAAGACTATTTTGCTTTTTCATTTTGAGACCTTACTGGCTTCCTCTTCATAGCTTTTCCCATTTGTCTGGAGGGAAAAACTTCGCGGTGCATTCTGTTTTTATTTTTTTGTCTCTATGTTTTCCCTTTTATTCACTACCTCTTTGTAATTTCACTGTGTTATTAGTGAAGCTGAGGAATAAATACATTTAATTTTTAATTTGTTGCCTGAGTATTTCTTACCCTTTCCTCTCCTTCCTTGCCTTCTTTGCTAGTTTTGAGGCTTAAAAAACAAAATGAAATGGTGAACTGTAAGGAAGTGTGCTGATCAGCAACCTCTTTCCCAATGCAGTATCTATTTTTAATCTTCCTCCAGGGCAATTGCGTCTTTTCTCCTCTACAGCTGGTGTTCAGGTCCCTGATTCAGGAGGGACCTTTGTTTCTGCTTCCTTTCATATTGGGAGATAAGATAATGAGGAGGGACATCCCTACCCCAGACTGGCTCTGGCTCTGGCCTCGGATTCTGCAAATGTTGGGTTTTCTCACAGTTTCTCTGCCATCTCACACAAGATTCACAAAAGGAGAACTTTATGGTGCTTGTGGCTCTTTCTAGGAAGGAAAATAAAAATCTCATTTTCTACTTTTCTCTTAAATATTATTTTAATGTGGGTATGCTCAAAAAGAAAATAGTTTTATTGAATTTCTCCAGCATTTTTGATGACTCAAGGAGATCAGAGAAGGAGTAGAGGTTAGAAAGGAATTCTGGGCCTCCGGTTTTCTAAATACTTGGTAACACAGACCTACAAAAGTAGTTAATAATTTTACAATCTGAGCTCTACTCACTATGAAAGGCATTTCCTTGGGGAAATACAGTGTGAAATTCTGAACGTAATTCTTGCATTTACCCTTAACGGGTATAGACAACTACCGGGTCTATAATAAAAGGTGGGTCATTATAGACAGACAATGAAAACTAACACAGAATTCTGAAACTTCTTTGTAGCCAACAGTTGCAAGTTTCTCCCTACTGTTTTTCTTACAAGTAGATCTGATTGCCTTCTTTTTTTTTTTTTTTCTATTTCCCTCCAGTTCATCCAATTTACTCTAAAGTTCTGAAGTCCGGTGCCGAAGGCGATGTGGTGATACCGTAGGTTTCAGAAGTTGCTCTCTGAAGAGCTGTGCGGTGTGCTGGCGAGTTCACTTTCCAGAGAAGAGACTCCGGTGCCTTCCCCCTGGCTGAGCGTCCTCGGAGCGTCTGTAGAAATCAGAGGACTGGGCGGTGAGGTCATTCTGGGTTCGATGATCCAATCTCTGTTTTTCCTTTTCCTTTTTTTATTCAGTCCCTTTCCATAACAGAGATAAATCTGCTATTTACTAGTTCAGGTAAGGAATAACTATATTCAATTTTAAGTTTTTTTGGCTTATAATGTTTGTTGCTTTTATTTCAGTACCTTCTCCCTCACTCCCCCACCCCTTCCCCACCTCATTCAGGAACTTAAATTGCTTTAGGATTCAGATGTCCATTTCCTTCATCCAGTTCTCTCATTTTTTGGGATACCTCCAACTAGCAATGGGCAAGTTAAATATTTAAAAAATGCAGCCAGTAAAGTAAGACAAAAAAAACCTTTCACTTCTTTCCCCCCACTTCGGGTGTGTAACCCACAGAGCAGACCGCAGGAATGGTTTAGGTAGGGGGACGGACGCCACAAGTAGTCCCGTTGCCGTCCCGCTATTTCGGTTCCCCACTTATTTGGCTGACCTTGCCGTGCGCTGGACTTCTGTTAGCTTTTGCCTTTTCTGCAGGAAGTTTCTCTGGTTTATTATTTTAGTCTTGATTCTACCTGAACTGACCTCCTCCCACCTTGATGGAAACATTCCTTTAGAGAAGAACACAGGAGGCTTATTGAAACAAAGCTCGTTAAATAGTTATGGTGAAGCAGGGGAAGGAGTGGCCTTGGCACCCACACAACTTTTCCATGTTTGTTTTTCTCACAAATCCAAATAAATTGTCATTGCCATTGGTAAGCAATAGCTAAGACTTAATCAGGCAGCATATTGTCACAATAGTTAAACCGCACCAGGTTGACTGATGAAAGTGTACTCTGTTCGTTTCAGTGATTTTTAAAAATTTTTTAATGTTGAGAATCTTAATGTACAAGTAGGTATCTCTAAAGACTTAAAAATTCCTAAGACACAGTCTTGAATAGTGGATATCAGATACCTGGAATGCTGAATAAATGCTACACTCGATGTTTTATAATCAAATACAAAGGTCACACCGTGGGATAGCTATTTTACATGTTACCTGACCCAAAGTTTATTCTCTTCACATGTTTTAGAAAGCTATGCTTCTGGTTGAACATGCCGTTTTCTTGGTTTAACAATTATTCCAGAACTCTGACATATTAAATCCAGTGTTAACCTGTTTACTCGCTACTGCATTAAGGTTGATAAATTTCACCTTGTGTAATTTAAGGAGAAACTACAGGTGAACTGTACCTTCAGCAGAAATGGGCTGTTTGCACTCACAGGTGGTTTACAAGAAACAGGAACTACTGCACATTTATCTACTTGCCTGGGTTTCATCCTGAGCTAAACGCAGGTGAGTAACAGCCGTCCCAGATAAACACAATTAGTACTAGAACTAGTTATCAAAGTGCACACACACACATTCACTATTAGGCAAATTGAGTGAAACTCTCAATTAATGTATTAAGTTTGTAACCGAAACGCAGGTTCAGCTGCCTGCCCCAGCAGAAGCCAAACTCGTGAGACAGGTGCTGATGCCGAAGGAAAGAGGTTTATCCAGGTGTGGCGATCTGGGAGGAAGGCACCAATTTAATGGGCTGAGTTATGTGTACCAAATGACCTGTGTTCAGTTTTCAGACATGTACTAAAACTATAATCCCTACCAGAAAAGACACGGAATTATCAAGTTGAGAGGTAGGATGGACTTCAAGCGCCCGTGGTGTTCCATCATCGTACATAGTCTCCTTATGACAGTGGGACAACCGAGGGGAAGCTGCCCAAGTGCATGTGGCTGACACGCAGCAAACAGAGGTCCTCACCCAGGGTCCCTGCATCTGAGTACAGGGTTCCTTCAGCTGACACGCTGCTACCCTCCCATGCGTCAAATGGTGAGGTCAGGGGCTTCTGGGTGGTGATTAAAGACTTTTGTTTTTAACAAAGACTCACCTTTAAAAGTAAGTAATACAAGCAGTTGAAGTAATAGAGGCAGCTTCGTCACAACCAACACGTGTATCGACACATAAAACAATCTGAGGCTTCAGTTTGGAGAGGCCAGTATCTTCGGGGATTGAATCAAAGTTCTGGGAAATATTCTTACATGGAATTTCTTTTCCAGTCTAATTTTAAACAGTGGGAACTCATTTGTGACACTGTAGTCTATTTCACTTTTTGGAAATAGTGGTACGTGTTTGATTTTTTTCCCACGCAGAAGTGGAACTTTCTGGAAAGTCTGAATACATCCCACTACTTTAACTGCAGGGTAGCAGTGTGGGGACCGTGCTCCACCTGTGTCCGGCTATCACAGTGATGCCCAGTGAGCCCTGATTCAAGGCTGAGAGACTGGCTGCCGTCCAGGTGGCCATGGCTCACGCCTTTCCTTTCATCGAACTTCGGTTTCTGTCCTTACTGATGTTGTTGAACTTGATCAGAAGCCCAGGTGTGCCACTCCTTGCAGGTCCATGGCACCTTGAGGGTTCAAGAATCCACAGGCTCGTTGAAACAGAGCAGTAGAGGAAGAAGGAAGCATATTTATGGCCTTGACTCCGAAATACGGTGAGAGAACTTTGCAAAGTACACAAGACAAAGATGGCAGCCAGCCCTCGACAGCTGCATCGTGGCTGGTTTTTCTGACCACGTCCTGCTGGGTGAAGACAGATCCTGTTGATGAGAGATAAGAAGCGGAACATGGCCCATCCTAACTCCCCACCTTGCTCTTGTCAAACTGCATCTGACAAGTGAAACAACAGGAAGTTTTGCTGGGAGCTGTTCACGGCGGGGTGAAACAGCATGGGCTAGAAATGTCACGGCACTGACTTTGCCTCCACCACAATGTACTGGGTTCCAGGGTTGAATATGGGACAAGTATGTGTTGAAAGCAGCCACTGGCTTTGGGTTTTCCTCCCCTAGTCTCTGGAGACTGTCTCTTGTCTGATACAGCACGCTGTGTTCCAGCTCATACCGTCCAGGTGCACAGCTAAACCTTTCTGCAGAGAGAGAGAGAATGATGGAGCACCGTGGAGTCATGGCTGCATGCAAGGAAGGTGTCACTAATATATTTCCAGGTACAAGTTTAAGCACAAACAAACTCTTGGTGGGGACTCTCTGCCGTTTGCTTACTTTACGGTGGTTAGGGCTCAGGGTTCACTGGAATGCCGTTCATTCATCAGTGCAACAAATCTTCACTGGACGCTGTGCACTCTCAAAATTGCACACCAGGGACTCCTGATGACTTGGGGTTTGTAGACAACCTATTGCTTTTAACCTCAGCCTATTCTCTAAGTCAGCCTTTCTCAGCCAGTTCCTTGAGAGTCAAGTGTACAGACAACAATTTGACTGACTGTTCTCAACCCTTCCAAGGATGGAGGTAGTTGGTGCCATTCCAGATGCGTAGGAGGTAAGATAATTCGTCACATACACCGGAAGTCTCAGGCCTTTAGGATTTAACTGACCCTGGTTTACGAGAGCTTCTCAAAAGGAACAAAGTCCTGTCTTTTAAGGGCCCCCAACTACAGCCTTGGTCCAAACAAACTAGTACGAGGAGACAACATTTTCAATAATTAGGAGATTCACAACCCTCTCCCTTCAATGCACCTGGCCTTGAGGAGAGAAAGGGCGAATAGAGGTCAGTAGACTCTCTTAAGAAAAATACCTCCTAGTGCTGAGCAAATGGTGAGTATTCTACGGGGAGGGTGCTACTGGGAGGTGATGGGTAATCAGCCAGTGAGGTGCATCGTCTGGGAGGGAAGGGTGTGGAGCTGCCGAGAGTTTCTGGGGACCCAAGAAAGCTGGGACCAGACATTTACCAGAACCTTCTGTGCATGGACAATCCACTGGAATCATTTTAAATGTTTTTGAGAGATGCAAACAGAGGTTGGATTTCCGTTTTACTCATGCTTACTTAAAGACCTCGCCACTGCTGGCCTGGGCCCCGTGGATTTTGGTTTGGGGAGGGTGATACTCTCAGAAGCTTGGGTGCATCTGCTCCCTGGTTTTTCGAGGGGCCTGTGGTCTGACTCCAGGGTCCTGGCCTTCATTCCTCAGGTTCCCTTCCTCTTGTGTTTCAGACCCTTTATCCCAGTTCATCATCTCTTTACCTCACATATTTATGTATATATAAAAATATGTATTTGTATATAAATATATATGCACATAATATTTATGTATATAAATATGTATTTATATATAAATATACACACACATGTATATTTATATGTATTTATATGTGATATATACCATAGATATGATTTATATTTATGTGTGTATACACACACATAATTGAACTTTAATACATTGTACAGGTATATACATATGCATATAAAATTTACATATGCATATGTAACTACATTACATATGTATATAAACATGTGTATACACATTATGAGCAGTTTTGGCCATATAAGTATATGTGTACATATAGCTGTAAATATAGATTTACTGAGAGGAGTTGGTGGTTCGTGGGATCGTGGAGGCTGGAGGTCCAGACCAGATGCAGGGCAGCCCCTGGTGAGGTTCCAGTTTGAGTCTGGGTTTGAGGGCCGAAGATCGACGTCTCAGCTCAAAGATGGGAGGAGAGAGAGCATGGTCTTTCTCACTCCTTTTTGTTCTATTCAGGCCTCCATAGACTGGGCGAGGCCCACCCGCGAAGGGAAAGACAAGCTGCTGTACCCGCTCTACCATTCAACATCACCCTCACCCCCTCACAGACACACCTAGAAGAGTTTCACCAAACACCTGGGCACGGCATGGCCCAGTCAAGTTCACAAGTACAATTACCATCACATTTAGTCAATACTTCAAATGGCTGTTTCTACACTTGTGCTTTTTTCTCCAGCCTCTCCATTCCCCTTCCTTCTGATAGATTACTCCTCCGCCCCAAACATACCTGCATATGAGACAGACCCTTGGCTTGTTCACACTTCCATCCCGAATAAGCCCCAAGGGGAAACATTTCTACTTATCCTTTTGCAGTGTTGCCGTCCGGTATTCACATCACGCAGATTGACGTTGAACTCCACTGCCTTCCATGCCAGCTGGAAACATTTCAGGCTGCACATTTCCGTTGATACACAGAGCCCCCCACAGCCCTTTTCTTCTCCCACCTGTGTGTCACCTGCCTTGTCTCGCTGCCGGCACTCTTCAGTTCACTGTGGTCGTGGTTATGGGCGAGGGACGTGGCCACGCAGGAGGAGAGACGCGTGTCTGCGGGCTGACACTGACAGAGTTGAACCGTTTGGCCTTTTCGGGCAGCCGCCCTGGTCTCCATCGGCGCGCTGCTGTGTCTGCAACCCTCCACGTCCTGACTCGTCCCGTGAGTGCGAGAGAAAGTATTTCAGTTCTGTGCTTTAGTCTTCCATCTGAAGTGAGAAGGGACTAATGGCTTAATTTTTCTTTATATTCCTCTCTAGATTTCTCCCAGTTCATGTGCTGAAACTGAGTGGGTCTGTTTTCAAGTGAAAATGTGAGATTGCTGGGTCGAAAGGCAGTTCCATTTTTAGTTTTCTGAGGAAATTTTGTACTGGTTTCCACAGTGGCTGCACCAGTCTGCATTCTCACCAACAGTGCACTAGGGTTCTCTTTTCTCCACAACCTCACCAGCACTTGTTTGTTGATTTGTTTATGATGGCCATTCTCACTGCTGGGATGTGGTACCTCATTGTGTTTTAATTGGCATCTCTCTGATGGCTAGTGATGCTGAGCATCCTTTCATATGTCTCTGGGCCCTCTGTATGTCCTCCTTGGAGAAGTGTCTGTTCAGGTCCTTTGCCCATTTTTTAATGGGTCATTTGTCTTCCTGGAGTGGAGTTGTGTGAGCTCTTTATATATTTTGGAGATCAGACCCTTGTCTGAGGGATCATTGGCAAATATATTTTCCCATATGGTTGGTTCCCTTTTCATTTTGCTGATGTTTTCTTTATCCATGCAGGAGCTTTTTGTTTTGATGAGGTCCCATTTGTTTATTCTTTCCTTTATGCCCCTTGCTTTAAGGGACATATTGGTGAAAATATTGCTGTGTGGAATTTTTGAGATTTTGCTGCTTATGTTCTCCTGTGGGTCTTCATGGTGTCGTGACTTATATTTAAGTCTTTTATATGCCTTGAGTTTATTTTTGTGTATGGTGTAAGTTGGTGGTCAAGTTTCATTTTTTTGCATGTAGCTGTCTAGATCTCCCAATACCACTTGTTGAAGAGGCTATTTTTAATCCATTTTATGTTTCTGACCCCTTTGTCAGATATTAATTAGAGACTTGACCATAGAGACTTGGGTTTCTTTCTGGGCTCTCTATTCTGTTCCTTTGACCCTGAAACACCAATTTAAAAGAAGCTATGCACCCCAGTGTTCACAGCAGCACAACTTACAATAGCCACGTGCTGGAAGCAACCTACGTGCCCACCAGTAAGTGAGTGGGTCAAAAAACTATGGTACATCTGCACGATGGAATACTATGCAGCAGAAAGAAAGAAGGAACTCCTACCCTTCGTGACAGCATGGATGGAACTGGAGAGCATTATGCTAAGTGAAATAAGCCAGGTGTTGAAAGACAAATACCATATGATCTCACCTTTAAGTGGAACCTAATCAACAAAACAAACAAACAAGCAAAATATAACCAGAGACATTGAAATAAAGAACAAACTGACAATAACCAGAGAGGAGAGAAGAGGGGGATAATAAGGGAAAGTAGGGGAAGGGTCGTCAAGGTACATGTATAAAGGACACATGGACAAAGCCAAAGCAGGTAGGATTGAGGGCGGGAGGCAGGGATGTGTGGAGTGGGGTGGGGTGGGAGGGAAAATGGAGGCAATTGTGCTTGAACAACAATTAAAAAAAGGAAAAATGTGAGACAAGAGGAAACATCCATCAGTTCTAAATACGTTCTCAAATACTCATTCAGGGCCTCGTCACTGAGTGCAAAAATTGCAGGACGGAGAAGTGGAGAGCTGTTGTTGAGTAACCAGAGGGGTTTATGTTATCTCTTTTATTTAAAAATGTCCCACTTTATTCTTGGCTCATGAAAAGAAACGAAACAAGGTCAACCATTTATTGGAAGTGGTCACTGTATTATCATCAAACTCTTGGAGAACTCTGCTCACTAATCATCAGCTATAACACTGATCGGCTGGGACTTTACGTCAGAAAGTGCTTAAAAATAATGCAACTGCAGGGGGGAGGGTGGCATAAGGGGGTTAGATGGTAATGGGAAAGATATAATTAAAAAATTAAAAAGAATAATGAAATTCTAACCCCTCTGATAACCCTAATTCCTGTGTTAGGTCGAGACATTGTTTTGGCGGTGGTAGTTCCGAATGAGCGAAAACAACGGAGCCAGTGCGCACTCCACACATTGGGGGTGTGCGTTAATGGGACAGAGGAGTAAGCATGCCCATTAGGCAAATAAGCACTTTGCCTGAGGTTTTTAGATAAATGTATTCAGAAGTTGATCCTTTAACTTTTCAATTTCAGTCAGATTTCCATCATCGACAAGGGGATTATTTCAGCTGGTTAGGGCCACTTGCTCCTTGCAGGCGTCTAGTCCTCCCCCTGCTTCAGCCCCCCACCCCGACCCCAATGGCTCCCCACCTGCGCTGCAAGGGTCTACCCCTGCACACTTCCCTTCCAGCATCAGGCGTGGTCTGCCACGTGCCGGGCACACGCGTCCCTGAGGTGTGCAGGTTACTCAGACCTCTGATAAGGTTATACTCTGAGCAACCTCCTATTGTAGGCATGAGCACAGAATTCCAGATTTCAGACTCAATTTAGAGAAATGACAGAGTGAAAATGTTCCTTCTGATCAGGTGGGTGTTGAACGTTCGTTTTCCCAAAGAGGCCGAGTGGGAAGCAGAGTCTGGATCAGTGGGAATACGGGAAGTGGGCTGGGGCAGAAGCAGCTGGACAGTGATGAAGCCTCCGCAGAGGCCTCAGTCAACCCCAGGGCGGCGCTCTGGCGCTGGGATGACACCGCAAAGCAGTTCTGACTTGGAGAAGGGGGGCCAGGTTGTTACACTCCTGCACGCGTCCTGGTTGAATGTGCGCTGCTCTTGGCAAGGCGGAATCACGCTGGGCAACGGGGGTGGGGGTGTCTTCCATTAAGGTCCTTCCCTGGAGAGTCACTCAGCCTGCGGTACCAGAAACCGGGGAAACCAGTACTTCGGTCCTGAAGAAGATTCAGTGAGGTTTGTCCTAGTCTGCCCTCGAGCTGCTTGGACGCTGGGACGCTCCTGGCGCACGTGAGATCCGAAAACACCTCCTCCGGATTCCGGTAACGCCTCTGCCCTTGCAGCTGCTCTCCTGGCCCCGACTGACATACATCTTCTCGCACCTCTCCCAAACATTCTGGATTCTTCTCTTCTTTGGATGGGACTCTGCTTGTCTGAGTGGATTAACTGGTAGGGTGACCCAGACCCTTGTCCCTGAAAAGTCTAAGCCCAGTCGCACCCTGCGGTTTCAGGCCACCGCTGATGCATTTGTCCGCTCATCATGAGCTGTCCCAGTGAGTGAGCTGGGTGAAGGCACATCGCTTCCTGTCCCCGTTGTGCAGCAGCAGCTCCTGGAGGCTGGGATCAAACAGCCCTGCAAGAGGGTGACGTCTTTCCCTGCTTCCCGCTGTCTTGGAACCCGGAGACAAAGTGTACTGTAGCTCAAGTTGGGCTGAGCCTCTTCCTACAGAGCCCCCATCTGCGCGGACAGGAAGGACACATCCTCCAAGCAAATTGCGGGGAGTGACAGTGAGTAAGGCCACTCCTGTTGTCACTTCTACAGTGACATTTCAATCGCCACATCTGGAAAATGAAACGCGTGGTTTGGATGACCAGTCTGTAACATTCTTTCCATCGCTGGTAATTTGTGATTCTCCTTTCCATCTGAGATTGCTCACGGGTCAGCAACTTTGAACATATGTGCAAGTCAGCATGGAGAGGAGCAAAGCTTTACTGCTTGCGGTAAATAGCCCTTTGAGAGCGAAGCCCAGTTTTGAGGACTAGGACAATGCAGACCTCCCTAAAACAGTAAAAGAATAAGATAAGCACCAACGATTTAATTAATTAACTAATTAATCAATTCTGAGTGTGCGGCATTATAATTCAAAATCCGTTTACACTACAGCAGGCCACTTTCCCCTGTCACCATGCATTTGACCCCTTCCCCATTTGGCCCGTCCCACTGCCTCTCTACCAACCACCGATCTGTTTTCTGTACGTTTCTAGTTCGATTTTGTTTAGTTTTGTTTGTTCCTTTGTTTTCTTTTTGTTTTATGTTCCACAAATAAGTGAAATCATATGGTCTTTGTCCTTTTCCATTTGAATTATTTCACTTAGGATAACACCCTAAAGGTCCGTTTATGTTGTGGCAAATGGCAAGAGTTCATCTTTTTTTATAGCTGAGTAGTATTCCATTGTGTGGGTGTCGCATCTTCTTTTAATATTATTATTTTTATCCTTTTGGGTGTACGTTGAAAGACTCAACAGGCTCCCATTATTAAAACTATTATCATGCTGGACTTCAACCTGGTTTTTCATTTTGTTCTTTTTTTTGTTAAAGTGTATTTTATTGATTATGCTATTGTAGTTGTCCCAATTTTTCCCCCTTTCCCCCCTTCTGCCCTGTACCCCCTTCCCTCCAGCAATCCCTGCCTTAGTTCATGTCCATGGATCGTGCATGTCAGTTCTTTGGCTTCTCTATTTCCTATACTGTTCTTAACATCCCCCTGTCTATTTTGTACCTAGCAATTGTGCTTCTTAATCCCTGCACCTTTTCCCCATTCTTCCCCTTCCACCTCCCAACTGATAACCCTCCATGTGATCTCAGATTCTATGATTCTGTTCCTGTTCTGTTTGTTTGCTTAGTTTGGCTTTTTTTAGATTCACTTGTTGATAGTTGTGAATTTATTGTCATTTTACTGTTGATAGTTTTGATCTTCTTTTTCTTAAATAAGTCCCTTTAACATTTCATATAGTAATGGCTTGGTGATGATGAACTCCTTTAGCTTTACCTTGGGTGGGAAGCACTTTTATCTGCCTATCAGTTCTAAATGATAGCTTTGCTGGATAGTGTAGTCTTGGATGTAGGTCTTTGCTTTTTATCACTTTGAATACTTCTTTCCAGTCCCTTCTAGCCTACAAAGTTTCTTTTGAGAAATCAGCTGACAGTTTTATGGGAACTCCTTTGTAGGTAACTCTGCTTTTCTCTTGCTGCTTTTAAGATTCTTTCATTACCTTTAACCTTTGGCATTTTAATTATGATGTGTCTTGTTGTTGCCCTCTTTAGGTCCAGCTTGTTTGGGACTCTCTGTGCTTCCTGGAATTGTATGTCTATTTCCTTTGCCAAATTAGGGAAGTTTTCTTTCATTATGTTTTCAAGTGAGTTTTCAATTTCTTGCTCTTCCTCTTCTCCTTCTGGCACCCCTATGTTTCGGATGATGGAACGTTTGGAGATGTCCCAGAGTTTACTTTTTCTCTCCTCATTGTTGTTTTTTGAATTCTTGTTTCTGTACTGGTTGACTGTTTCTTTCTTCCTTATGTTCCAAATCATTGACTTGAACCCTGGCTTCCTTCCCTTTACTGTTGGTTCCCTGTGGATTTTTAAAAAAATTTCACTAGTGTAGCCTTCATTTCTTCCCGTATGCATCTACCATACTCAGTGAGATCTCTAAGCATCCTTATCATCAGTGTTTTGAACTCTGCATCTGATAGGTTGGCTATCTCTGTTTCTTTGACCTATTCTTTCATTGGGCCATGTTTCTTTTCTCTTCAGTTTGGCAGCCTCCCTGTATTTGTTTCTGTATATTTGGTGGAGCTGCTTTGACTCTGTCTTGGTGCATCTGTTAGGTTGTAAGGGGCGGAGCCTTGGGTATTCACCAGGGTGGGGCAACCCACTTCCCCTCATTGTGGCATGCTATATATGTGGGGGAGGGGTTGGGGAGGGAACAATGCCCTTTGCTCAGCTCTCGCCTCCTTTCCAATCACTTCCGTATGCAACTGGAGCCCTTCCAGCTGCTGCCCTGGTGTGTCGAATCCCAACATAGGTGGGTCTGCGTGCATTCTAGGGCCATGTGGGTCCTTTAATTGGACTTTCCTGAGAGACTTGCAGTTTCTTTGGCTGCACCAACACCCACTGTTTTTTTATAGCCAGAAGTTATGAAGTTTTATTTCCCAGTGCTGGAAACCTGGGCTGTGCAGTCTGGCCTGGGGCTGGGATGGCTCACTCCCCAGGTGTCCCTCCCAGTTTTTATCCACCACACATGAATGTGGGACCACCCATTCTGCTGGCTACTGCCACTGCCTTGCTGCCACCATACTGTGTCCTCTCTGCCCCGGCTCCAGGTCTCCGCCCCTCCTACCCATCTGGATGAATATTTCTTCTTTAAATCCTTGATTGTCAGACTTCCATACAGTTTGATTTTCTGGCAGTACTGGTTATATTTTGTTTTGAGGTTAGTTGTGAACCTTTTTATGGCTGCTTGAGGAGGCAAAGTGCATCTACCTATGCCTCCATCTTGGTCGGAAGTCCTCATTTTATTCTGATATTAATTTTATTGTAACCTAGGCAAGTTGGGTCACATTATTTCTTTGGATATCAGTCTCCTCACTTATAAAACAGGAAGCCACTGTAAAATATCTATCCATTCACTCCCAAATCAAATATTGTATATTTCTATGCATCATTTCTGAACTATTTTTTGGACTATTTTTTTATTAAGTGATATTGCAACTTAGTATTTTGAATTCCAACAGGACTTAAGTTACCATTAAGTGCTATTATTGGTGCTTATGGTTTTCAAAGTGAGTAATAGAAACATTAGGTTTACAATGAAACTTAATCTATTATTTAAAACCTCAGATCAGCTGGAGAATAAAACTAAAAACCACAGAATTCACCCTCTTGTCCTAAATAGCATTTGTCAAATTAATAAATTGCAACTATGATTGTTACTCACTTCCCTCCAGTACAAAAGTACCCCACCTTGACTTCAAACCACAGGCCATGTATTCTCACAGTTCCCAGCTCTGTGAACCATGTATGGGAGTGAAACGCATCTGGCTACTTTTGAACACTCTTTTGGCATGAGTTCCTTTGATCTTTTGAAGTACAGACTTTGCTTTGAAGTTTACAATGTTCAAGCCATCCGTTGCAAAGCAGAAAGAGGGATATTACACAGCATCTATGGGGAGACTTTGTTTCCTACCCTGGATCGGTCGCCATGGTTTTAGCTATGTCCATGGCCAATCAGCAACGCTGAAGATCCATTCTAATAAGAGATTTGGATAAGCTCATATAAAATAGAGCAATAGAAGTTTTCAGACATGTAAAACATGCATGTGTTAAATGTACATACTCATTTGCATATAGTGTATAAGTACATTTTTGTTTTATTTAGTAATGCTTTCCTGCAGTTACGTGTGGCAATGGAGCTGGGATGTGCGGGACCCAGATCAGAGTTCAGACTCTATTGTCTATTAGCTATGTGACCTTCACTAATTTTCTTAACCCCTCCAGGGTTCAAGTATGTCCTTCCTAAAATAAGGGGGTTGATAGTGGGTTTTAGTCTTTCTTTTGATTATGGGTTCCATTATAAGTCTGCTGAAATCTGTAGATGCTCACGTCAGAAACATTCATGAATGCATACTGGCACTAGAGTTTGTATGACTTGGAAGACGGTTCTTGCCTTCCTGAAACTCATTCATGGACTTGAGGGTAGGAATAGCTGGACAGAAGTTTTGAACTTTATACATCTGTCTTGCAGGACTCCTCAAATCTCTTTGGGATCACGAATAATTATTAAGTTTTCTGTGCTAACTGAGACCTCTCTTCAGTTCTTTCCAATGTGTCTCAGGTTATCTCTTCTTGACACTGGATCTGGCCTTCTTAAGAACAACCTCATAGCTGGAGCACAGCGTGCAGGCTGTCAAAATCAGGTGCGAGCCCAGCACGGCTCTGGGCCATCTGAGAAGGCAGAGCACTGACCCAAGTTTCTAAAGAACCCAGACAGCCTGGCTTCGTAGTAGCTCTCACATTACCGACCTGGAGATTTTACTTGACCACAACCTCCCTCTGGGCCAACAGGATGATGCAATTTCTAGAAATGTCTGTACAAGCCCATACAGCCTTTAAATAAGTTGAAATTTCCAATCCTGGCTGGTCAAATTCTAGGGCACAGTACAGGTCATGCCACATTTATAGCTTTGGGTTGTGTCATGGGGACCATAGTTCAAAGGGTCCCTGTTGGAGAAAAAAAAAAAAAAAGTTATGGAAGTGAGCAGGGTGAAGTTAGGACCTGGACGTGTTGCCGTGGGGGCAGTGGTTAGGAGGCCTGGGGCTGTTCCATCAGAGCAAGAACAATCTGTCTTCAGTGTCCCCAAGGGCATGATATGGAATGTGGAGCCATGTGACTCTCAGGACGCTGGGGTTAGAGCTGAGCGGGGGGCCTGGATTTAACGTCAGGTGTGGCAGGGCCCTCCAACATATGTGAGACAAACTCCTTTGTAAAAGGTTGGAGGGCAGAGGCCGCCTGAACTTCTTTTCAGGGAGGTGTCTGAAGGGAGCCAGTTTGGAGAGGGAGCCAGAAGAACAGCAGCTGGTGAGAGAGAGAGAGGCCTCAATAAAATCTAAAAGAAACTTCCTTTTTCC
Organism: Desmodus rotundus; assembly: GCF_022682495.2. NCBI lineage: Eukaryota > Metazoa > Chordata > Mammalia > Chiroptera > Phyllostomidae > Desmodus > Desmodus rotundus. The sequence goes on along the minus strand of NC_071387.1, from coordinate 208,868,118 downwards.
ACAGGCAGGACAGCTCTAGGACCCTAGCCCACCTGAAGTAGTTACAGAAGAAGAGAACTTTGTCCCTGCTCTCTAGAACCAGAACCGGGCCAGTGATCAAGAATAAATCCATTGTAAAACCAGAGGGGGGAATGAAAGGACAAAGCCGGTCCCATTTGCTATTGTGGCACCATTGGCCCAGCAGGCCTGTGACCTTGATAAACATGATGGCCATTTACTCTTCTGAGATTGTCCCCAGGACTGGAAATGACTGGAAGCAGGAACAGAACTGGCCTCTCCCTACAGCCACAGGCAGAAGATAACATCGGAACCAACTGCAGCCTTGGTTCCCACGCCCCTGCAGCCCAGGGGCCACACAGCAGCCACCCCCACCCTTTTTAATCCAATTATAACCCGATAAAAGCTCAAAGCCCCCACCCCTCAGTGCTGGTGTATCTCTCCCCACCATGCCCCTCTCCTTTCTGTGAGAGGGAATAAAAACTTTATTGTCTACAAAAAAAAAAAATTTCCTTTTTCTATGACATTCAATAGCCAGATTTTTGGGGTGGGGGGAGTTGCTTCGGAGAGGCAGTTACTAGAAAGAGGGTCAGATCTCTTCTGAAGCTGTAAAGGACACCAGGAAAGAGGCCTCCTGATGGGTCACAGGTCCCAGAACATGGGTGTCCGCATGGCAGTTGAGGGAAGATGAGGAATAGGAGGCTGCCGCTCACTACGATGACTGGCAGATGACAGAGTGAAACATGTGCCCTATGGAGTGAAAGGGGCCATTGCAAATAGAGACTGGCCACACACTGAGACCACACTGAGGGAAAACAAGCAGAAATAGGAGCAACACTGTCATGCCTGCGATGCACATTTTATTTAACCTTCACAACAGCACTGCAGGGCAGGCACTGATGACATCCTCATCCTCAGTGAGAAAACAGCTGTAGATAATGTAATGTAGCGGGGAACTGCAGAGCTGGAACTTGAGCTCAGTCTAAGTCCATACACCATGAAGTTCACGATTAGACTGTACCACTGCCTGGACAAACATGTTCGCGAAAGACGTCCGCAGTGTGATTTACTCTTGCTCAGGTTCATGGACCTAATGTGATATGGCTACAGTGATTTTCAGTATAAGATTATTTATCAGAGTCAAGTAAATGCTTTGTAACAGGGCATAAGAAACCAAGATATTGACTGAGTAGTCTTGTAGACCAGGCGCTAGTCTTCCGTTGGGGACACAGCAGTGAGCAAAACAGACCCGGAATCCACACCCCACTTACATTGTGGTGGAGAGAAACAGCTCATAAAATTGGACATTTCATAGTCTATTAGAAACAATAAATACTGTTAAGAAAAGTGGAAAACGGCAGGAAGGAGGGAGAGAGAAGGATGAGGGAGCCGCTTTAAACCCGGAGGTCGGAGAAGTCCCACTGAATGTCAGGTGACATTTGAGATTACCTGATTTGGGATGCAGGTGAATTTGAAATTTCCACCAGCTCTGCATGGAACTCTTGGGAATCTCAGAGAAACCCCCAAGTGTGGTACGAGGTGCTACTTTAGCCCATAGAACACGCTTACCCAGGCCTGAGAGTAAAGGATTAAATAGAATGTGAAAGTAGAAATGGGAAGTGCAGTGTTCGGCGCTGGAACCGTCCATCAGTCCGAAGGCCAAGGGCCCTGGCTGCTGCGTCCTCTCAGGGGCACTGAGTGTGGGAAAAGCAGGCCATCTGCTCAGCGGGGGTGGCAGGAGGAAGTGGACTTTCAGACCCATCAGTGACTCCCAGGGAAACACCAGCGACCTCTTGGACGAACAGCAGGCATTCTTGTGTAGTTTGTAGTAAGCTTTCCCGAGAGGGAAGACGTGGCAGGACATCTGGTGTTTGGCCGACTACCTGCATCAACCGTTTTCGCTGCTTGGTCAAGCAGGGTCAGTTTTGTGGGGCATCTCTGAGCTTTGAAGAGTCCAATGCTTTTCTGATCTTTTTCTTCACATAGATGTGATTTTAGGCCAGAAAACTTATTTCTGGCCCACAGGTGTATTTTCACTCCTAGGCTCCTGAAGAAAAGGCATAAAAACCATGGGGCGATAAGATCTATTGCCTGGATCGGTAAACTGAGCCCCCTGAAGGCAGGCAGGGATTATGGCTTATTCACGTTTTTGTCCAACCATAGCCACAAACATAACCACTTATCACCACTTGAATATTGTAGGAAGGCAATAAATGTCTGTTACAAGCTGAATAAATGGAATTCTTGCACATGGCTATTTTAACACACAAAAACAATACCAAACCTGTTAGCCCAAGGTATAAAATGCAACAACAACTTTCATTTTAAAATATGCAAGCAAATCTAATACACTAGATTACATTTCATTTAATTTGGGTATTAGACTAAACATAAATAACCAAATTGCAGGAAATAAAGTTTATTTCTTGGTGATTTTGATTCTTAATATTCATTTCCTCTCCAGAAAAAAATTTTTTTTTTCTTCACTGAATATTCAAGAAGATTAGTAGAAAATGATACTTAAGGGGGGAACTAACACCAACAAACCCAAACCACAATGTATACCACACGGTTCTGAAATAAGCGATTTGGCTCAACTCTCTTACTAAGCTCTTTGCCTCTGTATTTCCGTTTTTCTTTTCTTCATGTGTAACAGTTGATAAATGCTGGGAAACAAAACACAAGACCTCCTCTGTCTTGCTTTTTAAAACGAGGAACTGAGGATGGAGAGTAAATCATAGAGCAGGGATAGTCATTTTGTCTCCTGGATCATTGCGAAACTTCCCGTCGCTTTTGTTTTCCCGAGAATTGAATGAAGACTTAAGGCTGACAGGGCAGGCAAGAATGTGCCTTACCCTGGAGTGGTCTGCAGTGCCCAGCTAATCATTCTCTGGGCGGATTTGGCACTTTAAGTAGAATCTGGCTGACGTTCATTTATATCTGCGTTAAAAAAGTCCATGGTTTGAGAAAGAGGGACTTTTCTTAAATGTCATTTATTTTTTTTTTGCCTTTGGAAGACTCAGTACCTTCTCCATTACTGCAAAGGAAATTAATCTGTGACATTTTCCTCTTTTCTTATATAAATAGCCACTCTCATTCACTCCTGGCCAGCCCTAACTGTCTTTTCCATGTCTGATGTATTTCCGGCTTTAGGGTTCAGGAGAAATACAGTAGATAAAAATAACTTAATTTGAGTCACTGCAAAATAAAGTCTCTGATGGAGAAAGTTTACAAGAAAGAAGAATGTAGCCCATGCGATTCATAGTCACGCTGTGATGCTGCCTCTTCCCTTGTTTTCAGTGGGAAAGTTCTCAGTCTGGGGACAGAAGCTACTCTTTCAGGCATCAGAGCAGTTGGGACAGGAACGAGGGGCCTAGAATACTTTCAGAAGAGCCAGAAGAGAGGTTACCTCCAGATCTCAGGTCTGCTGCTTCTAGGAAGTCAGGAAATTGCAGGAAAAGGCAGACAATGATCCCGGCCCCTTCCAGAGGGCACCACCAAGGGTGCCCTCAGGAAACAGCAGAGGAGGCTGTCATCTCCCATCTGGTAGTCCATGGGCCTTCTACACCAGCCTCCGGAGGGCCAAAACTATGGCTCCTGCTTTTTTCTTTTTTCCTTCTAAATTTCACCTGAGTGCCTCTTATGTCTAGAATGGAAAATGGTGGCAGGGAATCTGGTCCACATAGTTCCCAGGCCTCTGGCTCAGCTGAGAGTGCAGCAGGGAGAAAATGATACTGAGTTACTAGCTGATAATCTTCCACTGGGGAAAAGAAAGGGCTGAAAGTTAGGGAATAAGATAGTCCAAGACCTCATTCTAGACAGACGGATAAATCAATGGTTTGCACAGATGCCCAAAGGCAAAATGTTTATCAGAAGCCCCATAGTTTCAGCAGAAACCAAAACCGGCTAAATAAACCTCGCTTCCTTTATCCTTTATCCGTCAGGACAGTAAGGGGGGGGGCACCATTGTGTCTCTTGATTGGGAGGAAATATTTTAAAACTACGTCATGCCATCCTCCCGCACAAGTACGAGCTGCCTGATGTTGTTAAGGGTTTCAAACTTGGTTTAGCAGCTTCCTTTACAAGAGTCCGTAGTGAATTAGAATCAGCCCGTCTACAGGAAGTTTGGGAGTCCTGAGCCTCAGGGCTCAGAACCGAGCTCTGGCTTGGGTAAGATGTCCTAACACAGAATCTGCAGAACTTTCTGAAGGGATATGGGCTGACATAGCATTCCCCTGGCATGCCATGTCACATGCTGTGCGCAATTACTTACCACGTGCGAATATAAATAATAAAAATGCTTATTCCCTGATTTCCCCCCTGGATGATGTTGGGGCTCCTGGGTCAGCAGATGTGTTTCTGGAGCTAGTGTGTGAGTCCCTCTTACATCTCCGGGTTCTATGTGGCCAAACCCTGCTTCCAGGCTTGGCATGAAGAGGTGATGAGAGAAAGCAGGGTAGGGCGCATGTGCTGTTACGTAAGAAGGCTTGTTCTCTTTTCCCACTTCTCACTTCTCATTTTTGCAAATAGTTGAAGTCAAATCCCAATGGAGGGGCAGCGGTTTGGACCTGGAGGGAGGGACGCACAGGCTCCACCGCCTATCGGACACCGAGGAGAGAGTTCACTGTGTCTGCAAAATGTGTCCGCCGTTACACTCCTTCCCTTGTGCCCCCAGTTACTCACGTGCCTATGCCAAAAAATGGCATCGCTCTCGACCTCTGCCTGTGCTCACTGCATGAAAGTCAGCTCTCCATTCCTGTCCCCTTCACCTCCCGAACTCACTAGTGTCTCCATCATGCTCTGTCCCCTTTACTCCGGGGCACAGTCTTCTCAGCTGCTTTCATGCGACTGCCCGCTATCTGGGTTTACAAGTTTCTCTTCGTCTACCTCTGTCCATGTTTTTGTTTTTTTCTTTTATTCAGATGATCTTGCCAAAACACACACCAGATCATGCCTGTCTCTTTAACACCTGTCCATAGTTCCAAATATCTTTAGGATCAAGCCCAAACATCAAATACCCCTTTAAGATAAGGAGTGAGAAAGAACAGTTACTTTAAATTTAACCCAAGCCATTTCGAGTCCATTTGAAGCGGACTGCGCAGGTGCTATTGGCCTTCGCTTTCCATTTCTGACTTTTCACCTAATTTCAGGTAGAGCAGGTTTTCTCCGCCTGGGCATTAATGGTGTTGGAGACGGGGTAATTCTGTGTGTGTGTGTGTTGGTGGAGCTGTAAAACGTTCAGCGGCCTGACTAGTCTCTTCCAATAAGATGTCAATAGTGCTTCCCCCCAGCCCCAGTTGGAACAACCAACAATACCTCAAGACTTTTCCAAGTGTCCCCTAGAGAGCGGGGGTTGAGGGGTGAGGGTAACCTGTTTGGGAACCACTGAGAGATGCATGTATGTTTGTGCAGGTGGATTCCTGGGACAATTCCCACGTGTGTCACGAGATGGTTTGTTAGGGATAGAGTAGCAGTTTTTTTGTCTGAAGATAACAAAGATATCTCTGTATGTATTTTTTTTAAATCACAGAACAATTGTGTCTCTCCAGCATATGTGCACCATCACCGACTTCAGAGTGGCACCCGTAACAATCACACAGTCTGCACCACTGGAGCTTTGTAAAGCTCTGGGGTGGGTGGTTTGGGATTTATGGGGTTTACTCTTTCTTGGTAGTCTGTGTTGTTCAAGATGACTTGTAACACATAAAAGTCACAGGGAGGAGACCTGGCTGGCGTGGCTCAGTGGATTGAGTGCCACCGGCCTGCAAACCAAAGGGTGGCCAGTTCGATTTCCAGTCAGGGCGCATGCCTGGGTTGCGGGCCAGGTCCCCAGTGGGGGGCGCATGAGAGACTACCACACACTGATGTTTCTCTCCCTCTCTTTCTCCTTCCTCTCCCCTCTCTCTAAAAATAAATACATAAAATCTTTGGGAAAAAAATGTCATGGGATGAGTCCGAAGATTCCAGAAGAGAAAATAAAAAAGGCAGTTCAGCTCCACACATGTCTGTATTCCCAAGTGTCCCTCTGCACCTGCCTTTTCCCTCTGGACTACACACATTACAGATTTTTACAATTCTTTACCTCTCCTATTTTAATCGCCAGTAGTGATGCTGCAAAAGGTTTTCAAAAGCTTCTCCGATGGAATTCAACAACGTGCTAAAAGAGCCCAGATCAACTCCTGCTGCCTTTGCCGTGGTAGTTCACAATGCACCCAGTTCTGGGACGGGGGTGGGTTTCGTTCATTGGCTTGTAACCCTCACGGAGGCTGGGTGAGGTCAATAGCTCTAATTTCCCAGAGAAGTGAGGTAGGTCTGGTGTCTTGCTCAAGATCACACAGATGATCTGCAAACCTGCACCCCAAACTAAGGCCCACCCCCCCGAAACAGTAAAGGGCCTCGGGGTCACCATTTTGGTCTGGTGGGCTGGATCGTCTCTGTTGCAACCACCTGATCTGGCTGTTGGCGTCTGGGAGCAGACGTGTGGCCTGTGCACGTGAACCGGTTGTGTTCTGACAAACCTTCACCGGCAAAAGTGGGCAGTGAACTTCATTTGTCCTGAGGGCTATGGTTTGCTGACCCCAGGGCGCGAACACAGGTGTATTCTCTCTTAAGCTACGCTGGCATTGAAGATGGGCTACACCGCAGCACGTGTCTCCCGGCTTTTCCATAGAGAGCCCAGGACGCAGGGAAGAGTGCCCTTAACTAAACGTGCATTGCGGCGCCGGGGTGGCGGGCAGCACTCCCCTCCAGCGGTCGATGCCGTGGTCCCACCGGGTGGCCAATGGAAACGGTAGCCCGAGACGAGTTGCTTTATGGCTTTCACATTTGCGTTCTGCTCACAAAGCAATGCATCCTCTAACCTAGTGTCCAATTTCTCTGTCCACGTGTTGTTGGAGGTTTCTGACATGGTTGTTGACGTGCCTTTCCACACGCAGTCGCTGCCCATCGACCAGTCGACAACCTGGGTTAGAACAGAGAGCAGAACAACGAGTAAGGTGACTCCGGCTGCACTAGAGCCACATGGAATTCTTACAGGATTTAGTGTGATTCTGTCTTCGATAATGTATGTGACAAAAATATTTGTGTCTCCACTTTTTTGGAAAACCATACTGCTTAAGTTTTCACCAACACCAGGCTGTTTTCCAACCGTTTTATTTTGTTGTTGTTTGTCAGCCTTGTTCACAGTTTGTGAAATTCAGTATGCCAGAAAAAGTGGTACTTGGTCCACAAAATTCACGTAGTTTCCACTAATCCTACATGAAAAGGCCTTTTCTCTTTCTTTCCTATTCTCTTGTCCTTCACATCGCTTTCAACTTCGTAAATTACCGATCCCGCCAGTAGGAAACACCTTGAGAGTTCCTGACCTCTCCATGAACTTGAGGGGGAGACTCCAAATGAGAGCAATAGTTGGGTCTAGCATGTGCTGGCTTGTTTGAGGGATCGGCACGTGACCTCGACAACCGTCAGGGCTGAGTATAGAAAGCAGCGCCTGCTTTCCGGTCATCACGCGGGTACACCGGGCCAGAGGGCGAGGTGGGGGCAGAATTCTGTGGCCTGTTCTCCACCCCTGAGCCCTGGGCCCTGGGATGCAAATGCCTTTTCCTGGCTTCTCCAATGTGTCCTTCCTGGTGGAGGTGCCTTTTCCACTACATCCCTCCAGGCAGGGTGATGCACACGAGTGGTTAGAAGGACCGTGCCCCACTATCCTTTCGCTGAGGGATTGTTGCTGTGCCTTTATGATTTCTGATGATGAAACCTGGTTCTACTCTTCCATGCCCTTTTGCTGAAAACTTTATGACTCGGTATTTTTAATGGAATCAAAGAACTTACTATTTGCCAAATAGATTTAGGGGTAAGTATATTGGGTTGTATGCTCTGTATCCAATTTGGGCCCTTGGGCTTATTCATAAATATGAGAGTTGTGTAATTATTTTGAGTAAGATTTAAATGAAAACTTTGAAATATTTGAGAATAAGTTTTTTTAAAAAAATTGAATGTAGTTTGTAGGCCAGGAAATAGTGAGCTTTTCGGGATACATTTCTCCTAGCTCTTACACAATTGAAAGAATACAACCATGAGGACATTTAGGACTTGCTTTTGAAAAAGCTTCGGGCTCATAGCTTTTGCGAAAGCTCTTTGAACCGGGCCAACCTCGCAAAACAGGAAACATAATGCTGAAAATCACACAAGGGAGGGAATCCTCCAGAGGTTTCTGAGACTTCCTGCCAGGGGTCAGGCCACAAATACAGAAGAGAGTCATGCCTTTGGTATTCGAGCACTTCCACGCTTAGTCTCCAAGATAACTGGGCATGCGGAGGTGTGAGAAAAATGCAGGATTTCTATAAAAAGGATGAGTGGGAGTTCTGATTTGAGGTTTGTGTACACTTTGGGCTTTGTCGCTGATAATCAGATTTTACATATGGTCCCACCGAGAGCTGCTCCTCTCAACTTTAGTTAGTTGTTCTGTCATCTAAATGAATGGAAATTTAAGGAATTTGATTGGTACTATTAAATTCATGTATACAGAGAGAGACCTACAGTTTTTCTAGAGATGATTCATCTCAAAAATACGTATTAGTACGGACAATTTTTCTAAGCATATTTAACACGTGATATTGTAGCAAAAGGGTGTTATTGGTAGTTTCCTCAAGAAATACCCAGCCAGATGTACCTACATACACCTCATGAAGCAAAATCAAGCCTCGGTGCTACTGCATACCCAACAGAATAACAAGAAAACGGTCGTGCAGATTTATTGGTTGGTTTGTTTAACTCATGAGTCTGTGTTGACTGATTTCTGCCCGTGATAAAATTTTAAACTTAGTCCTAGTTCCTGAGACTGCGAAACAATAGCAGGTCTTCGTGTCTTAATAGATACTGTGCTTAGAGCTGAATTCTGCACTGAGTCTATAATTAGAGGTTGGAGTGATCCACTGGATGTGGTCTTGGTGATGAGAAAATACCTGTTTCATTAATGCAAAGGTGTTTGCATGTTGCACATGTATGGGTATATGTGTGGTTTAATGTCCTTTTCCTTATCGGGGCCTCCCTCCTTTCTTTTAAACTTCTGTTATAAGTTGAAAATCCTATTTAAGTTCTTTTGAGTTGGTGATTTGGGATTCTTAGGGTATATTCACAGCAATGGAATTGCTGGGTTAAAAGGCAGTTCCCTTTGAGTTTTCTGAGGAAATTCCACACCATTTTCCACAGTGGTTGCACCAGTCTGCATTCCCACCAACAGTGCACTAGGGTTCCCTTTTCTCCACATCCTCACCAGCACTTGTTTGTACATTTATTGGTGATGGCCATTCTGACTGGTGTGAGGTGATATCTTATTGTGGTACTGCCAGAAGAAGAGACACATAGATCAATGGAAGAGAATAGAGAGCCCAGAAATAAATCTATGCCTCTACAGTCAATTAATATTTGACAAAAGAGGCATGAACATAAAATGGAGTAAAAATAGCCTCTTCAATAAATAGCGTGGGGAGAACTGGTACGTGCAAAAAAAAAGAAAGAGAGAGAGAGAGAGAGAGAGAGAAAAAAAAAAAAAGAAACTAGACCACTAAATTACACCATACACCACAATAAACTCAAAATGGATAAGACTTAAATATAAGTCGAGACACCATAAAAATCCAAGAGGAGAATATAGGCAGTAAAATTTCAGATATCTCATGTAGTAATATTTTTGCTAGTATATCTCCTAGGGCAAGGGAAATGAAGGAAAAAATAAACAAATGGGACTATATCAAGTTAAAAAAGGCTTCTGCACAGCTAAAGAAACCATCATCAAAATGTAAAGGGAACCAACAGTATGGGAGAACATATTTGCCAATGAGACATTGGAAAAGAGTTTAATCTCCAAAATATATAAAGAACTCATATGACTCAACACCAGGAAGACAAACAGTCCAATTAAGAAATGGGTGAATGACCTGAACAGACACTTCTCCAAGGATGACATACAGAGGGCACCAGAGACATTAAAAAATGCTCAACGTCACTAGCCATCAGAGAGATGCAAATTAAAACCACACCGAGATAGCAAATCTCTTCTTTTAAAAATAAAATTTTATCTAGAACTAATCTCTTCATTAATAATAATAACAATAGTGTTTATTTTATTTTATGACTCCCTGGAGTTAGTTGTACATATTAAATTTTGAAAAAGAACAGATATATTTTAAATCTCCCAAATGTACATAAACATACTATATGTTTAACATATACTTGAATGTTACTTAAATTAATGAATATTGTATACACAAAATATAAGTTAGGGCTTAGTTTCACCAATAGTAATAAAAATCTATCAAAATAACTCTAAAAGTTCTTAGTAAAATCATAATTCATCTCAGTAGGAATAAAATTAAGATTGAAAATGTATAAAATGGAATTATTGTAATGACAAAGCTGAGTTAACTTCTTGTGACTACAAAACATTTGTTTTTATCTAGTTTAAATTATTTAAATATGTACAGCCTATGAGAAAAGGAAGTGCATACATTAAAAATAGTTTTTAAGCTACTTCCAATGGAAATGAGAATTGTTTACATGGTTAGATTTCATTAATAATCATAAAACCAACATGATGTTTTCCATTTGTGCTTCTAAAGTCAGTGTATTTAGTGGAAAGCTTGAATTGTAGAATATTTCAATTAAATGCAGGTTACTTTCAAATAATGCCTTTGTATATCGCTGGACTTCTAGTAACTTTAATTCTTAACACAAACTAAATATACACTCACACACACAAATACATAAGAAATAGGTAGTAACAAACTAAAAGTTCATACTCTTCTCCCAGGTATGAAACTTCAGACCCTTAGGCCACATCCTACTGATTTAGAATTAAATGTGAAAGCAAATGCTGCAATTTAATGGACCGGATTGTCCAGCACACAACAGTGAAGGACAACACGACAGAAGATCTGCCGTCCACCACGCCGGGGATGGTGTTCTTCCCGCATCTGTTTTAGTTTTGAGTGCGGAGATGGTGATTCTGGGTCTCTCATCGCAGAGGGAAATGGCTTTGCACACCTGGACCCTTCACCGTCAGAGTACAAAACCTGCTCTTCCAAATGATGGCCTGGCATTGACAGGGAAATATTTTAAACTTATTTTTGAAATGCGCTGTGTGTGTAGGAGGGAGGGGACTTGCGAACATGCTGCCGCTGGTTCAGGTGAGTGGTTGTAGTATCAAAGGTGCGTTGAGTACGAGGATTGCTTTTACTCATCTGGAAAATCCACACATACTAAATATTTCATTCCCACGTGAGATTTGAAAACTGGCTTTCCCCCTGTATTTTACATATTTAAATATAGACATAATATGGATTTCACTATAATTGTGTAATACATAAAATATTTTCTAACACGTGCTAGAAATATCAAAGGTCTATGTTATGGCATTCGTTCCATGTTGTACATTAAATAAGAACCACGCATGCTATGAGCTGAATTGTGTCTCCCCCAAACTCACAGGGTGAAGTCTAAGTCTTAACATAAGGTGACAATGTGTGGAGATGGGGTCTTTAGGGAAGGAGTTTAGGTCAAATGAGATCATAAGGGTGGGGCCCTTAGCCAATAGAGTTAGTGCCCTTATAAGAAGAGACATCAGGAGGAACCAGCATTTTCTCTCTCTCTCTCTCTCTCTCTCTGCCTTGTGAGGGCTGAGGATATAGCAAAAAGGCAAAGCCAGGAAGAGAGCTTTCACCTGAGCCCAACCATGCAGGCATACTGATCTTGGATTTTCAGCTTCCAGAAATGTGAGAAAATAAATATTTGTGGTTTAGACCACCAAGTCTATAATATTTTGTTATGGTAACTCAAGCTAGTAGGAGAATGCATGCTGATTATAAGTGTCACAGATTCTGAATTCAATAGGGCTCAGATTAATTAGCTAGTTTTTAATCAATATGAATGATATACAAAAATTTTCATAGTGTTTTAGAAGCATGGTTTGTCCTGTTAATGTCTTCCTGAGGCTTTGTGATACCATCTTACTTCCAAGAAAGATCCAATTTACAGAAATTCATTTATTTGTTGGCCAATCGATATTGCTAGTTGAGTCACAGCTAGAGGGCAGGGATCCTCATAGAACGTGTCTGAAAATACTGCTCACTCGATGTCAGTAAAGCTCGTGTAAGCAGAACCGCAGCCGAAAGGTCCCATGACAGGTGTTTTTGTCATTCTATCTCTGTTGTCATAGCTATACTCATTGGCGACCATACGTGTGAAACCACAGTTTTCAGCCTATTTGTTAGTGATAAGGTGAAAGATACAAATGCAAGAGGACAGAAAGCACAGGACATCTGCAGACACAGTGACGAGCCTTGCTGACTTGTCTCCTTGGAAGGTGCACTTCATAGTCTAAGCAGAGTCTCAACATGTTCCTCCACCACCACTTTTGTGGTCTCGAAGCATGACCTTCGAAATGGACCTTCCTTACGACGTGCCGTCAGCCCTCTAGGCCAGAAACTGGGAGACTTCAGTTTTTATTTATGCTGTGTTACTAGCAAGGCCTGTATCCTTGGGTCAGGTACTTCGTCTGGTCAGACGTGTGACCTCGCTTAACCAATAAACACACTGAACTAGATCAGAAGTTTTCAAATGAGCTTCAGTGGGGAGGAGGAAGATGGGCTGGGCTGAGAGAGTGGAAGTGAGAGGTCTCATACCCATTCTTCAATCTGGGAGCCCAATGTTTATCTCCTAAGGTTTGTTTTTGTTTGTTTGTTTGTTTGTTTGTTTTTTAGGAGAAAGAGCACTCTTGTTTTGTATATTTAAGTTTTCAATGACTGAGCTGAATGACTTCACATGTCAAATAAAATGTTGATGATATGATTTCCCAAATGGGATTTTTTTCCCCAAATACATTGGGATTTCCTGTTCAGAGACCTTTTTCTTGCTTTTCTTTGTTGCCCACATAGATACAAAGAACATATTTAGTGTTGGGTGTGTGTTAGGGACAGTGAGTTTTACAATTGTTCTCTGTAGGGAATAAGTAGCCTTGGGTAAATTAATTAATCTCTGGACCTTAGAGATTGCGTTTTATCAATATTGTTCAAACTTTTCCAAGAGAAACTTGAATTTCATACTAGTGGAGATTTATAATCTCTAAACGCTTTCAGAACATTGACAGACTAGGACCTGCTGTTTGAAAACTGCTGCCAGTGGGCCGTAGGCGTGACCTTGAGACAGTTTGCGCTGAGACCATGCATAGCCATAGGCATGACCTTGAGACAGTTTGCGTTGAGACCATGCATAGCCATAGGCATGACCTTGAGACAGTTTGCACTGAGACCATGCATAGCCGTAGGCATGACCTTGAGACAGTTTGCACTGAGACCATGCATAGCCGTAGGCATGACCTTGAGACAGTTTGCACTGAGACCATGCATAGCCATAGGCATGACCTTGAGACAGTTTGCACTGAGACCATGCATAGCCATAGGCATGACCTTGAGACAGTTTGCACTGAGACCATGCATAGCCGTAGGCATGACCTTGAGACAGTTTGCACTGAGACCATGCATAGCCGTAGGCATGACCTTGAGACAGTTTGCACTGAGACCATGCATAGCCGTAGGCATGACCTTGAGACAGTTTGCACTGAGACCATGCATAGCCATAGGCATGACCTTGAGACAGTTTGCGTTGAGACCATGCATAGCCGTAGGCATGACCTTGAGACAGTTTGCGTTGAGACCATGCATAGCCGTAGGCGTGACCTTGAGACAGTTTGCGCTGAGACCATGCATAGCCGTAGGCATGACCTTGAGACAGTTTGCACTGAGACCATGCATAGCCGTAGGCGTGACCTTGAGACAGTTTGCACTGAGACCATGCATAGCCGTAGGCGTGACCTTGAGACAGTTTGCGCTGAGACCATGCATATACACGCTCCAGCCCTTCAAAGAAAGAGAGAGAGACCGAAAAGCGTAGAGCAAACTACACAAGATTTTAAATTACTAAGTGATAGTATGGCTGAGACAGAGACTGTTTGAAAATAATAATCTACAGGATACAGCCCTCACGGACTCTATTCATGACAAAGGGAATTGAAGCTGTTACCTCACAGCTTGCGATGAAAAGGGAATTTTTCAGAACAACAGTGGGTGAGAGGCACAGGTGATCCAAGGGGTCCGAGGAAGGTTGTAAACGTCCTTAAAAAGTTGAGAAAACAGGAAAAGATGGCTCAACTAGAAGTGAGATGATCGATGAGCCAAGGAGCATTTGGCGGCCTGATAATGGCGCTTTCCTAAACATAGTGACTAGGAGCCCATTGCTATCTGTCGCTCTCCTTAGTCTCCACGTCTGGCCTCTCCTTAGTCAATGGGTGGGTTGTTGAAACAAGCGAGGAAGGCATGGGATTAAGTCCAGCTTCCCACGGGGGACCCTGCTGTGCGCACTGAAGGGAGGCCCTGGGTTACAAGGAATTATCATCTATCTTTAGGCTAAAATTGTGGGAAAATTGAGAAATGAGAAGCATAAAATGGGGCCAGCATTGTAATATTCAGAGATAAGGTAAGAGGAACATGGGGTCGTTGCTTTCAGTCTATTCCAAAATAGATAAAAGGGAAAGCAGAGCACCAGGAGGAAGGAATAACAAGTGTGAGTGTATTTTTAAAAAGGAAGCCTGTAGAGGTTTTGTGCAAAGGATGATGCTAAAGAGCACTGAGAACAGAGGTTAAGAAAGGAGAGATAAAAAGGGAATTTGTAAATCTTCTTCTAGAACATTCTGACTCCTCAAGCAGTCATAAATCGGGGCCTCTTAATATGCCCTGTCTGGTTATGTTCATGGAGTTGATTTTATTCCAGCTTTTTGCTGTTTAGTACATCAGCCTCAGCAAGTAAAGGCTGAGAAGTGTCCCACATGAAATATTCATTGGGTTTACAGCTTTAATCTTCAAAGTAAAAGCTGAAGGAAAAACTGGAGAAAAAAGAGTTTTAGTGTCCATTTTATGTATTGGAAAGCAGGTGAAGTGGAATTCAGCACAGAGAGGAAAGGCTAATCGCAAGGAACTATATGGAAAGATCTGGAGGGCACAGACCATTTCAGAGTGGAAGTCTGGGGATGTGGGAAAAAAAATGAAAGAGACCAAAGAATGCGAAGAATTGAAAACTGTGAGGACAAGCCAAGATGTGACTTCAGCGGCCAGTGTGGGAAACTGCTACCGAGGCATGGAGTGTTTCCAAGACTTTTGCCTGAATGCGGGAGAGTAGCCCCTGGGCTTCACCCCACAGCCCAGAGGTTGGATCCGGACCCAGCAAAGGAGTTCTCCAAGGGGGACAGAACTCACTTTAATGAGCAAGAGAAACACAGTGGAGTCGAAGCTGCCATTCACCGAGCACCTCCTTTGGACCAGGCGCTTCACCTAAGTCACTAAGTTTAGTTCTCACAGACAGGCAGCATTATCACAAAACGGGGAACCAAGTCGAAAGCATTAGGCAGCTCACTCCAGGTCCTCATGTGGGCACTGAGAGGTGAGCCAACGTGTGTCTGTCCTCAGAGCCCAGGCCTCGTCACAGCATCACGCTGCTGCCATCTGACAGCCCCTTGGGTCCCCCAGAGCCCAGGCAGAAAGCCTGCTGTAGGATCCACCGCTAACCCACAGTGTTCTCCTTGTGGCCAGTTTGGAATTAGAAGCAAGTGCTCCAGGTGAAGGTGTGCTAAGTGGAATAAGTCAAAAACAATGGATTTATCTGCTCAGGAAGGAAAAAGAAAGGCACGGGTAAAGGAGATCCTTTTGCAGAGGGCCCGCAGGCTCAGACACACGGATTCTCTAAAGGCGTGGCTGTCAGCCTTCTCAGCCTCGGCTGCACAGTGGGCTAGTCGGGGAGCCTCAAACATTCTTCTGTCTTCTTCCCCTCCTAGAGGTTCTAAATTTACTTGATTGGGGTCACTGGAATTTTTCCCATTAAAATGTTTCACTGGAACTTTCCAGGTGGCTATCATACGTGGCAAAGTTCAAGAACCATTGTTCTACAAGTTGAGTTGAATAGTGAGGCATGCCCCCGTTAGCCTGGTGTCTTATGAATCATAGATGATTAATAAGTGTTTGGGAAATTACCTTGATGAGCAGCAGAATAATGATGTAACGCACAGCACTGGTCCTCTCTACTCTAGTGAGCCACGACGCCTTTAAATGCTTATTGTTCCCAGGAATGTTTTGTGTTTCCTTCTGGTGTAAACAAGCCCAGAAGAGCTGGGCAGCAGGAAACTCTGAGTCGAGGGGTACCTGTGCTTTCTCACCTGTGGCCAGGGTTCTCTTGTGGTGTAGAACCCCGACATCGAAAACAGTATGGGTTCTCCAGGACTTCATGTCTGTTGAGAAAGGATGACAGCTTTGTTGCACTTGAGTCCCTCAGTGAAGCTGGTGTCTGGTGGCCAGTAGGCAGGATGCCATAGTAGTTAGGATGGGCCTGGAACCAAGACGTCCTGAGTTCAAACCCTCCGCCTGCTGTTGACTGCCTCTATGACTCTGGGCAAATGACTCAGCCTCCATGTGTCCCAGTTTCCCCCTCTACACCCTCACGTGAGGGTGTAATCACACCTACCCCCCAGGGCCGTGGTGAGGGACAAGTGAGTCTGCCTATGAAATGCGTCGGATAGTGCCTGGTCCACGGAAAGTGCCGTGCAACTGTGTATTATATCGTGGGGAGAATGCTTTATTGAAATGAGTTCTAATGTTGTCTATGTAACCTTCTAGCAACCCATTAGAAGAGGAAGGTTTTTAACAGAAGTTGCTCTAACTCACAGGTGGCAAACACAGGGCCCACGGGCTGAACCTAGCCCTCCACCTTGTTTTATCTGGCCAGGTACCTTTTTTCTACCTGGCAGTGCCGAGCTACTCCTTGCCCCTAGTTGAGGAGTAGTTACATTTATACAGTCCTAAAATTACATTCAGCCCTTTGAAGGCAACCACGAGGCAGGCTGATGTGGCCCCCCGGTGAAAATGAGTTTGACACCCCTGCTCTAACTGGAAGAATTAAGAGGAATACGCTAGAGAGAAGTTTCAGCAGGTGGGAGAATGGCCAGGTGTGTTTGAGAGCAGGTGTGAGACCGGCGGTGCGGAGGGTTCGATCTACCACTTGCTCTTTGCTTCGGCTAGTCTACATTGAGGTCGAGCTCACTGGACGCACTGAGTGGCCATCCACGCTATCCACTCTACGATCCATATGAGTGAAACGCACAGTCAGCTGTTGGGGGGCCAGTAGCGACACAAAAAGCTGGACGCATCCGTCCTCGGGTTCCCTGCTTTCTTTGCTGTTCGTTTGCTTCTAAATAAGAACAAGGCAACGAGGGCAGTGGATGCAGCTGTGGAGAGAAGGTGGATGACTGAAACAACTGTGAAGAATCCTACGTCTCAGCCCCACCTCTCCAGGCAAGAGGGTGTGTGGTGGAGTGAGCCTTCTCGGGCAGGACCAATACCCTCCCACATGTGCGACTCACAGGGGAGGGAAGTCTCTGCTTCAGGAGGGCACCCAGTGACTTCACGAAGGCTGAGTTGACTCGGTGAAGAACAGGAAAAGACTCAGGCTGCTGAAAGAGAATGTAAACGGTAGGAACCTTTTATATTAAATAGTTGTAAGTGACATTAAAATTTAAAGGTGTACAATACACCCTAACCCAAACAACCAGTTACCTCTAACTGGGACCCCCGGGTGGAAATCAGGGTGAGACCCCTCGGGAGGTTCCTGTCCTACTTGGCTGTGCGCTCCAGGAGACAATAGATCAAATGACAGAATCTGAGCAACGAGGATGGTTTATTTTGGGTTTCCAGCTGTGATTTTTCTGGATTTCAAAACTGCTGCCTTGATATTTATTTTTTCTCCTGGGAGGGAAGGGAAAAAACCCCGTCCTGCATTCCCACTGTCTAGGATATTAGCTGTCCCGAGCCCTCCTGGCTGACCCCTGGACGGAGGACATGGCGTTTGACCAGCTCAGCGTTTCTTTCCCTTTTCTCACTGTGGATGTGACTGACCGTCGCCCACTGAACGCTGGCCTCACCTTTGACAGGCTTTGTAACCTGACCTGCGAGAAGAGACGAGTAACTCGATGCCATTTCCTGTCCAGCTCCAACAGGCACGGCTGAGATTCCCGTGCGTTATGAAATTAAGGCACAGTTTGACTTTCTGGAAATGCCTCATCTGGGTTTGGCTTTAAAAATTAATCTGCTGTTTTACCAAAAAACAAAACAAAACAAAACTAGAAATCATTTTACATTCCATTTTTCATCTAGTCAGTCCACACATGGGCTGGTTTACAGGATCATCAGCTGTCATCGCCCTCAGCCCATGCGCATTCCCGAGTGGTAAGCCGGGCTTGGGGTTTGTGGGAGCAACCCAAAGGTTTTTCTTTGTTTGAAGAACAAACAGATGTCTCTACACCTCCAACTGATAAAGAATTACCGACTGATTTCCTATGTGTGCTTGTAACCACATGAGCAATTCAGCTGAAACCTTCTCAATGTAGACAAAAGACGCCCCGACACAAATGGACACAAAATATTCCTCTTTTGGGTTATGGGTGTGGTTGCCTAAGGGGCGACAGGGGGTTGAGACAGTTTGAAACATATTGACCAAGGCACTCACGTGATGAGTAAGTCCCAGAAAGGACACACAGCATAGAATCCTGGATGAGTAAGCAACTGGGGACCATCATTTAGCACTTACTATTCACAAGCACGACCTATATGAAACTGGAGTGGGAACTTTGCAAATGCCAAGCAGGTGGACAGCCTTTACCGAGGGGAGCCCAGCCCCGCAGCTGACCGCAGTGCTCACTCACGGCTTACTGAGAGTAACGGAGTGAAGAAATACTAAGCAGTGGGAAGGCTGTAACCCCCACACTGAAGGAGCTTTTCACCCACACAACAGAAGAGGCTTAGGAAACACTTCCGGCCAGGAGCTGAGAAGGGAGGTGTGTGGTCACAGGTGTTTATGAAGGTGACTGCGTCGGGGAGTGCTCCGTGCTGAAGCTTCTGGCTTTACCTGAAGGTCTGTGGTCACCCTTAATTTCAGAAAAAGTTAACGTAACCACAATGCAAAACCCAGAAAGGCTGGGTTTTAGCAGGTTTTGAAAACTTTGGACAGAAGAATACCCAGAAGCCTCTCCTCTGCAGGGTTTTTTTTTCTTTTTCTTTTTTTCTTTTTCTTTTTTGGTACCCGCAGGCATGGAGAGCCTTGTGGCTCCAACCAGGGGCCACCGCATTGGCTCTGGCTCTGCAGAAGCCCAAGCCCTTTCTGTCTGGACCCCTAGGTCCTTCCATCCTTTCCCCTTGTGCTCATGTAGCGCCGCCCAGGGAGCTCTCCAGGTGAGCACGATCAGAAAGCTGTTTACGCGTGGTCTCTATTAGGAAGTTTGCTGCAGGTAACCAGGCCCAAGAGGCCCAGAGAAGCCTGTTCCTACCTTTTCCAGGAAAACCCTGCAAAGATGGGTAAGCCTAGGTTCTCAGCTTGTAAACAGCAAAGTCACGTTGGGAATCCCCTGGAGATGAACCAGGAATGTATCTGTTTGTCAAAACAGACACTTTGCGGTTGCCTCACAGCATCTCAAAAACAGGATCCTGAGGAAAGAGGTCCTTGTTAGACTATGAAGTCTGGTCTGGCCCCCAGAAATATCCTCGGTGCGGTCACAGAATGGCCCGTGGGTGCGGTTCCTTCCCTGGCATCGAACTTCTGACCTCAGGCTCTTGGGGGTAATTCTCTGAAAGTCAGATTGAAAAATGTAAATGTCAGCAACAGTCGTTTCAGAGGGTGTGCCCCCTTTTTCTGGGGGAGTGCTTTAAATGGACAAGGACTTTCTTTTTGTCATGTGTGATGGTCGCTGTGGCACATTAAATAGACACATTGATTTTTGAGTCTGTGCTCAACTTTATCTTTTTCGATCACAGTTGACATTCAACATTGTATTAGTTTCAAGTAGATAGCATAGCAGTTACACAGGGTGGGCAAACGTAGGTTTACAGTTGTGAGTCCAAGAAACATAGAGTTCATTCTTGTATTATTATTTACTATTTATTATTTTCCATATGAACAACTGTAAACCTACGTTTGCCCCACCCTGTACTTTACTAAGCGGCTCCCCCAATATTTCAGGTACCTGCCTGGCACCACCACACATAGTTGTTACAGTATTATCGACTATTTTCCCTGTGCTGGACTTTACATCCTCATGACTAATTTGTCACTATGGATTTGAACTTCATAATCCCTTCACGCCGTCTCCCAAAGCCTCTCCTCTCTGGCAACCATCAGTCTATTCTCTGTGTCTACGAATCTGTTTCTGTTTTGTTTGTTCGTTTGTCTTTTTTGATTCCCCATGTAAGTGGAATCACGTGTCTTTCTCTGACTGGCGCGTTTCACTGAGCACAAAGCCCTCTAGGTCTGGGGTGGCCTTTACAAAAGCCCATGTCACTTTCGGGGTGCGGGACTCACGACGCTAGTGGTTCCCTTTTCTCTCCCGGAACTCTCGCTTGTGGAGCTCCGGCCCACCACCCGCAAACGCTGACTGTCCTGCACAGGAGACCGTGTGAGGTCACCCTGAGAATAAACGGGGAAGACAGGGCCCGGAGAGCTCAGCCTTCCGTCCTTGCCACGGCTGCGGGCATGTGCGTGAGCAGGCACTCAGCTTTGGGGGTCCTGCCTCTGCCACCCCCATGCCTCTAGGACAAGGCAGTGAGGAGAAGCTGGACAACTTTGGGAGGCCGTCAGTTAAAGCTGGCAGCACTTTTCAGACTGTTGATGAGGCTTAAAGAACAGAAGAAAATGTCTTTAGAGGCTGGGGAAAGATGCCTGGTGTTAGGTTGGCTTAGTGAAGTGGTTGCCTGTAGTCCTGTGGAAAGCAGAAAACATAGCAGATAAACTGGTGTGTCAGGTGCCATTTTTAAGTGAATCACCCAAGGACCAACTTGTCTATTTTAGCTGCGTGTGATGAAATAAGGAAAAGGGAGCAATGAGTTAAATAGAGCTGTTAACATTTTGAGCAGAATTTAGAGAATATATGAAGGAATATTGAGGAAAAGGATTATTTTGGAAAGAAATGTAGCTGTGACTGTTGTCAAATGGGATCGATTATAATTTGATCCCTAAGAAACCCACAGGGCTTTAGAAGGCATAGTATCAGGGAGAGAACTACACGAAGTGGGAGGAGGTCTTTAGACCCCGAACCTAACTGCTTGCTTTCTTTCTTTATTCACTCATTCATTCATTCATGGAGGAGGAAGGATGACTGAGTGTGGAACAAAGAACTCAAGGGACAGAGCCAAGAGCTGCACCCTAATCAAGGACCCCTGTCTTAGTTGGCTCAGGCTAGGTGGCTTTAGCAATGGACATTTAAGTTCTGGAGGCTGGGAAGTCTAATATTTAAGCATCTGCACATTAGGGTCCTGGTGGAGAACTACTTCCTGGTTTGCAGATAGCCATGTTTTTGCTGTGGCTGCCCATGACAGAGAGAGAGAGAGAGAGAGAGAGAGAGAGATCTTGTCTTTTCCTATAAGGTCACTCACTAATCCCATCACAAGGGCTCCAGCTTCATGACATGATTACCTCTCAAAGGCCCATCTCCAAATATGATCACCCTGGGAGTGAGGGCCTCAACAATGAGTTTTTTGGGGTACAGCTCAGTCCTTAGCAACTGGCAACCTATGCCAATGGACTTCAGTCCTGTCATGGACCAGGGACTGCTGTGTGCCTCCTGATCTCCCCTCTTTGAATGGTGGTATCTACTGAAGTTATTTCTGTCCCAGCATGGCCTGGTGGGTGTGCGGGGGCAGATGCTCGCATAGAGAGGACTGGTGCCTCAGGGGCTGCACCTGACACAGTGCATCTGAACAAACTCATCTGCGCCTGGACTGGATAGACGTGACCAGACCTTAGACTTTGAGGGTTGGGAGTTTGGGGAGAGGTTATTCTTTTTTAAAGATTTTATTTGTTTATTTTTAGAGAGAGGGGAAGGGAGGAAGAAAGAAAGGTAGAGAAACATCAATGTGTGGTTGCCTCTCATGCACCCCCCACTGGGGACCTGGCCCACAACCCAGGCATGTGTCCTGACCGGGAATCGAACTGGTGACCCCTTGCTTCACAGTCCATCGCTCAGTCCACTGAGCCACACCAGCCAGGGTTGGGAGAGGTGATTAATTGATTCTGCACGTAGGAGGAATGTAAGTAACTTGAGGTGAGAAGGTAGAGTGTGATAAGCTAAAGATGTCTGCAATTCCTTTTTCCCTGTTTCTACGGAGCGGTAGGGTCTAGGTCTTCTTTTCTTGTATCTGGGCAGCGTCTTTGACCCCGTAAATGACAGAGTGCAATGGAAGTGCTGGTTTCTGGCCCGAGATGTAGGAGATTGACAGCTTCCACGTCCTGTCTCCCAGCACACGTGTGGTTGGAAACCCAACCTACCGTGTGAGAAGGCCAGATCCCCTGGCTTGCAGTGCATGTGCCAGGGATGCTAGACCTCCTGCAGCAAAGGAGCAGTCACGTTCCTCTGAAAGTGGTTGCACCTGTCTTTCAAATGTTCTGTAAGGCGTCCACATCTCAGAATAAGGAAAACTTTAGTTCTATTTTCTCCTCCAGTAACTCTTCCTAGTGGACTGCTGGACCTTCCTATTTCATCCTTTACGTCTCTCTATTTATTTTTGTCAATTTGTATTGAATTCTGCGAGATTTCCTTGGATCAGTCTTTCAGTTTATTTATTTATGTTTCTTTGTGTTTATTCTTGTGGTCCACTTACTTTTTTTTTAAACTTCATAAATGTGTGCAGGAACAGGTTAATTCTTCAGGTGTTAGCTGCTCACACCCTCCACATTGCCAAGAAAGGCCTGTTTCAGAACTGGCCCTTGGACAGCTCCTGGAAGTTGGGCTCTGAGTCCCTAGAACGGTCGTCTGGGGCCACACAGCGCCAATCTGACGAGATGCTCCGCACTAGCAAGTGCCACTGTAGTGAGCCTCCGATCTGCTCGGTGGGCCGGAGTCTGGGGAAGTTGAGGCAAGCCCTGCATGTCTGCTCCATTACTCCCAGTGCAAACCCTGGACTCAAGGCTCAGGTGAGCTTCCCTGGTCATCACGCATGGCTGTTGGTATAATTACGCACATCTGTGTGGTGCCACAGGTGGAGCACACCTGGAGGCTGTCCCTTCCTGATTTTATCTTCGTCCTTTGCCAGAACAAGCTGTGACCCTCAGTATAACAGCTTCCTTCGACCTGTGCCATTGAGCCTGAGGGTCTTGGGGAGTCCCGATACACAAAATATGTTTCTCTTTACTTCATATTCCACTGTAGTCAACTTCTAATGAGCCTGTTTATACAGTCTTCTTTTAGTATGGAGAAATTTTATTGTTTCCACTCTTTTCTTTACTTCTTAGAATATTTTAAGCTTATTTGAAGCTTCTTTCTGATTTTTATTAATTTTTAAAACATTTTTTGTTGTTATTCTATGACACTTGTCCCAATTTCCCCCCCTTGGCCCTCCTCCGCCCACCCCACCCCCCGCTCCCACAGCCAATTCCCACACTGTTGTAATGGACTTTTTGTCCTTCAGCAAAGTTTTCCCATCCCTTGTTTCATGGGTTTCATGAAAGCTGAGAAAGGATATATAAAATCCTGTCACCTTTCCCTTGCTGAATCATGCTGTAGTGATTAATGGGCTGAAATAAGCCCACTATAAGCCCTTTGTTCTAGCCTCAGCTACCTTGGATCGTAAGGGCATCCTCTCAAGCATGTGCATTAGGAGTCCAATATATTTTTTAAATAAATTTTTCTAATTTGCTTTGAATTTTTTAATGTTATCTGAATGACATCTTGTTTTAATGTCAACTTTCCTTTTTTTTTGTTCTCATGTTCAGAAAGCTTAAGGTTATACATACACAGGCACAATTTTTCTGTGTGTGGTCGCGAGAGCCAAGGTTACCTGTAGTGCAGTATTTATGTGGGGGCCTACTCCTTCTATGCCATACTGCCCACCTTACCTTTTTCTAAATGCACGGCCACATCTTATTTTTATAAGAATTCATTATTAAGAGCTCATTCGGAATATAAAGAGAGCACTTTTACTAGATGCCATAGAATTTGTATACCTAATCCTTCAAGAATGTGAACAACTAGAAATATCATAGGAGATCTGAAGTATGGAAGGGGTATGGCTATTATAAAAAAAAGGGAAAAATATCAGTTAAAAATGGAGAAATTGATAAAATGTTTAATCAATTCTTTGTGTTGGTTAGCATGGAGGATAATGGGGGGGGCATAAAACCAACAGATCTTCTGGGAAAGGAAATCAAAAGTTCTCATCAGCAGCAAGCAGGATTGAAGAGGACGTCAGAATGCCTGAACGAGGTGAAAACTCGAGGGGAAGGCGTGGCTTTTGAGTTTTAATTGAAGAGGCCAAAAATGTGGGCAAAACTTGAGAGGTAAATCTGCAGTTTCATGAAAAAGAAAGCTGTAGATCAAAAGGGCAAAATGTTATTTTTGCTAAGATTTCAAGTGACACCCCGCTATTTAGCTTCAAATTGAGGATGGGAGCAGGTATACTTTAGAATGTTTTTCTAGAAGATACCACCTTTCTAATTTCTGGTGCCGTTTTTATGGGTGATAGTGGTTGTCAGCATCCTCTCAAGCATGTGCAATAAAACAAAGATATATTAATAAGATTTGTCAATAATTTTAGAAAATTGACCTGTGGGTTTTTTTTACCCGAAAGAGTAGATGTCAATTTCTAGCATGTGTGAGCATGTATGTGGTTGTGAAAGAAAAAAAAAATTAACCTTCTCTCTTGCATAGTTTATGAATTACTATGCTAAACTATTTTAATATGCCCAATGGTTTCCCACCAGGTCTTTAACAATGGCCGTGATGTGAAGTTAGTGGGGACCCTGAGAGACAAGGGAGATGAGAACCTCGGGAAACAGAAATAAGGACATGTCTGCAACATGTGTGTTTGGTTCCCATCCATCCTGCTGTTTTCGTATTAGCAGACTTCCAGTCCTGTCTTCTCCCTTCTACCATTTCCCTGATTCCTTCAAGTGTCCCCTCCTCGGTCCTCACTTACCTGTGTAACTCATCGTGTTCTTCCTGTTGGCATTGCCCTCAATTTGCACCGTTGTGGAAAATCTAGGCTAAGCTAACTTTTGTGTTTGCTCCTGAATCAAGACCCCAGAGTCGATTCCCTGGTTTCAGTCACTCTTCTTTCCCTGGGCCTCGCTTCATCTGCTTCTGGCAGAAATTCCTTAAAATGAAATTGAGTTGAAAATAATAAAAGACATATAAGTGGATCATGTGAATCTACAAGTGTGATCAAATTGTGTAGAACTAAATACACATACACACAAATAAGTGTATATTTTTATAAGGTGGATGGATGGTATAGTGTAACACATAAGATGCTCCCACTGGAGAGAATACCGAATAAAGGATTCACAGAACCTCCATGTATCATTTCCTACAACTGCATGGGAGCCTACGATTGTTTCAAGGTAAGTTAAAAAGGTCATAAGTGTAAATGGAATGGTTTGCGTTTCGTGTTGCATCTTCTACTGAATTAGCAACCTTAGCACAAGACCGCAGATGGTCATCCAAGCCCTTTGTTGCTTCTCAGGCTTGGAGTGAAGCAAATTAAATCTCATAAGCATTAGGGTCCTTCCACTAAACTTGTCTGTAAATCCTAAATTATTTTTCAGTCATTTTGTCTGTCAGGGAATAAATGTTCTCTCAAACATCTGTTATGACCCAGGTACCCTTGTAGGCAATGGAGTTATAAGCAATGCATTTTTTCCTGGTTTTACCAAATTTGCTTCCAGACATGTCATCAAAAGCTTGCCTCAGATAAACTCTGACAAACTTTTTCTGTCGGTTTGGGTGTTGTTTTGTAGACACTAAATTATTTTTTTTTAATTTATTTATTGACATTATTGGGGTGGCATTTGTTAATAAAATTATATAGGTTTCAGGTGTATAATTCTATAATATATCATCTGTATATTGTATTATGTGTTCACCACCTCACTGACTAAATTCTTAAGATTCTTAAGTTACAGACTCTAATTCTAGCCTCCAATATACTCAGTATTTCAGCCTGGATATTTCAACCATATTTTAAACTTGAATTGGGTCATGGGAGGTCAGTTTAATTCTATTTTTATTTCAGGAGTACGCAGAGGGGAACACAAAGGAAGAAAAATGTCAAAATAGTTTCTCTCTGATTGAATACATTTACTTATTTTCCTAGTTCAACACAGGAAGTGACCTGGGATTTGTTTTGTGTGTTTTCTTCTCCTGTTTTGGAGAGCATTTTTTGCTGTGGTGAGGGAAACTGATCAGTAGAGACACAGTGATGACATCGGTGACTGTGCCAACACTGGCCTACCAAAAATGTGGGAATTTATGGGTGCTGGTATGGGCAGGAATGCCAGTGATGGATCCTCTGTGTGCTCCATCGTGAGGACTGTTCTTTGCGACTGTTATTAAGGAGACTCGAGGACTTTTCAACTTTCATATCCCCGTCTCTTCCTTCCTGCCTCAGAAAGACCGTCGACCAGTTGTTAAGCTCCACGTGGTTATGGTAAGAGAGCTGAGCAGACAAGCTCTGTCTTGCCGCCCCCTCCCCCCCCCCCCCCTGCCTGGCCCTTTGGCCCTCAAGACTCTTCTCCCTCAGCTCTCTCCGTTCACTGCAGGTTGCAGATGTCTGGGGGACCTGCTTCCTTTAGTTTCTATACTAGAGTGCATGTCCGGTTACCTTTTTTAAAAAACAATTCCATCAACATCCTTTTCCTTTGTCCTTCAAAAAGACGCTCCATGTAGACCAGCAGCACGGTGTTGGTCCTTCAATCTGGTGGAGAGAGAGTGACAACAATCGTATTGATGACATCAGACATGAAGATGTTGGTCTCAGTGGTTTGTTTCCTCAACACCAACTCTTTCATTTTGCTCGTTCACTACTCAAAACCGTGGAATTCTCTTCCAATCTTCCTAATGTGATGTGACCAATATTGTGGCTCTCGGGCCTCCGTTTTTTGGATGAATGGATATGGGACATCCCCCCATTTTGCTAGGATGCATCTTGGAAGCTGTGTTAGAAAGCAAATAAGGAAGGAAACAGTTTAGTTTTGTTTTCCAAAAAGCTTCTCTGTAACCTGCGGTTATCTCATCCTATCACCAAACCCCTGACTGCGTTTACAACAGGGCCTTGAAGAACCGGCTGCGGAAAGTAACAAATCAACATCTGGAAATGATGCACGAGGGACGCATTGGAGCTCAGGTGAAATACAGGTGCTTTTCAACAAAGCTAGAGAGGTAACGCGACATGGGAGAGAGGGGTGAATGCGGGGAAGTGCATGAATATATGTATAGGAGCAAAAATACTTATTCAGATTCTACTTAAAACATTGTTATTATTTTCACATGTAAGTTTTTTAATTTTCACTTTGTGGGGCACTCCTGACAATAAATCAGAAGCAGCATTTCACGAGGGTCAGTCACGTGCCCTGCCCCGTGTCAGGCTGGGGGGCACGCATGGCAGCTATGGAATGGCTCTTGTGATCTCCAAGCACCACTTACAGAAAGCCATGACCTGCTTTCTACGTTGTTGCAATTCCTTTAGATATGACTGGCATCCTGGATTTTAAAACCCATTTATAACGTTTCCAGTGTGGTTTGCGCTCACTCAAATGGAATATTTTTCAGCTTGTCCCTTTCCAAGTGCTACTCACACACCTGTCATTCATGGTTCTTTCTACTCCGGTCTGATTTATTCAATTTGCCGGTGTTCCCTGGTTACTAGTCTATTTAATGGCCTGTTCATTTGTACATAAACATTTATACAGGATGGAAAAGTTGAAGTAATCTAAATTTAGCCCCTTATTTTTTTTCCAATGTGAATTGTGTATCACTACACTAGTTTAGTGAAAGGTTGGTTATTCATTGGTTTACTCTCCGCTTTTTTACGGCTTCTAGGCATGTTTAATATCTGTGATTAGCTGAATTTTTCAGGTTAACATCTGCATTTAATCACAAGTTATTACCCATTTCCTAGACTGGTCAGTGTAACATTTCAATCACTCCTCCCCGCTTTCTCCACCTGTGTAGTAAAAGATTCAAAGTCAGTTAAACTTTCTCTGCTTCACAGGCGTAGAGCTGCACTTAAATAATATTTAAGAAAGCTGTATTTCTTTTGAAGTGGTCACAGGAAGCGTATGCTGAATGTACATAAACAGAAGGAGAGCCGCGGCACTGATGTGGAGGCCGTGGCTGATTTACCGAGCCGAGCCGTGTGTCCCCACAGGAAGACGTCACCTCGCACTGAAATGAAAGGCTCTATTGGGCTCCGGTCGCCGTGCAGCTCCTGGGTGACCTCCTGGGAGGGAAAGAGCGAGGAGTCTTTCGATTCCACGTCACTCTGGTTTTTGCTACGCCCCAACACTCTTGTGAGAGGTCTCTGTTTTAGCTTAAACACTCCTTGTCTCACTTCCCAAACTCTTTACTTTTCCAAAGTCATTCGATCATGGAGAATCAAATCTTAAGGATTAACCATATTTCAGGTACAGAGGGAAAAGGCCTCATTCCACTTTTTTTTTTCCCTCCCTACTGAACAGGATAATTCAAAACGGATTCTTCCATTTTCCTCTGAGTTCACCATAAACCTGTCACAAGTGCTTTAATTTAAGAAAGAAAAATAATGTTAAAGCAGAACGACTAAACATGTGGTAATGTCTGGCCACTACAGTTTTGGCAAAACTTGATCTAATCCAGGAATTTACATCTCTTCCAAAATTAAGTATTTTTGTTGGGGGAGGGGGTAAGAAGGGCGAGGACATAAACAACCATGCTGGGGTTTTAACTGATTGAGGACTAGGGTGTTAGAAAGGGTCTCCATTTTTTTCTTCAAGTATGGAGGATATCAGGCTATGATTAAAAATTATGAAAGGAATCTATAAAATTCATACCCTTTATCTAATCAAATAAATCTTACAACTAAGTTATTCTTGACACATTTAATGATGAGAATGACCAATATTGTTCTAGGAAGTTTTTAGGCACGATATATGTAAAAGACTGAAGTTAATGTCCCCTAGACGTAGTCAAAACAGACCCTCATTAGTTTTCTTAACTCACTGAAAAACAACAGAAATCCTATGTGTTTACTATGGTTTAGACCTTAAGTGCCCTGAAGTCAAGTGACATCTCATTTTATCACCATTGTTCAATGTATTGGCTGATGACTGGCAGATATTCAAGGTACATACAGAAGTGAAGGGTGATGGGGCCTGTTATAAAAGATCTTTAAATAATGGCCTTTTTAGGTTCCCAACTAGTGAATCATGTTTCCTGATGCATTTCCTCATATTAGTTCAATCAAAAAGGACCTTGATTAAATTCTCTGTAAAACTACTTTTTGTTTTTCAATCTCTCATGACCTAGGTGCCCTTAGCCAGTTCGAGTCACGCTCCCTGCCTTTTAAGGTTCAAGTGGCTGTAAATGGTATGTGGAAAGAATGTGAAAATTCATGGGGCGGGGATCAGAGGTGCCCCAGGGAGCCTTGGAGAGGAAGTGGGGATGAATTCTGCATTGAGGCCATCTGGAAGCTGTGCGGTTGCAGCATAGGAAGGGTGAGGATCGAGG
The DNA here is from genome assembly GCF_022682495.2 of Desmodus rotundus. Classification (NCBI taxonomy): domain Eukaryota; kingdom Metazoa; phylum Chordata; class Mammalia; order Chiroptera; family Phyllostomidae; genus Desmodus; species Desmodus rotundus. The sequence continues at coordinate 208,838,504 of NC_071387.1, read as the reverse complement.
GCTTGGGTCACTCACCCTGTCTTTGGTGAGGGCAGTGGAGGTGAGACGCTAGAGCACAGGGCTTCAGGGGCCAAATCCGAGCCCTTCCAGTCCCTGTGTCCCAGACGCAGGAGGCCTCTGGGGAAGAAAGCCAAGGATGGTTCTTACAGCCTGTGACCGCTTAGTTACCTGAACCCATTGAACCGGGTTTGTGTGCAAAGTTGACTTTCAGCTGACATTTCCAGATCTGTGCTAAAGTGCTCTTGTTATCAGACCAAAGGGGTCCATTTGCCTGCGCGCATCAACGCCTGATCAAATGGGAACAGGAATTGATAGCCAAGCAAGGACAGGTTTATTAGTTGAGGAAAGGACACCAAGCTGGGAGACACATGTAAACTAAGCTCAAAGACCTGGCTCCCCGATGGCTTCCAGGGGGTGGCTTATGTAGGGGAAACATCACTGATTATGGTGACTAAGGGAGTTGGGGCGGTGGGCTCTCCCAATTGGTGGGGACCAGGGTCAGGAGCAATTGACCATGTGTCAGGTCCCGATGTCAGCCATGGATGACACTGTTCTGTCTGGTTTCCTGAGGATGTGGCTTGATTCAGCTTTCATGGGCCTCGGGCTGACACACAGCTGAGGTCAAGGTGGTATCTTCAGCTTGGCTGAAACTCTGTCTCTGAGGTGAAGAGACCCGAGGCTTTGTTCTTAAGACAGTTTGATGCTGACCAGAATTTGAGCTCCTAGGGGCTTAATGATTAAGAAAGTGAGTGGACGGGCCGAAGGAGAAAGGTCATGTTTAAAAACTGGAGTTTTTGTGCGGTTACAATCTTTATTCACGAACTCTTTCTTTTCTTTTTATTTTATTTAAAAAAAATTTTATTGTTATTCAATTACAGTTGTATGCCTTTTCTCCCCATCCCTCCACCCCACCCGAACTCTTTCCAACGAGGTGAAATGCAGCCTCAGAATCTTTTTCAAACTAAGACTTCGGGCAGCAACTGTCAGCAAAGCCAGACTTGGATTTTAGAAATAAAACCATCCCCTGCCCTAATAGTAGTGTGACCTCAGGGGCAATGGGAGATGCTTCTTGCTCCTATTTTGATTTTCTCTTGCCCTTCCCCATAAAAATTCCCCTAGCTGATCTCGGCACTGCTAAGCGATCATATCTTTGACAGACGACACAACCATCCCTTTGACGATGAGAACACATAAATCCATGCCTGCATATCCTTCCGGTTTTCCTGTTTCTTCCACAGGTGTTCTCCAAGTCATCCTTTGTCACTCATGCCTCCTTAAGGGGACTTGCTTTAAAAGAACTCCCCCAACTGCGGCTTTAACCTGCCTTCCTACTGACTGAATGGCCACATGCAGCTGTTTTACCACAATGACCTGTGCTGTGCTGTTCTGCTACCACTTAATCACTTAGAAAAGAACTCGTGGGGTGAGTGCTAGAAACTGGGTGTAAAGGGATTAAGTGCCCTGTGGAATGACTCATATAGTAAGTGGAAAAAAGATGAATTAACCCTGATCTAATTGTAAAGCCAATTTCCTTAAATGCCTGAAAAAAAAAACCTTTTATGTTGACTTTTCTGTTGGTCTTTGTATTCCTCAGTCCAACATTGCCAAAAAAAAAAAAAAAAGTTTCTGCCAGGATGAATTGGTTCTCTACCTGCACTATTTTCTTATGGAAGCGCCTGGGCACACGGGGTGGTAAGCACTTGCAGTATGACTAATGCAAATGAGGTAGTGTATTTAAATTTACTTTAAATTTGGATTGGCACATGCAGCTAGTGGCTACCTCATTTATAGCCCCACTTCAGCACCTCGGTGTCATGGTGTCTCGTCAGTAGGGTCTTTATATTTACAGTTTGCTTTTCCTTGGTTTCCGTGATCTTGCTCTTTTGATTGTTCTGTTTTCTGCTCTTTTTGGGCTCCTTTCTTCCTCTAGTTCCTTAAATGTGGGAGGTCCCTAAGTTTCTTTCTCAAACCCCTTCTTGCCCTACATTTCATCCCTTGGCAATAATGCTCATTCTGGCATCTTTAGGGATCTCTTTTTTAGGTGAATGACCAAATCTTTACTTTGAGGCACAGTCTCTTTCCCAGACACCTTTCCTTTCGCTTACTGAACATCCCGACTTGGATGTACCCCCGTGTCCAAGTATGTGACAAAACAGAAGTAACCCTTCTTTGCAAAGTGTATCACCAATTCTCTGCTTCTGCTAAGGGCACCACCATGCTTCCAAGTCTTCATATTTAAGTCTTCAAACTTCCACTTCTTCTTCAGTGAGAATCTCTTTTATTTGCTCCTGTGTGAAATTATTTGCTAAGTGTCACTGGCCCTGTCTTGCAAACATCCACAGTTTGTTCCCTTTTTTGCTTTCTCACCTGCATCTCCATTGCTGGGACAGAAATGTCAAGTCCCTCACGATGGTTTGTCTGGCATATTACAATGTTCTCCCAATGGCCTCTCTGCATCCAGCCTGTGTTTCAGCAATGTATCCTGCCTACTGTTGTCTAATTAACTATTGACAAGCCTTGCTCTGAACATTTGTTTTCATGTTTGCAGAACTCCTGGTTCCTTCCAGCTAAAGCCCATGCACTTCAGTCCAGATTTCATGGCTATGTCAATTTCCATATCCATTTCTTCTTTCCCCATGAAATCTTCCCAGTCCTTTTGGTAAGAGAAAGTAAGCCTTCCTCTAATTTCGCACGGTGCTGGAACTGTCTGTGCACTTTCGCTCGTGTGCACATCTTGTGACTTCCGCTGGTTCCATAAATGCAGAGCATTGTTTTATTTGTATTTATAACCCCGATAATACCTAGAGTGATGACTTACAAAGCATAGAATTTATATCATTTCAATTCCAGGCTTAACTATTTTTTAATTTAATTTTTAGTGCTTTTACACCAAGCTCTCCAAGTGTTTGCGTACCCAGGGGAGAAAAAGATGTTTTTCTGTGACAAGGATATCAAAGTCCAGTGGGAAAGACATGCTGAAGTTATTTCAAGATGACTTGCTCTGCCCACAGCATTAGACCTGCGTCCTAGGCAGAGTCCTGCACAGAGGAGAGAACAGGCAGGTATGAGTGGGCGGCTTTAAGGAACGTGTAGCAGGATAAGAGATTGTGGGACATCTGGCTGGGAAGGTACCTGAACAAAGAGCTTATTCAGGAGTCCGAAGATGGCAACGCACCTAAGGAGCATGGAGAGGTCGAGCAGCGGCCTGGAGGTATGGATTGGTATGACGCCTGTTGAAAAACTACACATGTTCCTCAGTGCCTAGAACACAAGGTTATTAATACATAAAGAAGTTAGGGGAGCGGAGAGGGAAGAGGTTGGCATGAAGCCTTAACTTCCAGTGTACATGAAGGACCTTGTCTGTCATCTAAGAAGTGTCAGCTTTCCCCTGGAGGGCCATTCAACATTTTGAGTCAGATGTAGGAACGGCCCATGGACATGAACAACGGGGTGGGGACTGACTGTGGGAGGGAGGATGGGCTGGGAGGAGGGGGGCAAACAGGGAGAACTTAGGACAACTGTAATAGAATAGCAGTAAAATATTTAAAATAAAATAAAATGGATAATAGATAAAGGTGGAAACATTTATGTAAGGAGAGGAACTTCATGAGGTTGGTGTTTTAGAAAGTTATCTCTGGTGGCAAAATGAAAGGACTCAATAAGGAGATAGCAGTAATTTGAAAACTTGTTGTACCATCCTAGGTAAGAGAGCTGAAGCCCTATATTAAGGCGGGGACAGAGGGATGAGGGGAAAGGACACAATGACTGACCGGGGGGGTGGATGCTGATCGAGTGAATGACGGAAATATATACTGAAGAGAAGATGCTTTGGCAAGAAAGGGTATGAACTTGTTGACTCCTCTGAGTTTCTGACTTGTGGAACTGGGGGGTCTCCAGACTGTGCAGGTGGCCACAAGGGGGCCAAACACAGGACACGTGTGTCCCGGGAGCAGTCTGGGGTGGAGGTGTGATGTGAGGTTCATCGGCTTTTCCGTGGTAACATAAACACGGCTTTGGGACAGGATATAAGGACAAATGGGCCTAAGGTCTTTTCAGGGGCTGGTCTTTTTCCTTTTTCTTCTGTGTTGTGAAGAAAAGGTTTCTTAAAGGAAACTGATCTCATCGCTCCTGCTGTAGGCTAAGGAAGGGACAGTTACGAAGGAAGAGAGCAATTAAAATGTTTATTACAGTAACCATAATGTCCGCTATTCTCTTCTAATTACAAGCTGAAAATTAAAGATAATTTGTGTTAGTGTGTATCCGAGGAATAATGTATTCCAAATGTAATTATAATTTGGGGACATTTTAAGTGAATACAGAATAAGATCTTTTGGTGCCTTACTCCCAAGTGTGATGATACAAAATAGGCTATAGCCCCAAACTCTTCTTGTTTTGTTAGAAAGTTGAGTCTTTTCAGAGACAGAAATAAAGATTAGGTGGGTACAGTATTTTTAACATGCATTTACTGAGCTCCTACTTTGTTTCTAACATAGGTGTTGAGATTTACTTATCCTCACCAAAAGTTTTCAAAAAGCCTTAGGCTGAGAAAATATTTTGTATCATTTCCCCCAAGATTGTGTATTATTTATACTTCTGCCCACAACTGTAGCATTAGCTATTCATTCTTGCTGACGTAGTTCATGTTTACTACCTTCTCTTTCATTAGCATTAGTAAAGGTTAAATTGCTTGATTTTTAAAATTGAATTTGTTGGGGTGATGTTGGTTCATGAGATTATATAGGTTGCAGGTGTACAATTCTGTATTACATCACCTGCCTATTGGATCGGGTGCTCCCACCTAAGTCTAGTCTCCTTCCATCACTAAGTACTTGACCCCGTTTACCCTCTTCACCCTCCCCCCCACTTGTTTTACTTTAATAGCACCCACACATCTCCTGCAGCATGTGACTTCTCCTGCTAACACTGTATCTCACAAGCGGGTTGCCTACTCCCCCGCAGCTGTCTGTCTTTTCCTTGTCTTCCTGTGTGCCGAAGCTGGTGGGCGGGTGGTCACTTGTGGAGTGGCAACGTACCCACTGGTCCCCGCACTGCAGTCTCACTTGAATCCTGGGTCAAAGCAGGCAGACTATATTTTTTTTGAGAAGGGCCTTGGTCGAGAGGCTTTTCCCTTGCACTCTTCCCAGAGGCCGAGGCTGCTGGCCGAGGGGCCATCTGTTTTCTCAGGCTCTGCGCTTGGGGGAATGTGAAGGAAGTGCTGTGAAATCTCCAGGGGCTGGCCAGGATTCCTGAGACGTGTTTGGCGCTCAGCTCTGCGAAGAATCTTCCATGACTATCAAGATGAGACATGTTATTCTACTGAAATATTCTTACTTAGAGACCATTTCATTACCAAAATAGTTAACCAAAAAAGTAATACAATACCCTCTTCCTTTTTAATGGTCATTCTGTAATAAAGCTACCAAGTTTATAGAGATGTATTAAAAATAATTAGGCCTGGGACTCATTCACAAACATAGATTTATAGTATACATATGTATCATTCCGTTTGTTGGGCAGTTTATAAATTTGCTTTATGAATGACTATTGAAAATAATCTAGGTATGCATTAATTTCTTAAAATTATTTTTAAATAGTTAAGCTTATTTCATTTAGTTTTACTTTGTCCTGTACCACATAATCATATTTCTGACATGTTCTCTATGAATTTCCTGATTTACTCTTACCAGTGTTGGAATCTATGACCCCAGCAGATGGAACTCAAATTAAGTTATTCTGCTATCTTGTGGTTGCAACTTGAAACAGCAAAGGCTGGACTCAAGAGTCAGACTGCATGCTAAGTTGGTGGGATAGGGAAACAACTCAGATTACTGTGCGGTGGCCACAGGCATCCCGAGAGAATACCTGGTCTTCGTCAAAAAATTTTAACAGTTACCAAACCACCTCCCCTCAGTTCCCAGGCAGATTCTGGAAGGAAGCCAGTCACATTGCCCAGTCACTAGCGATAGGGCCAGGGACAGATTTCAGCTGAACACAGAGTGATCCCTTTGTGGTCCTAAAGGACTGAAGCTCCTACTAATTTTCTTCTGGAAACTCAGCCTCTGAGGACTCGCATCCAGTGACTTTCTAATGGAGACATTAATTCACTGCAGATAGCTGGATGCCTTTTTCACACTCAAGCCAGACGCTCCGCTGCAGGGCTGCGGGGCTGCGGGGCTGCGTAGGTGGAGGACCCCGGTCTTGCGGGCGAATTCCCCAGTGCAGCTTGCCTTGTCCGGGGTCCAGCACTGATTCCTGGTGGGAAGAGAGAGGTGGGAGTATAAGAAAAATACAATGTTCAGTGTCTTCGGAGATTCACAGTTTTGCCGGTTCCCTTCCCCCCATTCCTGTGCACTCGAGGTCCTCCCTGGGGCAGCTCCTGTGTTTGGACGGAGGAAGTCCAAGGGCTTCTCTCCATGCCACTGTTTGTGTCCCCCATGATGAGGGGCTTTGCAAAAGCAGCCACGGTCACTCCAGGTCACCAGTACAGACCCATCAGGCAGCTCACTTCCCATCTTGGGAAAGAAGGATCATCTTCTATTTACAGTCTTCCGTTCCCCCTCCTTCCCAAAATCTGAAAACTAGCTACCAAAGTCTCATTTTACAAAACCTCTGAAGGATGTCCCAAGAGTTAATAATAAATAACTTTTAATGGCACAGTGTTGACGGTAGAGCGGCTACTGGCACCAGGCCTCTGAGTTGAATTGAATCTCTTCGGTTTCTTAGCTAAATTGTGTTTGATCTGTGTTTGTGCTTCAGCTTCATTGACTAAACCTTTATCCACTAAATCTCGCTGTGGTGAATCTGTGAAGAGACACATCTGCTCCGTCCCAACACCACCTTTTAAAAACATCTCGTCCTTGACAAAGTCCCCTATTTCCTCCCGCAGAGGCGGAAAGTCTGAATGGCGTCCGAGCGGCTTCTGTCTCCTAACGAGCAGCAGGTGCGGCCAGATGCCCTGAGATTTGCCGCATCCTCACCCAGGCTATTGTTCTCCGCTCCTAAGACGCCCAGGCAGCACTCCGCCAAGGGCCTCTTCATTTCCTATGGCTTATTGCTGTGCCTGAAAAGAATGTTACACTTCACACTAGACCTTGATGTTTGCTACCTCGGAGGCTGCCTTCTTATGCTGGGGACAGGTGGGGGTCTGGTGGAGCAACTCTGCCAACGGTTCCCAGATCTGGGGATTATTCGAGGTCATGGGGTGAGGTAGTGTGTGGAGGGGGTGGCTGTGGAGGAAGGAAGCTTCCTTTCTCTTACAATTATTTTTTTAAAAACTTTTTTCAATTACAGTTTACATTCAATATTATATTGTATCTGTTTCAGGTCTATGAAGTGACCATAGTTTTTGATGCATCTTCACTGTGTGATTAAATACCCTTCCTGCAGACCGATGGCTCCTGATGGACTGGAGCCGGTCCAGTCTAGATTGCTGTGTTTGCTGCTCTGCCATGAGATTAATGGAAACATGCACCTTTTTGGCTGCATGGTAGCTTTGCATTTTAAGGCTGAGTCCAAGTGGCTGTAGGTTTTAGAGTTCATTAAACTGGTGGAGTGTAAATTCCTTGGTTGAGAGTGGAGAGACTTTAAATTTTGCTACTCACCTTCCTGGAATTCTTTCCCCACTCTACTCAGAGCTTCTCGAGGTCACGTTTGATTGAGTTTTGTCATTTATTCAGATTTTCTTTCAGGTTTGATGGAAGTGTTTGTAACTTCCACAGGTATAATTTCCTGATTTAACATTTAAAAGCACCTTGGTGCAGGGTTTGAATGATGGCAATCGGATCATCTGGAGGGGAGGGTCTGGTGGAGGTTCCTCCTTAGACTTAGTGGTGTGGCTGGTCAGTAGCAGTGTCTGGTTTCGCTTGCTTTCCTTTTTCTAGGGCCCTTGTCCGTGGACAGCCAAGTAGACCTAAGTAGATAGGCGATGGGTCTTGGGTTTTGTCTTCAGAAGCCACCTATTAGCTTTGCAATACAGCGGTGCCTCAGCACTCGTTGACTTCAGAACTTGTCAAACCTGGTACGCATCACATTTTGATGAGAAAAAAGGTTTCAGCAGTCGCTCACCACTCATTGCACTTGCTAGCACTTGTATGAGTCACGACACCGCCCCACAAGAGAAAACGCTTCATTGATTGTCACTTGCTTGCCACTTGTCGGAACAAACTAATGAGTACTGAGGTACCAGTGCATTTAAAAAGTGAATTGAACTAAAGGACAGAAGATTGAAGGGTTCATTAAAGGTTTTAACATATTTAAAGCATAGAGTTAATTGTTATCAAGCTTTATAAAAAATTACTCCCACATTAATGCTTGCATGTACAAAATTATAATTTAAATATATGTGAATCTATACATATTTTCCACAGCTAAAATCATTGGAAGCTTTAGAAGTCTCATTTGCACGCTCTCTTGCTGTTAGGAATCTTGAGAATGAAGTTTGGGTCTTGTTCACTCTGTTTTTCTGAGATCGGTCGACTAAACATCTGCGAGGAGAGGTAAGCCAAGTTTTCACAGCTGACGCGGTTCTCGGCGAAGGAAGCGAGAGCTCAGCTGCAGCTTGGTTTCCTGAACACTTCCGGAGAGCTTTCAAATAGGTAAGAGTTGATTGGAATTGTCCACTGTAGTTTGCTCTGACCATTTTAGTTCAATTTTCTAATTATTATCTTATTATCTAACTTGTATTTAGGAAGGAAGACGTCAGTAGCTACTATTTGATGTGTAGGTGGCCATAAGCCTTCTTAAGCCTGCCTTTCCTAAAAGCAGGAAGACACCCTGTGCCAAATACAAACACAAGTGGGCACGAAAGGGGAGGCTGCCCCTGTAACTAGGAGCCCACAATTCCAAACGTAGCACTAAAACTTAGCATTGCACAGCTAAGGGGAAAATAATTTAATAAATACTTTTCATATTATTTCACATTATATCAACTCAGTCTAATGCCCAGTCTCGGCTATTTTATGGTTTATCTTTTGACAAGAACCTACAAAACTCTTTAAACTTTGAACCATCCAGAATTCCCCCCCCATCTGAACTGCCTCCTGCTTAAGAAGTTCCAGAAATTTAACACATTGCACAGTGGTATTTATGGCCTTTATTCTTAACCTAGAGAATAACAGTCCAGGATTTGTCTGCAGCCAAAACAGACAGCCAAAAACTGGTTCGGTCTACTCAGAATTGAGTAGAAATATTTTAATCTAGAGTGGACAAGAAGGAAATATTTACATTTCAGGAAATTTGACATTCATTTATTGATTTTATTTGGAGCAGACGAAGGATGTTGATGGTTCAATTTAGGAATTTTATGAGAAGGGAGCAGCTCGTTCGATGACTTCGTCTACCCAGAGCGAGCAGTGACGTAGACAAGCTGCCTTGGGGCAAAGGTGAGAGCCAGTCGCTAAAGGGCAGATTTTCTTCCTCCAGTGAAAAGTGTTGGCTTCACCAGTGGCCTCTCCTACTTTGGGGCCCAAAGGGAGAAGGATGGGCCCTGATTAGAACGGGTAGATTATCTCCTTGGAATTAGCTCAGTAAGTGTCAGGGTTTTTTCCTAGAGGGTGAGACTTTAAGGACAGTGGGACCGTGTCCACACTGGGAGCTGGGGCACCCCTGGAAGGATTGGAGCCTGAGACAGGAAGTCCACAGGGATATCTTAGCTTCTGCTTTCTTGTGCCTGGTTTCAGGCTGGCTCTTCCTCCCAGTGACCTCCTCCCCCAGTTACAGAAGACAGACAACGTAACCCGGATGGAGACAATTAGGCCACGTCTTGTGACACGCGAATCCCAGAGAACAATAGTTTGCCGATGAAAATATGAATGTTTAAGCACTATTTTTTAATAAGGGGGGGCGAAGGGCTGTTCAGTAGGAATCGAGAGGTCCAGACCCATCAGTCACTGTCTCCCTTTCAGAGTAAAACATCTCAGTTATATGAAACTTCCAAGAGCTAGCTGAGTAGAAATCTCGGTGATGGATATCAGAACACAGATTTTCCAAATGCAAAACATATCACATGCCCGCGAATTAGGATGCAAGACACTCCCATGGCCTTTGTATTTATTGACAAGGCAGAAATCATAGCTATTAGGAAGAGCCACTGAAAGCAGGTGTTTTGATTTGGAGCAGAGTACCAGCCCCGGGAAAAAGGAGATGCTAGACCAGGTGTATTTTAATAAAACTCTGGTGTTCTTCACTTGCTCTCTCTGCTGCTAGGTAACCGGCAACTATCTTCTCCAAGTTCTTGTTAACAAAGGGCCAGCTACTCCTTACTGTCAAGTGATTCTCTAATCTGAGGGGTATCTGCGCTATATAGGCTTTTCTACAAGCCAGCTGCCAGCCTTCGCCAGGGGACAGAGGCGCAGGGCCGCCTATACAGCCACTAGCCAGCCCTACTGGCAACGCCAGCACCAAGGAACAACAGTGAGTCAATCCAGGTGACTGTGCTATTCACTCAGCTTTTATCAATGCAGGTTCAATCCAAATCTGGAAAATCCCAGTAACACTAGTAATCACTCAGAAAACCAGCAATAACATCTCACAAGAGAATTGGGGGATAACGACCCGGAGTCCCTAGAGCCCAGATCGGAGTCTGCGCCCCAAAGGCAGCTGGTCCGCATCTTGCAAGGCAGAGTCTGCCGTGGTTGCAGAGTCAGCCAGAGCCCGGTCCCTGGGAGCAGCAAGCGGCTCTCGGCCGTCTCCGCCCCTGTTCCCAGGCCTTCGCTTTCAACTCTTGCACGATGCAGTGTGGCACCAGCCTCTGACTAACACGTGTTGTCTTGTGCATCCTCGATAAGCACATGTTGATTGTGTCGCTCCACTGCGCGTGCTCTGAGAGACGGTGGTGCCCTCCAGACAACCACGTTGTCTACCACGTTGTACCACGCATGCACCGCCACCTTAGGTCAGTCCTGCTCTCCACGCGCACTTAAGGGTGAACTGCAGAAGGGGTTCACGTGCCAAAGGATGTTTGCCTTTTAATAGGGAACCCCCGAAAGTCAAGAGGTCTGGCTTCAGAGCAGAAGGAAGGAACCCAGAAGGCTTCAGCACCTCAAAGAGGAAGGAGGACACCTCCGAGGACACCGGGGTGCTCCTCCGGTCAGATCACACGCGCAGTGGCGGCCACAGCTGTCACCGAAATCTAGGCCCTCTTGGGCTGGGTGCGCCCTCTGCCACCTGCAGCAGGGGGCTGGTGGGCAGCTTACATTTCTACTGGGAAGGAACACGTCTTCTGGGGGAAGGGCCCTGAAGCCTGAAAAGGGCTGTGACACCCTTTCCACCTCCCAGCCTTCTTCCACAGTGTAGGGGTGTCGGGAACTCAGGGGGACTCTGTTTCCCTCCGGAGGTGAGCAAGAACCCACGTGGTTTATTAGTAGCTCCCTAACTCTCATCCAGACCACCCTCCACCTACTGTTTCCAGGCGTCTGCAGGCCTGCTGTTATTTCAGAGAACTTGGTCGAGGTGGCACTTTTGGATTGGAAACCATCTGTGTGTGTGTGTCCATTCTGTCCCATTGCTGTTCTTAGGGGAAGGAGTTAATGCCATAATTCTGGAGAAAGAAAGCCTGGTGGAATTTGACAGGAGCCAGGAGCAGTGGTGGGCTAATTTGGTCATTGTGCGCGTCCCAGCTTGGTGTCTGAATGGGAACAGTAGTTCAAGTGCTAAGTCACGCTTGCAGATGTTGCGGCTCTGACCTCGGGGGCTCCTCCGGGCTGTGAAGACTATTATGCCCCGTGTACTTCCTCACCGAGACCTCCTCCCTCCAGAAGGCGCCTCATTTATCCAGCACACGTGATCTGCTGCTTGACAGATTGCACACAACCTCTAAAGCAAGCTCTCAACTTGCTGCGCTAGCGCCGGGACACACTTTATTTCAGAAGTCATGTGACGGCAATGGCGGGGGCCGAATCACCGTCAACTCCGTATATAACGTGAATTGTTGCAGATGGACCCACATTTGAAATACCCAAGAATGAAAGCTCACTTTAAAATGGGCTTATATTTTAAAAAATGAAGATGAATCATTTTTTGGCATGGTAGGCTGTAGTGCATACCTTTGATGAGGAAAACCATATTTCGCTGAGCTAGAAACTGCCCCCATGGTCCAAGTGTTTTTAGTATGAAAAGATTATACAATATTTAGAATATTTCCAAATAATTTTAAAACTTCTATTAATTACACTTTTCTAACACTAAATTTACTTAAAAAACAAATCTTATTGCATAAGACTTAGTAACATTAGTATAATTCTTGTTCTCCTTTAGTAATAACATGTAGAGTTATTTGTTTCTTATTTAACTTAAGTGTTTCTGATATTCAAATTAGTTAAAATAAGAAAAGCTATGTATTCCCAGTAATAATATACAAATAGATCCGAAAGTTCCATCCATCCTGCCCGTATCAGCTTAGGGAAGAAAGGTCTCTTCCTTGCCCATAGAGCTGGCAGTGTGTGTTACATGAGTGGGATGGGCAGGGGGGCGAGGCAGCAGTTGCTTCCCACCCGCCTCAAGACACAGAATCTGCGTGTGTCACAGGCTGCAAAGGACCAGCGGCTGCGGTTCAGATAACCGGCTTTATCTGGCCGAGCTGATCTTCTCCACGCTTAAGCAAGCTTTAAAAAGTGAAAATACTTATTGGAGCTTTGCTCCCTTCCAAGCTGAGATGAAGGCCTCCCAGGTAGGAGCCAGAAAGTGGGGTGTCTGAAATGGGTCATGTCCCCCAGCAGCGTCGTTTCTGTGCCTGTACCTGCCGGACAGTCGTCAGAGCGAATCCACCAATTATTCACTAAGGAAGAGTTCTAGTGACCCTTCCTTCCTTTTCAAGAGATGTGAGTGTAATGAGTGTTTCTCTCTCTGCCTCCGTCTCAGTCTCTCTCTGGCTCTCCCTGGTTTTGCTAGAACTGGAGGACACAGTGAAATGGGTCAATGGAGGCTGACGATTCCTTTCTAAAGTTAGTTTGTGAGTAATATATGTGTCCACTCATGGGATTTGATATGTTCTGCTTTGAACTTCTATCATTTGTCTGAAGACCAGTTGTTCTTTGTTCTGGAAGTTTGTTCAGTGGACTTGGACCAATCAGAAAGAGGATTTTGCCCTGATCTAGCATGAGGTCATTAAAAGTAAAATGCTTTCTTCCCCTAACTCTCCCCCCACCCCCACAAGGGATCAATCGCCAAAAAAAGAAGTCAATATTCTTTATTTTGATAAAAAGGAACTGGAAGATCATAATGATAATTATGGTAGTTTTAATATTGAAGTCTGTATTTTCCTCACATATAACTGAGATTAATGTAACTTAAGGCGAAATGGCATATTTGAGCCCGAAAACCCAGTGGTCTAAGCTCTGTTAGAATAAATGACTAATTACTGAGTCCAAGCAGGACTTCAGTTGTTTTCACCAGTGGAGTTAAAAACAGATTATAGGAGCACTGAGTTACTTCGGTGATATACAATTACATGATTTACTGTGAAACGTCGGTGGCACACGGGATTCTGTGTTCTGAGCACTAAACAAGGCAGTTGCCATCGAGTTGCTGATCTGGTGCCCTGCACGGGAAGGGTCCATAAAGACCAGTGAGTGATGATGCTTGGGACAGCATCTTGAATTAAGTTTCCACAGCAACCTGCCCTCCTGTGAAGCATGTTATTTCAACAGCTGCCACAAGGTGGCAGTATTTACCTTCCCACCGTGTGGTTAAGGTTCTCCATTTCTCTTTCATTAATTGTTGAAGGCTTTGAGTGTTTTGCTTTGGCTACTTCCTTGTAGAACAAATGAAGTGTTGTGGGTTTTTGTTTGTTTGTTTTTTAACCTGGAGCAAGAGTAGCCGTATCACATACCTGGTCAACACACACCAGCTTTAATGCTGCTACACGTTACATATCTTGATAAATCTATCACTAAGTCTTCGGAAAAATTCTGAGTCAGTTTTGATCCCCTTCTACGTGGGCATGATGCTTCTCTAGGTAATGGAGTTTCCCTTCAGTCCTCACATTTGTTTACGAGAATACAAGGGAAAATAAAGCAGAGTTTAAAATGTGCACTTTGGCTGGCGAAATACCAGGCATAATTTAAATAGTATAGGACACAATCCAAGACTTCAGTTGATGTTTTTAGTAATAATTGTTTTCTTTGTAAAACGAAAGTGAACTAGCTGTAAACTATTATCTTTGTTTAAGACTCGTAAGAGAGGAACTCCACTGAAGACGAAAAATCTATACATGGGCCCTGAGCGGGGAAGCGGGGCCCTCTGGGGGCAGGGCTGCGTTCTGGCCATGCCCTGTTCAGGGGGGACTAACGTGGGAGCGCACGCTCTTCTGTAGCAGCGTCGGCCGCGTGCACTCATTGCGCCTAGTTCCATAGGTTCAAGGTCGCTGGTGGATTCCGCTGCATGGGAAGGACCCCCTTTGGTTCTGGGGGAACATTTGCCAGTGAAATACGTGGGAGCCACGTGCATACATGGCAATTACTGGTTAGCAAGTGGGAATGTTAACGAAAAGTGGGTACAACATTAGTTTCCTGTGAAAGGTTTGTATGGATTGATCTGGGTGGTAAAATAATGCAGCTGCTTTATAATTGAGTCCTAGGCAACGTTAAAGAAAATGGTTTTCATCTAAGTAAGGATGTACCGATGGAGAGACTCTGGATTTTTCATTATCCCGTACTGAGAACCTGGACACTCTGTTTTGGTGGCTTTTCTCCTGTTCATAAAATTCTGCAGACCCTGCATACGAACAGTGGAGGAAAACATATGAATATTATTGGAGTGCTGTTTACATAGGTGAGCATATCATGCATTCTATCTTCTCAAAAGAGACCACACTGGTCTCTTTTGATGAAGGCATATTATGCCCATTAATTATTCTAAATTGGAAGACAGATTAACCTTGGGGAAGAAAAATTGTTTCCAAGCCTTGATGACTGTGTATGGGTACAGTCACCTATGTGTTTACGGCAGAGTAACAAATAAGTTTTTATCTGAAGAAATTCTATCCCTTAAAATACTTGAGAATCACTAATCTGTTCTGGACCTTCCTTTCAGAACATGGAAGGAACATGGACAGAACACGGAAGGAGCAGCTTTCTCCTTATTTTATAGAAAAAGAACAAAGATGCAGGGAGGTTAGTGACGGACTCAGACCACAGGTTGTGACTGGTAGAACTCCACCGGAGCAGAGCCCAGGTCCGGCCCCCAGCTGTGGCTTCGTGCCTCCCCTCCCTGCCTCAGACCGTCTCAGGGGAGTCAGGCCGGTCCCTCTCTGTGCCTCCAGTGCCGATCTCCCACTCCTTCAAGGTATTGTTCGGCCTCTTCTCTCCTGGCATTATGAGAAAATAGAAGCCTGTCCTTCTGTAGTAAGTGATGAATGGCTCCGAGTAACTTCTGTTGGCTGAAGACAATCTGTTTCAAAACCCAAACTGCTGTTTTCCGTGAATGTCACCCGATCTTTACCAGCTTGGGACCGTTGAGTTCTGTTCGGAAGATCACATACCGTCTAGGCGTTTTGCCACCAGAACTGAAGTGCGGTGGGAAGTCGCACTGCTGGAGGTGGCACTTCTGTGGGCGCCATCTTGCACCTGTGCTCTGTGGGTGGAGAACCCTTGGGTCCTGACTGCATGTTTGTCGGGGTGGTGGAGTAGACCCAGAACTGTGCTCTGAGGAATTCTGTGCTCTGCCTATCGGGGTGCCGTGACCCACCCCTGCGGATAGCTGGGGTGGCCGTCTGCTCAGTGACACATTTGATGAGGCTATTTCATGCTGTAGAAAACCTGCTCCGTGGCTTGCCAGAGACTATGGATTCGCCCTTAATCGAAGGCACGCAGGATCTGGCGGCACAGTAAGTTCTACCCACAGAATACAGGTTTGAACCCTTTGTGGCTCGAATCCTATCAAAATCTTGGATTTGAGAGGATAAAATTAAAGAGGATGGGCTGAAAGTTATGCAAGCCATCATATGCTTCAGGTATGAAAGTGTTTGTATCCAGCCGTCAGAATGTTACATATTTCTGTTACCTAGCTTTAGCCTCTCCTAAAGTGTTTTTTAATCGATTGCATTGGGCACGTGCCCCTCATTGGCACGGAAGAGCGGCTATGCATAACAACAGGCACTTTGCTGAGGAGGGTCCATTGCGTATCAGTGTGCCCTTTTAGTGAAAGTAAGTAGGAGAAGTCCTGCCTGGGTCTCATAACAAAAAAGTCATGTATTCCTGAGGGTTTAAAACACGTACAGATGCCATGAATCTTTTCACTGGTTCTATTTCATTGTTTGCTTTTATTTCTAACAAGCACTGAGTCCCGCGTGCAGCCCGCCTCTAGCACGTATAGACATGCTTGTGACATGCATTTAAAACATACTAACCGAACCCTTTTTCCTTCCTCTGTGTTTCTCCTTCCTTTTCTATGCACTTATATTATTGCTTGTGTTTTGAGAAGTAATGATTTTTTTCCAGAATAATAGCTACATCTAAACATACATAAAGTAATCAAATCTTAAGAAAGATTGTATCCTGCTACTCAAGCTTATATAGTGGTGGTGCGTGTCAAGAAACCAATGAATAATTGCAATGAAAAGAATAAAGGAAAAGTTTCCAGTAGGAAATCTGATTTGGAAAGGAAACTCGAGAGTAGAAGACTTTTAGGTAGATATTTAGGGTAACAAGTTTAAACGTGCCAATATGAATAGGCAGTGGCATATTTATACAGGTTTCTGCGCTCTCTCTCGTCCCCATCATGCCAAGACGGTCTGCCTCTAATTCTTCATTCGTTTCTCCCCAAAGTTCCAGCTAGACTTTCACTGGCCCTAGAACTGCAGCCAGAGAGAGAACGGCCTCCTGGTGGGTTAGAGTAGATGTCAGCAGGTCCCCCGCATCACGCTGGAGGGTTAAGACAAAGGGGAAAATGGTTCCATTGATTCCTTGAGAGGAGAGAAAGGATAGAGAAGGGAAAGAAAGGAAAGTGGGAAGCAAGAGAATTTGGGAAAATGCAAGACTGGACATTCCCTAGGGGAAGAGATAAGGAGGGAACCCCTGAATTAGAAGGCAGAGGCGCACTTCCCAGATCAAACCGGTTTTCTAGGTGACAAGTGTCACGCACCTCTGCTCTGTTTTCCACTTGGAGTCACCAGCACCCAACCTCGATGCTCTTTGTCGGAGCGTGTTTCCTGCCGAATTTGAAGGTATGAGTTTTCTGCCTGGGGTCCCAAGGGCAGCCCAGCAGTCAGAGTTCCTGTTAAGACCCTGGGAATATGTCCAGATCTAGGAGAGCGATTTGGGCTTCCAAAGACGAAGACATGGCATCCAAAGGGAGGGGTTCTGGCCAAATCCACTCAAATCTCTACATGAAGAAAAGCCCACTGATACTCTGTCGGAATAACGCAACTGTGCAAGTGTCATCCAAACCAGGATGCTTTGGGGATGGAAGGGGGTGTTCTATGAACACACATCCCAGAACGGCGGGTGCGCTCCAGCGCTTTGTAGGGCACTCTGGGACTAATAATTGTCCCCAGGGTACAACGGGGGAACAGTTTCCAACTGTTTGCATTCAGGTCTGGAGATGCAGCTTTAGGAAGTACCTATTTCCATTGCTTAGGAGCAAAAGCTCTTGAATACACCTGCTTTAATTACTCAAGCTTGATGCATTTTCCAGGCTCCCCCATTCTTTGCACCCCTCCCCCCTCTGACCCCAGACCTGGCCCTTCTGGATTGGATTCTCTTTCTCTGTGAGCCCACAGACCTCCCCACATCTCACTTCAGTCACAAACCTGGACAGTAGTTTATTCACTGTCCTTTGCTAAACTTTATCACTCATGGCTTATGGTCCTGTTGGGATACTTGGCATAAAAATATATTCAGTCATCTGTCTATGAAATAAATGAGTGAGTTGAAATACCTCTGTAGGCAACATCACATATTTTCGAGCCCATAATTTCTTGTGTCAATATGAAATTATGAGTAGCAGGCTGAGCCTTATACTCTTGAATCTTGAACTCTTCAGGCCCTTGGGTTAGATTGCCAATTTCTAAGGTAAGAACAGAGCTGAGCGGCATAATAGATAGAAATTGTTGTAAGTCAATTCCTGGGGGCACCTGCGACTCAGGATTCATTGGTGTGATGCCAACCTCTCTCTCACTCCCTGCAGAGAAAGCATCACAGCTTTCTGATTCAGAAATGACTGACTTCGGCTGGATTTTCTGATCTGATTAAATGTTTTCTTCTAATGCACCGCCGGCAAACCACGGACTCTAAACATTGCGAGGTCTGTGATTTTTCACGTTTTGAAAGGCGGTGCAGTGACAGAGATGTGTTGCGGGGGGCGTGAGCGCTGACATGACAGGCTCTAACAGCTCTCTGAAAGCAGCCTTACATCTGTCTCCGACGGCAAATCCATCGAGGGTGGGGCTGAATGTTTCCCTCTCATGCTTTAAAAGACTAAGCATGTCTACATTATGTATTACTATGTGCTTTTTAGAAGGCTTGCCATTATATTAATGTATGTTGAAATGTTTTCTGAAGATCGCAGTTTTATTTCAATTTTTGTAACTTTTAATAAGTGCTCTTTCAAAATTGCTTGACTTCAGTAATGATGAGGAAAATGGTGTTACGCATTTCTCATAGGTGTATGAGACCCAGGAAAGTGAAAGTTTGGGTACTTTTCCTGAAATGGCATCTGTTGTTGGGTGGGGTAGTCTGATTTAACTCTTTCTTGATTTTGTTCCATTTCATGGGCCTTCCAGCAACTTCTGAATCTCATTCACTGTCAGGCTATCGTTACCTTTCCTCCCTGTACCATCTTCACGCTTCTATAATGTTATGTACGGCAGAGTAATAAGCATTTGTGGGATTGTTGGTATTCTCACTGGGCATCCAGCCCACCTCTCACTTAAGAATAGCTCAGTTTTGGTTTGGGATCCTGAATGTCTCCTAATAACAGCCGAGTGTCCACTCTACTCCAAGTCACAGCCTTCAACTGTAAGTGACTGGCCCCCGTCAATGAATTCCATTCTTCTGGTCAGTTCACAAGTTGGCACCAAACCAGTCAGAGTCCATGAAATGCCAGGGGATGGTGGCTGATTTTTCTGGAACAGAGGGTTTCTCTCTTCTGTGGCTCACATGGTGTGAGGATGTGAGCTCAGAACCGCTGTGGCCGCTTGCTCCCACCAGGGCGGAGCCCAGAGCTCTCAGGAGAGTCTGGGGGTGGAGTGAGAACCACTGGTGGTCGAGCCACAGCAGAACCCTGAGCTTTTGTGACGCCCTGGGACTGCTGGCTCACACTTCTCCTGCTGAGAGCGCCTTTGGGGTCTACAGGAACATGAGCCAGCTCTTGTCTTCCTCTGTGTTAAGCTGGTTTGAGCCACCTGATCTGTGGGGATTTCCAAGGCCTCAGACGTGATTTGATCTCCTGACTGGAACAATGGTGGTTGGGATGCGGTGGAACTTGGGACGGGGAATTGGGATCCGTTTGTGGGAGGTGGGACGTTTGGCCTCAGAAGGTGAACTGACAGCACCGCAGTCTAGGGGACTGGGTAAGAGTCACCGCTTCCAGACAGACTGCTTTTCTTACTGAAGCACCAGGAACTGAGAAAGAGGCATCTTCCACGGCTGTGGTAGGCGGGGTGGAGATATTGATTATAAAGCATCTATAAGATCTACTATTGACTGAGACTTACTGAAGAGTTGGGATATACAGCTTATATTGTGTGTACTGCTTTATAATTTCCAACACAAAGTTACGTTTTTCTTGAAACCATTACTGAAAAGCGTAATATATAATCCTTGATGCATTAAATGTAACTAGTTGCAATTTTTTTTGGAAATGCCTCATGCATGTATCTACCTCCTTAATTCTCCTTACTGTTCATTCTCTTTTTTCTATGTTTATTTTTTGGTTTGTCCTGTTTATTTTAATTTATTGACAATAGAGTCCATGGTAGGCAACACAGGTTTTTACCAAGCATTATTACTAGTGTTACTAGTTGAGAAGTGTTATTCTGTATTAATTCCATGATACACTCTTTTATTTCCTACTCAAGCAACAACTAAGCAGGCTGGCAGATGCCTCAGAGACTGAGCACATTAGCGACGACTCCGCCCCTGATGTCCTAACAGAGGCTTATGTGTAGAAAGTTCAGAGGCCACCGAAGTCTGTGAGAAGTGAGGAAGCCCTCAGGACAGGGAACACATGGTGGGGGGTGGAGGGGAGGCTGCACCCCAAAAACCCCACAGCGACTCTACCAGAAACCTTTGCGGGGCCTCAGCGCTAGACCAGCGCCCCCGTCTTACTTTGTCATGGGGCCGAATCTCGTTTCAGTGCCCCAGGTCTTCAAAAGTTTACGCAGCCTCCTGATTTGGGAGAAAAGCTGTGTACAAGTGCAAACCGAGCTACATCCCGAACTGTCTGGGCCATTATGTCTGGGAGAAAAACGCCTTGGAGAGAATGTCCGGGGACCTGATCTTTTCCTGTGTGTAATTCTCGGTTTGAATTTCCACTCAACATGCATCTCCCATCGGGTGCTACAGAAAACAGTCACGCTTGTTAGCCAAGGATGATGTAGGTGTTATCTGTTTTAATGTAAAAGTAAATAAGCTTGGTCAGTCACTCACATTATACACAGTAGAATAACACCGAAGCGAGGAAAGTTTGGCGACTGAGTGTGTCAGCTTGGCCTCTGGGAGCGTGTAAGGGCCAGTGACCGGCACTCTATAGCCCGTTCAAGGAGAGTTCCTGCCTGCTTGACCAGTTAATCTGTTTTTTTAATGAATGAATCTTTGTCCATGACCCTAAGAAAGTACGCTGTACCAGCGTGGCATGGCCAATCTGGGGGACTGTTCATGTGACATCTAGTTAGCATTTTCTAAGAATCTGTTATATGTCGGTCACTGGGGATGAGGGATGTGTAACAAGTGGCCCAGGCCCTCAGGGAGCTGGCTGCCCTGCAGGAAAGGCAGGCCACGGCAGACACTAACAGCACAGAGTTCAAGGGCAAAGCTCCCGCGTGGGGCCTGGGCTAGCAGCAGCCGTGTGATCTGGGAGAAGAACCTGCCTTTGCCGCCACTCGGCTTCTGTGCCTGTAACACAGGACAACCACTGGACTCCTTCTTCCGATCACTGTGGGCTGATCGACCTCACGCATGTAAAGTTTGACTTCCTACGTTTATTATTTCAATAAACAATTTCGACGTATGGACACAAGCTATAATAGTGGTCATTGAGAACGATGTTGTGGTAGCTGTATGTGGTCTAGTGGGAATTCTCACGAGCCGTCGAGACCTTCTGCACCCTTGGCTCCCCAGCTGAGCACATGCACTCTGAAGTCGGGTGCTGGCAGCGTCCTTGTGGTTTTGAGAGCTTCCATTGCTAGGGCCTCTGCCTTCTCAGAGGGAGTCATGCTTGGTATTCTAACTAGTCCCTTCACTGAAGTTTTCAGTCTCCTGTGTTCACAGGAGGTCACTGGTCCATACGCCATGAAGACATCCCAGACCATGACTCTGAAGTCAGCCAGGGGTGTGTGTGGGAGATGAATCCTTTTTCATTGTGAACTTCCACACACACAAACAACCCAGTGACCCATCCTGGCTGGAGGGTCCCCAGATGTGCAGACCAGCCCACTGCACAACGCGGCCCCTTTCTTTCGCTCTTGCTCTGTGTTCAGGGTCCTTGTCTCAGATTGGCCGGGGCAGCTTCTCTCCTGTGGGACACAGTGCCAGAGTCGGTTAACACGCCGTCCCTGGAGATGGCTGCAAAGGACACAAGCAGGTTCTGTTCCCCTGTCCCCTGGCCAGGGAAAAATGCACTGGGGTACCTCAACAGGATTGCAACTTGGAGTAAAAGTGGTCCTGCTGACCCCAGCAAGCCTTCTGAGAGTGGGGAAATTGTTTTCCTGAGAAGTTAATTGTTACAGTTCTTGTGGTTAAATATATATACATGCATATATTTATATATGCATATATACATTTGCTTTTAATGGTGCAACAAGGCATAAATGATTTAAGGGTAGATCTTATGCAAAACCACTTGTTCTGCTCAACTCACTGATGGGTTCTAAGTGGCTCATGAGCATCCTTTTAAATCCCTATTATAATAAATAAGAGCAAATGGCATCTGTTTCCATACTGTCTAAATGGGTCACATTCTTCTACATATTGCCTGACACCTCTAATATTATAAAATAGGTTAGGGGATAAAGGCTCCGGAATCCAGCCTCTCGGGGTGGATGGCAGGCCTCTCTGGAAAGTCAGGGCAACCTCAGGAAGCAAACGGTTGGATGTACGTCAAACTCCCCGGCCCTCCCGATAAAGACTCCTTTTCCTTCTCTTTACATCTTGATTTCTATGCTTTTCATAGACAGAGGTCTCTGAGGTCCCCAAATACCAGTGAGGTGGGAGCTGGAGGAGTTGGTGCCTGCCCTGGGCCCGTGCTCTTGAACTGCCTTGGTGTCTCATCAACGGGTTTGAAACAGACCTGCTAGTTTCTCGGTTTCCTCTCCAGGATGTCATTGGAACTGAAACATGCCACCACATCTGAACGAGGGAAGATGTGGACAAGCTCGTCTGCATGTTGTGTGTGTGATGCACCCCTGGACACTGGCACTCAGGCTGCGGAATGAAAGCGAGACATGCAAGTCTCAGGGCCTTGTGCTGCTTTTCTGTGCTGTGGGTGCCCCCTGCTGCCCCAGTTACCTGGCTTTCACGTGCTGCTCTGTTTCAACGGTAGGCTTGGTTCAGCAAATCAAAGTATTTTCATCTGAGAAAGGTGCACAGTGGAAGAGGAAAATTACTACCCCCCCCAGTCGTCAGAACACCCTCTGCTGCCGAAGGCGTGCAGACGGGAGTCCTTGGCGACGTAAACATGTTATGGACTGTGAAATGAGGAGCTATCCTGGGTTATCCCCATGGATTCAATGTCCGTCTGTAAGCCCTGACCAGCAGAGGGCTTTCCCTGGCTGGAAGCAGAGAGGCTCACACAGCAGAAGGGAACGAGGTCTGAAGTGTGACAGACACACTTGCTGCTGCCGGCTGGAGGTCACTGGGACTCACCCCAGATGACAGTGTGCAAGGAGGCGGCCCAGGATGGCTGTGCACACGGCCCAACAGAAAACTGTGAATTTACTTAAAACATTATGAGGTTTGTTGGTAATTATGTGTCGCAGTGTATTTGATGTGTGGCCCAAGACAACTCTTCTTCCCCCAGTGCTGCCCAGCAAAGGTCAGAGGTCAGACGCCCCGCCCTAGGGCCTCCAGAGAGGAAGGCAGCCTAGCCACACCTCCATTCAGTCCCGGTGAGACTCTGAGCCGAGGACCCCACCCAGCCACACTGTGCCCAGGCTCCTAGGCTTGTAGAGCAGCGAGGTGTTTAACAGGTGTTGTTTAAAGCCACTTTGTCTGTAGCAACTTGTTACAGCTTGACAGGAAACTCATACACCCTTACCACGGAGAGAGAAAAGACTGAAGGAGGTAACAGAGCATGCGGCTCCAATGCCAGTCCTCCTCATGCTCCCCAGTCCTCCAAGGCTGAAGACTGGAGAAGGGGGCATGTGCTAGAAAGGGGGCCATGGGAAGGTGGTCTCCACACAGGGGGTTCTAGCTGCCTGGGTGCCAGTGCATCATTACTTCTTGGTGAAGGCAGTGCTGTTTGCTTAGGTGAGAGGAGGCCTTCAACTTGACCTTTGTTGGGCAGTGATTAGTTCCTACGTGCAGAGCTGAAACCCAGTAGTCACTGAAGACTCTGCTGTGGGTTTTGTGGGACAGCTGGAAGCCAAGGTGGGGCCCGTTGGCACAGAGAACCTTGGGGCCCTGACCAAGCAGAGCTGAGATTCCGAGCTGACACAGTGGTGGGATTCAGCTGTAAGCACAAGTGAAGCAGCTGGCAATGCGGCAGATCCCGTCGTCTTGGAGCACAGGGCCTGCAGGCCGGGCCGTGGTCAGAGAGACACAGCGCAGCTCAGCTCGTTCTCTCTGGGGTGAGGTGGGAGGAAGCACGCAGCTCCTCCGCTCGGGCACACACAGTGAGATGCTGTTTTGGAGAGGAGCCAGAGGGATGGAGAGAGGACTGAGACTTAACATTATTGTTCTACGAATAAGCTTTGCCATCCTCAAGGAACCATTTAAATAATCAGATCACAGTGAAGTTAAAAACCTGACCAAAGTGGTTTCTATTCTGCTAACAATGACTGGGGGCTCGGGAGGAAAGACTACACATGGAGAATTTTATTTCTTTGTGATAGTTAATTTGGTGTGTCAACTTGACTGGTTGGAGGGATGCCCAGTTAGCTGGTGTGACATAATTTCTGGGTGAGTCTGGGAGGATGGCTCCAGGAGAGCCAGGCATCCAAACCCATAGCTGGGTGAAGAAGACTCCCGTCCCTCTGCAGTGGGCATCACCCAGGTGGTTGAGGGCCGAATGGAAACCGGAGGTGGAGGGAGAGGGAATTTGCTCAGTGGGAGCTGCGCATCCACTTCCTCCTGTTCTCAGGTGTTAGTGCTCTTGGTTCTCCACTTTTGGGCTCGAAGCAGACTCAACACACTCAGCCCCTGGATTTTCAGGCCTTTGGATTTGGACAGAGTTCTACTACCGACTCTCCCGGTTCTCCAGCCTGGACAGCAGGCTGTGGGACTTCTTGGCCTTTATAACCACGTGAGCCAATTCCTATGGTAAATGTCCTCTTATAAATATACCTACATAGACACTACTCATCCTACTTCTTTAGAGAACCGCGGCCAGCACCCTCAGATGGTGTCAGTGTTACTTTGACCGTGTTGGTGTGTGAAGCTCAACCCACTCATGACAGTGTCAGCGCTCAGTGGCCAGGGCCAAGCTTCGTACAGTGACACCTCTTACACCCCCAGGAGTGGGGCTGGTTCCGTGTAGACCCCTGGCCTGCTCCTGCTGGTATAAACTGCCAGCATTTGTTCTGATTGCTCAGTGCCCGTATGGCTTCGGTGATTATTTTAATGTGTCACTTCAGGTGAACTTTTCCTTTCAGACTTTGTGATGACCATTCGTAAACACACAGAAAATTGGAACACTTGACATACCCACTACCTAGATTCGGCCATCAGTATTTTGCTATGTTTGCGTCCCTCACCCATCTGGCCATACACCCTCCGTCTTATTTTTTGATGTTCTTAAGATTCGTTTTCAGACCTCACCCCTACGCACTCTGTACATGCAGCACTAATGAGTTTGGTCTCTGTTTCCAGCTTTTTAAAAAAATAAACAAAACCTGGGCTGCACACACTTTGTGTTTGGAGTTCGACACACGGACTAACTGAAATTTACACAATGACAGCTTAACCAGCGGAGAGCGACTGTGATCAGCTGATTTTGAGTCAGGCATTTGTGGCCCAAGATGAAATTTTTGACGACCGTGGCAGGTAGAGATCCTCTTACCTGCCATGTCTCTTATCAGCAAAGTTTATTTCGAACTGACAGAAGAGAAAGTCAGGTGCGTTCAGGAGTCTGAAGTCTCGGGGGGAGGCTGGTTCTAACGGCCACTCTCTAGATTGTGATGAATCATGTAGCTTTCCCAGCAAAGGTTAAAGGAATATTGATGGAGTCAGCAACCATTTCAGCGGTTTTAAAACTCTCAGTTTTTTGACCTATGCTGCTATCAGGTTATGAAACTAATAATGTCTCCATCAGTTGAAGAACCAGCTGTACAAATCATTAAAACAGTACATTGAGGCGACTGTCTTACTTCATCATGCAATTTGTGCAAACAAAATTTTGTGGTTCTAACCATCGCCGCCACCTTGGAAACTTCATAACTTATACGACGTGTATGCCATTCTAAGTACCTAAAATGTTCACACAGCAGGAAGGGAAGCATCATTCCTTTGATGATAACTCACTGGTTATATTGCATACAGTTATCCCCGCATGCCACATCCGGATGACATGCTCCACGCCCACCCCCTTTCTCTTTTTTCACTGGGGAAGGGAAGGGAATGGCCTTCCCTGAGTCCCGATTATGGAATTTCATTTTTACTTTTCTTTTCCCTTGGCGTGGGAAAATAAAAGCAACCAAGGGAGCTGAAAAACATACAGAAAGCCTGCTATTAGCAAGGTTTAGCTAAGGAACAGCTAAAAATTGATTTGATTTGTTTTTCATCTATGAGATTTTATCTTTGGTCAGCTTGAGGTATGTATGGCAAACAGATCAATTTTGCCTGTTCAATCAAAGTCTGCAAAAGCCTAAAATGGGCTCCTACCCAGTCTGCCCGAAGACATGGCTTTTTAGTACAACACAGAAAACAGGCAATGTCAGGTTCAGGCAGAGGTCAATACAGGGGTGGGCAAAGTACCGTGTTTTTCGGACTACAAGACGCACCGGAACATAAGACGCATCTAGGTTTTAGAGGAGGAAAATAGGAAAAAAAATTTGAAGGAAAAAATGTGGTAAAATATTTAATAACATCGTTAAAGCAGAAATCCTTTTCTGCTTTGACATTTTTCCACAATTAGGGTAGATTCGGCAGGAGACTACTGCACGCTATCGCATCTTTCTACAACAAAACGCAGTAATGACAGAACTGTCAGCACTGTGTCCTTCATAGTTGTGGGGGCGCTGTAGCTGAGACCATCAGTGGGTGATGCACTGTTATGGGGGGATCTGCTGCTGACACTGATATGGGGATTCTGCTGCCGACACTGTTATGGGGGATCTGCTGCTCACACTGTTATGGGGGGATCTGCTGCTGACACTGTTATGGGGGGATCTGCTGCTGATGCTGTTATGGGGGAGATCTGCCACTGGAGGGCCTCACAGCCACGACCGTGCCCTTGTGGTGTTCAGACAAACCTGAGCTCGGCGCTGGCCTACACAGGTGCAGGAAACCAAGTTCCCAGCAGTCCAGGCTCACAAAGCGGGTCAGTGGCTAACCTGGGGTAGAACGCCAGGTGTCCCCTGTCTGGCTCAGTGTATTTTCCAGAAGAACATGGTGCCTACCCATGTGCAGCTTAATTTCATATCTGTTAGAAAGACTGTTTCTTAAAGACTGTCGGAGCAATTTTGATCTTCCTAACTTCTACGGGGCCTGTAGTATTTCACTGGAAGCAAAATACTGCTAATTGCATTTTTGGGTAAAGGTGGCATTCTCCCTCTGCACTGCCCACCACAGAGGTGAGATAAGTGGGGGAAGGTGCTCACAAGATGGCTGGTGGGATGGAGTGGACTGGAGGTGGGTCAGGGAGAGGGGCCTTGGGAGCAGGCAGGCCCTCGGCCGGAGCCAACTCATTTTCCAGGTCTGTGCCGCCTCGGCAGGATGCAATCTAAGCAATTCTCTTAAAAACAGCATTAGTGATCAAATGCCTGTAATGTTGGGTTCCAGGCAACTTCCTAGTTCAGTGAAGAAGAAACTTCAGCATGGGATGTTGCTTTTTAGGCAGTTGATACACAAGATGTCATGGTTTTTCCTGAGCATGTGGCACAGACAGGGTTTGCACACCTAGTGTGAAATGTGTCCTCTGTGTTGGACCACAGGCAGGACAGTTTGCAGAGAAGAAGCTGCAGAGGAGCAAAGCTCAGTGTCCAGGCCTCTGATGTGATATGGACAGGATGCTAAAGGAGGGGGTGGACCAAAATGCAGGTCCCGCTACTACGAAAGCCAGTACTTGAGAGGCCGATGCTGATGTAAAGGAAAGTGGTTTATTCAGATGCCAGCCACCTGGAAGATGGGGACTCACATCTCAGAGCCCATCTCCCCCTCTCAGTGCAGGCAGAGGTTTCTATAAGGAGGGAGAGGGGAACCGAACAGATCAAGGGAGGGGCTGGAAGTTCTCCGTGTGCTGACGTGCTGACGAGCACAGTCCATTCCGGTAAGGCAAGTGACAATCTGGTGTGCGTCACCCTGGTTAGTCATCCCGGCTTCACTCTGTCCCAGCGTCACGTCATCCTGGCTTCCCATCATCCTGGATCCACGGATGAAGGTCAGCAAATCTCCCAGAGCTGGGATGCCTGAAGGCCGGGTCCGGATCTTCTGAAGTTGGTTCCCAGGATTCTTACACACACCTGCCGTTTGTCTACGAGCTACAGACTAGTCAGAGTCGGCACCTCCAGAAACGAGCTCAGAAGAGCGGTGGGCCGGTGCCAGTCCCCCGGTGTGCCAGTCCCCACTGTGCCAGTCCCCCACTGTGACAATGGTGCACCGCCTAGAGTGGTAGCATGTGCTAATGGCAGGCGGGATGTGACATGGGTGGAAAGGCAGGTGGTCATTACCCCAGTGCGGCAGGAGCTCCCAGGCAGGATCCAGATGGACAGGAAGGACACGCCACGCCTGGCTTTGTCTGGGACTAGGATGCACCCGAACCTCCCTGGGGAAAAGTCGGAGCACTTGGGGAATAAGGTGAGTTTCACTGGGCTTACAGTTCAGAAGAGGGTTATTGTTAGCTTCCTTTGGGCAGTGCCTGAGAGTTACTGTGGGTGGAGTTGTGTCTCATAGAAAGGTGTGTCCAACTCCTAAATCCCAGTAACTAGGAGGGGCTGCAACTTTATTTGGAAACAGGGTCTTTGCAGATGTAATTAGATTAAGGATCTCAAGTAAGGTCATCCTGGATTGGGGTGGGTTCTAAATCCGATGATTGGTACCTTTACATTAGAGAAAGGAGGAGAATTTGATGCAGAGGGAGGATACAGGAGGATCGAGGCAGAGGTTGAAGTTATGTAATTTCAAGCCAGGGAACACTAAGAGCTGCCCATAGCCACCAGGACTTAGGAGACAGATGACGTGGGACAAATTTTCTCTCAGAGCCTCCAGAAGGACCAACTCTGCCGGCACCTTGATTTTGGTTTCTAGTCTCCAGAAATGTGAGACAGTAAGATCTGTTGTTTTAAGTCCCTGGCTTGTAACACCTTCTACAGTAGCCCTAAAAGAACAAGCCATTCACCCATGCCTGATCGCTGGCGTTATTATTCCCTAAATTTTGTTTTCTACTTAAAATGAAAAGAATATTTTTTGAAATTGCATTGCCCTTTCCTCTTTTATTTATAGTGAAATCTGGTTTTTAAGCCCTGGGAATAAATTAAACATTGAAAAGCTCTGTGATTATAGTAAAAAAAAAAAATCAGTGTCTACATGAGTTAGTCTAGAAAGCAGAAAAGATTGTCTCCATTTTATAATGAATTCCGGTATTCATTCAAAAATTTCTTTTTTATTAATTTATTCATCCAGTCTTCAACCCCTTTCAATCAATCAAATATTTACCAAATGCTTCCTCTCCTAGACATTATTCTTCTAGTTACTCGGAAACACATGATGAATGAGAAAGGCAACATGTCTGCCCTCTTTGCAAATGCATTTTGGTGATACAGACAGGAAACAAACAATTTCCCAAATAAATAAATAATTACTGGCTACAATAAATGTTGGTGATGCCTCAATTTATTTTCCATTTTAATTCTTCGTTATAATGGTCGCTACTCACTGCAGAGAATGGAGAGTCGAAGCTGCATACACAGCTATTTAAATGAAATCCGGTTGTTCATAGGACCCCTGCTACGTTTCACCTCTATATGTTCGGTTGTGTCTATATTTGAACTTTGAATTCGCACTTAATGGAGAATCGCAGCTCCTGGATTCACAACACGGTGCTGCTACTGTCGCTTGATACATAATTGAAAACAGATAACCCCAGTGGCGGCCCCAAGACTCCATGTTAGTGAGCTTAATGTCCTTTCTCCTCTAATGCAAGTCGCCGAGGAAAGAGCTGGAAAATGGATTCAACGTTATAGGACTGTACAGAGGTACAGATACAGTGAAAACATGTTGAAAAGCTAAAGAGTCACAAAAGCTCAGGGGTGAAAATACTTATATAGATCAGAGGTCAGTATTTTTTGTTTGTTTATTTTTTCCATTTGCCCCCATGTGGAGTGACTAAGCTGTTACTGTAACTCGAAAAATGGCCTAGCTGCGGTTTCATGCGAGGTTGCAGGGTGACTGGTATCAAGATACCAAAGTACTGGAAGATAAGACCCTCCCACCCCTGCCCAGATATGCAGAGTGTCTAAAAGGAAAGGAGTTACTCCCCAAACTCGTAGACTCTTAGCAAGATCAAAGATTTTCACAAGGGGCCCGACAGAGGCTTTTGTGAAGAGGAAACTCGTGAGTAGATTTCTTTGGCAGGAGCAGCCACGGTACTGGGAGGCCCCTGACCCATCTCTGGGAGAAGGGAGAGCAGACTCACACTAACTCCCACCTCGGTGACAAGGAGGCTTTGAGGGGCCTCCTGGAGAACACTGGGAGTCACTGAAGATGGTATCTTTTGGGGAAATCCAAAGGCAAGGGGAGAGTTGACTTGGCTGCTTGGTTTGAAGAGCCAGAACAGCGAGCGGCGTGGTGCAGTCAACAGCCCACGAGTGTGTTGAGTCAAAGGATGCTTGAGTGCTTTCCAATCACTTGTGGCCACACTGCAGAGACAACCAGAAGGGAATCAACTTGGATTCCCTTCCATAAGGTCTGCAAGAGGCAAGGAAGTCTCAGCAGAAAGAACCTGGATTTGCTAAATGCCCGGATTCAGAGGAAATGCCCATCTTAGTTGAAGGACGTGCAGAGAGTTTTAACAGGGAACCTCTGAGCAGCCTCAGAAGCACCCACTGAATGAGCGCGCCTGTAAATGGTGCTCACCTACAAACCTGGGAACGAAGGACTTACCAAGCCCAGCACAATGTGTCCTATCCTGACCAGCAAGCAATGACCATCTCCGATTTCCCACCTTCGTGGTCCTAAATCACATTTAAGTTTGCTTCAGGTTCAGCCACTCATCACGGCCTCTCACTGGCAACATTCGCCGTGGATTTTGTATGCTTAGCGGCCACGATGGACGAAACAACACGAGGTTAAAGCAAGCGCAAGCGAAGATGGTGCAGTCGAGAGATGGGGTCAACGTGGAATGTAAGAGGCTGCTGCCACGGAACCGTTCCACGGCACCGTTCTAGAGAGGACTTTTTTAAAATAAGTAGAATGAGCACACTCTGAAGTAACAATAAGAGCATAGTACAATAAACACCTAAGTCAGTGCCATGGTCGTTTATTACCAATACAAGTCCTGCGTACTGTACGTAGCTGTGAGCGCTGTACTTTTACATGACCGGCCGTGCAGGACGTCTGCTGACAGCGGCATCTTACAAACACGTGAGCCACGCATCGAGCTAGGACAGGAGGACAGCTACAATGTTGCCACGCGATAGGAGTTTTTCAGCCCCGTTATCACCTGTGGGCCCACCACACGTGCAGCCCTTTGTTAACCCGCTGTCGGTACGCAGCTCAAGACCAAACGTGGGCCTAACCATTGTTCCTAGAAGGATTTTTTCCCTCTTTCTGGTGTTTAAAATGCATCTTTGGTGGAAGTGATTATAGAAGCATAGCATCAGATGTAAGAGTCATCCTGAAGTTAAACTACAGAGAAGCCAAAGTGTGTGATTCTTAAAAAAAAATAAATAAATAAAAGAGCTATTTTAAATTAGTGACTTTAATTCATCAAAGTTGAACGATTGGGAATGGCAGTTAGCTGCTTATCCACAGAAAAGTATCAATTCCAAGTGCATTAAAGAAGCTTTCAGTTTAGGTCCAGTGAATGCATTTATAAGTTATGTCATATTTACGAAATAAACATAATTTAATGTGATAATTCAAAGAGAACTAGCTAAAAAAACTATTGTAGTAATTAGCTAGGAAGCACATTTAATAAAAGCAGTTTAAAAAGTTACTTAATCCTGATTTTATGAGAAAATAATTTTTGTTCTTAGGAGTAGATAATTAATGGAAAAAGGCTTCCTCAAGCTTTTGCACACTTAGAAAAAGTGACTGATAAGTATAAAAGAAAAGTATTTGTTTTTATCATAGTTGAAGGGAAAATTTCATGCATATTTCTTGAATAATTTTGCAGATGTAACTTGTTTCAAAATCAAGAATTTGATACATACAGTTTGAAAACTAAGATTCATTACTGTGCTATAAACTGATGTGGCAAGCTTTTAAAAATAAACATACAAAAATGCTTTAAAATTCTTTTCTCTGGCTTCAAGTAGGTTATGATATCTGAATGAAGATTTAATTCTTAGTGCCCTAAAGTCATTATTTTTCACATATTTGTGTCCCTTACATTGTAGATTTTATCTTTAGATATGTTAGCTAACGTATTTTACCTTTGTATTTTATTTTCGTGATCTGGAATTTGCTGTTGAACTTGATTAGTTAGAAGATTAGTTAGACTTTAGTGAAGGGGTCACATACACCCTTGAAAACAACAGTTTAGTGAAAATGGCATGATTTAATTTTTCCTGCTATGCGAGAATAACTGTATCAAAATATGTTAAAACCGTACATGGTTTTAATGAAACCATAAAATTATTAAATGTCATCTATGGATTGGAAATCATTTCTCCTTTATTTACATTATAGTCAATATGCAATTGCTTCATTTTTCTTCCTCCATTCAGTTATTATACAGAGGTCTCCATGGTATCCAGACCTGGTTTGTGATACTTCTGGCTGACGGCGCTCCCTCATGGCCCACCAGGTGGATGCTCTTGGCCTTATCCTGAGTTTGTGGGGTCATCTATCGCTGTCTGTCTTTTCTCGTTCTGCTGCACTTAACATCAAGTTTCGTGTATAACAGCTTCTCAATAAACATAATTGAGTGAGGGCAGTTGAAATGCTTGCTTATTTCTCGCATTAGGTCCTGGAGCCGGGAGTATCATCTGGATTCCCACTGTTAGTTTGGTTAGGGCCTATGTTAAGGTGTTGCCTAGCATGTAATTTTTCTTCCACTCATTCAAACAAAAAGATTAACTGCACCCTTCCTATGGGCAGGGAACTGTCCTAGGTTCTGAGACTGGAGTCGTAAACGAAAAGGACATGGTCATTTGTCTGAGGAACGTCATAGTCCGGTGGGGAAATATATATTCCAATAGCAACTGTTAATCATAGTGCTATGGGACGCAGGGCCAGCCACCCCCATTGCAAAAGCCAGGTCTTGAGAGGCAGGTGCTGATGTAAAGGAATGTGATTTATTCAGGTGCCGGCTGCCCGGAAAACTGGGAACTCTGGTCTCAAAGCTCACCTCAGCATCTCGGGCGTCCTGGCTAGTTTTCGTAGGAAACCTTGGGAAGAGGGCAACTAAAGAATTTCCGGCAACCTGCAGTTTCTCAGTACTGCTTTCTGGTGGCTTCAGTGTTGTCCCCTGGGGGTGTCGTCATGGCAGTTTCCTGGCTCCATCCGCAGGTTTCCTGCTGATATCCGGGAGCAGGACATGCAGGGGGGCGTCTCTGCTGATAGGACATGAGTCGCTGACGCTCACCCAACTTTTTGTGGTCAGGGTGTTCCTTGGTTAAGTGGGAGCTGCAGCTGCTGATATCTGTGACATACTCCTAAGGGAACTTTTACTCATAAGGGAACTTTTGATGCACGAATCTTCTACGGGTTTGTTCGTACAGCCTATTCTATAATTACTTCCTGGCCAGTATATTATGTTTCCTTCAGTCACTGTTACAATAGAAGGTAACTTTCTGAGCGCTTATTGATGTTATGTGATACTCAGTACTCTTCATACATTATTTCATTTTACTCTTTTTTTAATTGTTCAATTACAGTTGTTCATTTTACTCTTAAAATGAACTTGTTAGTTCTATTCATTTATTTATCAATTAATTTTTTTAATACATTTTGTGCCGGGCACCATTTTCTACAACGTTATGGAAAAAATAAAGCATCAAAGGGATGGGGGGAATGGTAAGAAAAAGTGGTCCTTTTTGTTTGTTTGTTTTAGTGGAACAGTTGGGGAAGGTGTCTCCAAGGAGGCCACAGTCCAGCAGGAGAGAAAGAACAGCCTCAAGTGGAAGCCCCGAGGGTCAGGGTTTGGTTTAGGGGGTGAGGAGAGTGGTGAGTATGATGGGGAGATGCTGGCAAGGACCAGATCGTGCAGGGCCTTGTGGATGCTCATTGGAAGTTTGGGCTTCAGTCTAAATGTGATGGGAAGCCCTGGGAGAGTTTGCTCTGGGAAGAACTGTGAGGTCATAGGTCACAAGATCTCTGGCTACGCTGTGGTAACCCCTTCCCAGAATGCCCCTAGGCCTCAGCTTACTTACATTTCCTTATCTCATCATTTTTAATTCCCATTACTTATGTTAAAATGAAGATATATATGAATATGTTTATAAGTTGAAAAGGATTCACTGATTTCGTGTGGCATTCACTTAAGCTACCTCAGATGAAGGGATTTTGTTTTGTTTTGAAAGGTCTTCAGATACCAAATGAAACCATTACCTACCACTCTGATGCCAAAGGCAGATTTCATTTTTCTGTCTTGAGAGACTGCGTCAAGGATCCCTGATTCCAAATGGCATTAGTGTCACTGCCCACGACAATCAGCTGGGAGCTCCTTCTTCACTTGTCTGGAGAGACCAGGCTCTTGCCCTCCATTGCTGTGAGCTTTCCGTTTTCTGCCTGCCCCGTGTCGAGAGGAACGAGCCAGAAGCAGAATTCCAAAGCCAACGTTTGTTCAGAAATTGCCAGAGAAGGAGCGAGCGTCTCACTTTGAGAAGAATTGAAGAAAAAAGTGGAAAATCGAAAAATAATGGCAAGGAGTTGAGAGGAAGGGCAGCAGAGGTTTTGATTAGAGGGTAGCCAGGGGGTGGCAGAGGGTGGAGCCCAAGAGAGGTGCAGAAGGAGACAGAGAGTGAGCCTAATGCTGACAGCAAGAAGTGCAGAGATTCAAGAGGATTTTTTTTCCCTGAAAAGATGAAAATCAAAGTCACGGAACATTTAATATTTCATCCTGTAAACACTAAGGTCATGAACAGAAAGGAAAGTTTACTGGCAAATGATTTCATTCTAAACTGCAAGGAACTGGGTGAGCAACCAGTGAACCTAGAAGGAAAACATAACAAAACTGGTTGAGTATTTGCTAAACGAAAATGGAGGTTTCCAGCAGGATTTTATTCCTAAATGGGGACAGTTTTCACTAATTACACTTTAACTGTGATACTTCATGTGTTCTCAGTATTCGTGTTTCGGCCTGTATTCTTCAAAGGTGAATTTTATATCCACTTTTGCCATGTAAGATATCCTCATTTGTTTAATGTGTTCTTATCTCTTTGAATCACATAAGCTCTGATTCAATTAGGGAGCTGGTGACTCCTGGCTTGCCTTCAGATTTATGGAGATATATTTATCATTTTTAAAACAAATCAGATAAGGAAAGGTCTGCTCAATGAAATACAGTAATTTATCATTTTCAGGAGAGGGAAATTTGTTTGCTATTTTATTACTGCTGTGAATCCAAATTATCCTACAGGTGTTTTAGTGGTCTGTCTGGATCTGATAAGCTCTTTCCATTTGCAACAAATTGGCTCTGTCCTCCCACAGAGGAGAGCCGGGCCACGTGCCCTGACTGTTGAGAGGTCAGTAACCCGGGAACAGACACGAGAAACACAGGGTCTGTTGCATTTAAAGGGAAGTAGCTGTGCCCTCCCGAGTGGGTAGTTTCCTAATAAGCAGCTGGTTATTAGTTATTGTTTTAGACCTTTGGACTGATCATGAAGGAGGCTATTAGCAGGTAATGGATTAAATAAGGCGGCTCACATTAATAAAACATTTTTAATGTCGAAGAAGAAAAATAGCCCATGATAGATCCACTCTTGTCAAATCTCCTCATAGCACACGAAACATTCTTGACGGGGCCTGGAAGCCACACCCTTGCTTTTGATTAGATGCGAAAGACTCAGGGTGGCTTTTCTCTTAATTGGAAGCACTCTCTTCGGTCTGAAAAGCCTTGGCTGATGAAGAAACCGAAGCAGTAGGAGAAATGGCTCGTGTGAAGGCTGAGACCCCGTCACTGGCACTCCGGAATGGCCACTCGGGGCACCTGAAGCCCGCTCTGTCATTGTTCTGATTGATGCCTGGCCATTTTTTTTTTTTTTCTCTTTCAGTCTCACCTGAGCATCTGAGTGAAGCACCGTCATTGTTTCCTTGCTGTGCTGCTATGAAAATTAACTTTCAGTGTTACATGAAAAAAACAAAAGCAAGTACCAGGAAGAGACGTCAAAGGAAATCAGAGAGGCCAGCAGATTGCCTGATGCTATTAAATATTTTCAAAGAATGAAAGCATGTGTGGTAGATATATAGCAATATCAAAACCTCATTTTATCCCTTCGCTGTTCATAGAGGAAAATATTTCCTTCCCCCTCATATATTGACAGGTAATTGTTGGCAAGTGAACACAATGTTTTTCTTTGTATTTATTTTCCAGAATTCTATTTTTTAAATTAAATTTATTTCAGTAACAGTGGTTAATAAGTAACAGTGTTTCATAAAATTACGTAGGTCTCAAGTGTACAGTTCTATGACACAGCATCTGTGTACGGCACTGTGTGCCCCCCACCCAAAGTCAAATCTGCCCCCATCACCACATGTTTGGCCCCCTTTACCCTTTACCTCCCCACCCCTCTGGTCCCACCATGCTGTTGTTTGTGCCTAGGAGTGTTTGTTTGTTTGGCCTATGTGTTTATTTGTTGCTTTCAGTTTTATAAATGACCACGCATAGTAATTGACTCGTTTACATCAACCCTGTCCCCAGTTTATGTGAACGTCACTAGAGGTTAAGCATCATAGTTGTCCGCCTGTGTTTCCTGGATATCCGCTATGTCGTTGAAGACCCTCTTCCAGAAGCTCAGCTGAGCCGCCGTGGCCCCTCTGGGGCAGGTGAGGCCCGGGACAATAGTCTGACACCGCAAAATTACTTAGGGAAGCCAGAGCTGGAGACGCCCCAGGGGCTTGGCCCGGAGCGTGGCACGTACTCTGTTTTTAGCCCCCAGCTCGTTATTGGACGGGCACCCCCCGACTGTGAGCCAGTTTTGTTCCCTGTGGCCTGCTGATACTGGCTTTAGTTCTGTCATTGATTTGAAGCTAATCTGCGTGTTGCATCTTTATTGGATTGCCATGATTCATTTAAAAGGAAATGGTTTTGATCCTTGCTGACTGGCTTTCACCGTGGGGTGGGGTGGGTAGAGGGTGGGGGAGCCGCCTAGAAAAGAAAACACTTTCAATGTTGCTCTTAGGTTTATGGCTGGAAGGGAGAATGGCAAAAACACATTAGTCCTTTTGCTATTCAGAGGCCCGGCTGCTGTGGCTGGGGGGCCAGATGGATGATCCATTTTCTGTTTCCTGTCCAGCATCTATTGGATGCAATCTGCTTCATGTCTCTTTTCATTAGCTGAGACCTATATGATGTCGACTGAGAAAAACAGTAGCTGATGTTATGAAATACATGCAGCGGCTCGACACAGATCTGTTATAAAGGCCTTTTACTTTGTTCCATTGTGTTTTATGCCTGCAGCTTGGCTGTATTGAAAGGAAATATTTCAGCTGGGCCCTGCTGGGGATTTTTAAACTTGCCTTTGAAAGGCAAGATAACAGTGAGCTCCAGCAATGGCAAACTCCTGGCATTAACAAATGCGGGACAAGTAGCCCCCGCCCCCACCCCGTTCCGCACCTAAAAGCCCCCTTCAATGCTCTGCTTAAGGCCAAACCTACCCCCAGAGGCGTGGTCTGCCCTAAGCGTAAGTGAGGTTTGGATTGACTTTAGCGTCACAGGTAAAGCACCTGGTGGCTGCAAATGACATCCTGCAACAAAGTGTGAGGTGCCATCCCATCAGAGGACCCAGCAGATTTGGCTCTGAAATGGGAAGAATATGAAGCTTTATGGTGAACTCAAGTAGACATGTATACGGAGTCCAAAGAATCAGAAGACTAGTGCTCTTTTCACCTGCGAGGGCATCTTCGGACCCGGTAATCCCCCCTCCCTTGGACTAGTCAGGAGGAAGTTTGGTGCTGCACTGTTATGCCGCATTAGTGGGCGAGATGGTACGGAAACCTCCCATCACAGGTGCAGCTTCCACGGTGCGAAGTGAGGCTGACAAACGCAGTTAGCACCTGGCCAGTGGTTTGAAGGAAGGTATAGAGATGAGGAAAAGATCCCAGCTCTCATGAGATACACCGGTTCTGGGAACTCTGATTTGTGTTGCTCTTAGTAACGGCATTTTAATTGCTAGATTAATTAATAAGTACTATAAATGGATTGCAAGTGCATTATTCATGTAGAACCGTAGCACGCATAAAGAAAATAACCATTAAAAGAGTTCCACACAGTACATTTATATTAGAAACACAGAAAGTTCTGAAATAGCTTAATAAGCAATTACTTCTGAAGGATCAACAATTGGCGTCACTCCTTAATGACATGAATGCATTTTAAAGCCATGTAATTGGCAATATTAATTTAGCCTGATTAGTGTTTCTTTCTTCTTAATTTTTGGAGGGATGTAGAAAGTTTTTCTAAATGTCAAATACGGTTTAAAGGGAAATCTGGATTTTTCATAACACTGATGAGAACTATAAGCTGCCGACAAACTATAGCCCAGGTGCACTAACTCAGGTTCTCAGGACAGCCAAGAGCTGCTTTCAAATCATACGATTCCTTCAACATCCCTTTGAGTAAGGGTTGCTTAATCTCCTCTTAGTGTCTGCACTGTGTCTCGCTGTATTTAAATCTGTGGGTTTGTTATTGGTGAAAACTACACAACAAACTCCAAACACCACTCTAAGGGTTAAATTTGGGGGCCTCTGTCTCAAGCATCATGTCTTTGGCAAGCTCGTGCTCTCAACTCTACATTATTTGTAACACTAGTCCATGAATGAAGATTTTAAAACCATTAGTTGTCTCGTTTCTATGGAAACCAGCAGTAATTGACACTGATCACTGAACTCGGGGAAAGTAGAATCAGAAGGTACCATTATGAAGAAGGCACCTCTATAAACTACAAAGGTAAATTAGCTGCCAGAAATCACTGTTTTACGTTAGGTTTATTATCCATGTAAAGTAACTTTCTGTGCATGAAGCCCAGTTTATGTGCAACGAGGTACTAAAAAGCTACTTTCCCTTTTCCCAGAAAATGCATCTATTAAGGTGTGAGTATGTGTGTCTATATGTATGAGTAAAAAAATGTGCCAAACGGATAGTTTTTTAAAATTGAAGATACCAGTAATGGCCCACGATTTCAGTAGGCCCAGCCATAGCAGCCCGGATGCTGTTCTGAGTCACCTTTGAAACGGGCTTGAGGCTGCTATCACATGGGGTTCCCCCCTGAGTCCATCGGCAGCCACATAGACATGCAGAAAGCCTATACTTCTATTCCTTGTCTTTGTGTGTGGTGGGAAACGGCAAAACTGAACTCACCAGAACATGAGCATCCAAACCAGTTCTTCAAGGTCAAGTGCATCAAAATTTAAACAATCTTTATGATTGATTTATTTTTTTCTTAACAGGGAAGAAATTCAAGGGGCAGAAGTAAGAATTTTGAGAAATTGAATTTCTGAACCTTGGTTGCAGAAATATCATTATTATTTAAACGATTTTCTTCTTAATTATTTATGACATTGTGTGCAGCAAACATTATTTATGGACACTAGAATTTTATTTTTTTAAATACGTATTATGCGTGTTTAAAGCTTCTCAAAATTTTACAATAGAAAATTCTACAGGGATAGCCAATAAGAATCTGTGGACCTTAAGTAGGGCTTATTATCTATGTATCGATGTGATGGGTGGCTTCACGGTGGTCTGTGAACCTTGGAAACCATATGTAAAGTCTTTGCATCCATACATTTGTCTCGAATGAGGATGTGTACATCTCTGCAATCCCTCAAGACTTCTACGACTACTAAGTAAAGAGACACACAATAGCAGCAGTTTTTAAAGGCTGGATCTTCAAACCCTAGGGGTCCCGAGACTCTTGTAGAGGGTCCAAAGTCAAAGCTATTTGTGTAATAACACTAGGGCATAACTTGCCTTTCACTGTGGCATGGTGCAAAATTGAGTGAATAAAGCTGGTAGCCCCTTTGTACGGAAACAAAGGGTTTACCTGGAACTATCCCATCCTCAGTGTACTTCTCGCCACCATCCACTCACCGTTGAAATTAAAAGTCATTTGAACTTACGATGACATAGCATAAAAATTAATGTTAATGAATCATGACTATTAATTAAGTGCCTTCTGAATACTCTTCGTGAGGAATTGGGAGGTGTACACAGCACACTCGTGCTGTGCAGAGAAGTAGGAGGGGTGCCCCAAGCAGGACCACGGAGAGCTTACTGCACCGGGGTGCCGGGTTAGGTCCTTTTCCCTCCAAAGCACCATGTTTACTTTAAAGAACAAGCGACAAACTGGGGTTATTCCGATTGGGGTTATTTGACACATACTTTCTGGAGAGGGAAGGGCATGATCCTGCCGAAGCAAACAACTGACAGTGTGGGATCCCAGCAACAAAGTGGGAGGGTTCCCGAGGACACTGGAATTCTGGGAGCCTCGTACTTGCGGGGTGAGCTGTCACATCTCTGCGGGGCTGGCGGGGCGGGGGGGAGGGTTGACACCGTGAGTTTTTGTGCTGGTGCAGTGTGTGCCCATGTTTGAAAGATCTGGGAGACTCTGGGAGCTGACAGCTTCCACAGGATGAATCTGTGACAAGAGTCATTTATGCACCCGTCAAAGAAGGCATGGAAATGGCAAGTAAGTGTGTGGAAAGATGCGTATGTCTTATGTTATTAGAGAATTACAACTTAAAAAAATCAAAACCACGAGATGCCACTACACATCTATTAGAGTGGGGAAAAGCCAGACTTCTGATACCCCCGCCCCCCCAGCGCTGACAAGCATGAGGGACAACAGGACTCTCACTCACTGCTCTGGGAAGCACATGGTGCAGCCACTTTCCAAGGCAGGCTGGCAGTTTCTTCGACCACATCAGGCACTGATCGCAGCGTTTGGGTATTTACACAGATGAGTTGAAAACTTATGTCCACACAAAAACCTGCACATGGGTGATTGTAGCGACTTTATTTCTAAAGGCCAAAACTTGGAAGCTATCAAGATGTCCTCCAGTGGGTGAGTGGATAAATGAACTGCGATCCATCTAGACAATGGAATATGATTTACCACTAAAAAGAAATGAGATATCGTTTCATTCTGGTCAAAAGGGCAATGTAGGCAGACATGGCTTGCCTCTTCACACAACCACATCAAAATTACAACTAAAATATAGAACAGCCATCATTCAGAACCATCAGAAATAGACTTGAATAGACTTGAATGGAAGTCTGACAACAACAGAATTCAAGAAACCACATCCATCCAGACTGGTAGGAGGGGTGCAGCTGTGGGATGGGTGGGTCCCTCACCTACGTGTGGTGGATAAAAATTCAGAAGGGATATCTCAGGAGAGGGGAGTCCCAGCCCCAAAACAGGACCCCCAGCCCAGGGTTCCAGTGACAGGAAGATAAGTCCCCACAACTTCTGGCTGTAAAAGCCAGGGGGGATTGAGTCGGTGGAAGAAACTTCTGGAGCTCCAAGCAGTTCCTTTTAAAGAACCCACACACAGACTCACCTACTCAGACTCACTCCCTCTGGGCTGCAGCACTGGGGTGGTGGCTCAAAAGGCACCAGTGGTACACAGGGAGGGACTGAAGTGCCTGGCATCAAGGCGAACAGAGGCAATTGTCCCTTTTCTAAACTGTCCCCCAACAAAGCCGGCAAGCTGGTGCCATATCCGAGACTCCATCAACCTGGCTAACACTGACCTGCCTTGGAGATCCACAGAGGGTCCACCCCACCCAATTTATGGGTCTACCCAAACTGCTTTTCCATATGAATGGCTGGACTTGGCTCACACTTCAGAACTTCCTAAATCCTATCAAACAAACAACAGCTGGCCTCTATGATCCCCAGGCCTGGCACTAGCAGCATCCAGCCTAGATTCATAGCTTGGCTTCTCCTGGGAATCTCCAAGCCCAGCACAAGGAGCAGCCATCTCAGATTGCTTTATATCTCAGAAAGGGTAGCCCTGGGCAAAACACAGGTGGGGGCTGACCTTGGCCTGCACCACCTGGGAAACCCCAGGGGAAAGCACACCCAGTGGGCAGCTACAGACCATGTTAGGGCACCACCACCCTGTTCCTGCACAGCTGATCCCCCATGGAGGGTGGAGGTTGGTGGTCGGTGGTCATAGCCAATCCTTGCAGCCCAGGTAAATCCCTCCCATTGGTCTGCCAACAGCAACCGAGGCTCAACTACAAGAGGAGGGTGTACTCAGCCCACAGAAAGGATGCACCTCGAGTACCCAGCTTGGGTGATAGGGGAGGATGTGCCACTGAACTCTACAGGACATCTACACGTTAGGCCATGCTACCAAGACAGGAAATCATAGCAGCTCTACCTCATACAT
The DNA here is from genome assembly GCF_022682495.2 of Desmodus rotundus. Taxonomy (NCBI): domain Eukaryota; kingdom Metazoa; phylum Chordata; class Mammalia; order Chiroptera; family Phyllostomidae; genus Desmodus; species Desmodus rotundus. The sequence continues at coordinate 208,796,256 of NC_071387.1, read as the reverse complement.
AGAAACAAACAGGGAGGCTGCCAAAATGAGGAGACAAAGAAAGATGGCCCAGATGAGAGAACAGATCAAACCTCCAGAAAAAGAGCTGAACAAAATGGAGATAAGCAATCTTTCAGATTCGGAGTTCAAAACACTAGTTATAAGGATGCTCAAGCCACTTAATGAGGACCTCAACGGCATTAAAAGACCCAGTCAGAAATGAATGATTCACCAATTGAAATAAAGAACAATTTGCAGGGAACAGCAGTAGAGTGGATGAAGCCAAGAATCAAATCAATGATTTGGAACATAAGGAAGCAAAAACCAACTGATCAGAACAAGAAGAAAAAAGAATCCCCCCCCCCAAATAAGGGTAGTATAAGCAACCTGTGGGACAACTTCAACAAGTCCAACATTCATATCATAGGGATGCCAGAAGGAGAAGAAAAAGAGTGAGAAATTGGAAACCTATTTGAAAAAATAATGACAGAAAACTTCTCTAATTTGGTGAAGGAAATAGACATGCAAGTCCAGGAAGCACAGAGAGTACAAACAAGATGGATACAAAGAGGCCCACTCCAAGACACATCGTAATTAAAATGCCAAAGGTTAAAGATAAAGAGAGAATCTTAAAAGCAGCAAGGGAAAAGAAGCTAGTTGCCTGCAGGGAAGTCCCCAGAAGACTGTCAGCTGATTTCTCAAAATAAACTTTTCAGGCTAGAAGGGATTGGCAAGAAATATTCCAAATCAGGAAAAGCAGGGTCCTGCAGCCAAAATTGCTCTACCCAGAAAAGCTATCATTTAGAATCAAAGGGCAGATAAAGAGCTTCCCAGACAAGAAAAAACTAAAGGAGTTCATCATCACCAAGCCCTTATTATATGAAATGTTTAAAAGGCTTATTTAAGAAAAAGATCAAAATTATTAACACTAAAACGGTAAAAAAATTACAAATCTATCAACAATTGAAGCTAAGAAAACAAACTAAGCAAACAAGAAGAATAGAGACAGAATCATGGACACAGAGAGCATCTTGATAGTTGCCAGATGGGAGGGGGAGCATGAGAGGATGGGTAGGAGGTGAGGGGATTAAGAAGTACAAACCGGGAGTTACAGAGTAGCCATGGGGAAGTAAAGTACAGCATAGAAAATGAGGTAGTCAAAGAACTTATACACATGACCCGTGGACATGAACAATGGTGGGGGGATTGCCTGAGGGAGTGGGGGATGCAGGGTGGAGAGGGGCAAAGGGGGAAAAATCAGGATACCTGTAATAGCTTAATCAAAAAATATAATAATAAAAAGAAATGAGCTATCAGGCCATAGAAAGGCATGGGGAAATCTTAAACACATACAGCGAAGTGAACAAAGTTAATCTGAAAAGGCTACCTATGGCATGGTTCCCACTCACGACATTCTGGGGAAGGCGAAACTGTGCAGAGACTGACAAGATCCCTGGTTGCCAGGAGCCACAGGGGGCGAGAGGATGAATAGGCAGAGCGCAGAGGACTTTTGGGCCAGTGAATCTATTCTCTGTGATGCTAGAGTGGCAGCTACACGTCGTTTTGCATTTGTCAAAACCCATCAAATGCTCATCACTGAGAGTGCGCCTTCATGTAAATGACGGACTTTGGGCAACAGTGAGACGTCCATGTAGCTTTATAGGTTGTGACAAATGTACTGCCCCGGTTCAGCGTGTTGATAGAGGGGGAATCTGTGCATGTTTGGTGGCAGGAGGTCCATGGGAACCTTTCACTTTCTGTTCAGTTTGGCTGTGGACCTAACTACAACTTCCGTACAACTATTGTGTATTTAAAACTCACTTACAGATGAAAAGTCAATCAAAAATACCAGAATAAAAATTCCATAAAAAATCCAGGGCAAATAATTTTAATGTAAGAGTACAAAAGTTAGTTGATATAATAGAGTCCACATTGCAACTGATTTACAGGAAACTGCCACTCACTGAATTTTGCTATAATACCAAAGAAGAACATCCATACTTATCGGAAAAAATCTATTAAAATACTCCTCCCTTTTCCAACTACAAATCTATGTCTGTTTTTCTTCACTTACTCCAGGCAAAATAGCGTCTTGCAACAGATTAAATATAAATGCAGCTGTAAAAGTCCAGCTATCTTCAATTAAGTCACGTTAAATTTGAAAAAAAAATTGCAAAACAATACCATGTTTCATTATGTTTTGGAAAAGTGTAGTTATTTTTCTTAAAGCTGTTATTTGTTTTACATGAGAAGTGCATGTTACTGTCACTTAAAAATAATGGATACATTTTTAAGAGTCTCCGTTTTAATTTGTAGTGTGGTGAACATCAATGAGTAGAGCTCACATAGACCCGAGGTCTTTGGGGCCCTCGATAGTTATTAAGAATATAAAAGTGTTCTGAGAGCCAATATCTGGGCGTCACTGAATTGCGGTACAGTGGTGCCTCTTAGGGGCTCGTCAAAGCGTGGCATTTTACTCGTTGGACATCATGTATTTAGATTCCTGGGTCCTCATTCTCTTCAATTCCTTGGGCTTCTAGAAGTTTACCACTTAGTATGAGTTTACTTAATTTCACCACACCCATTCATGTTTTAAGCACGGGTTTTCCAAGGTGCTTGGAACCAGTTCTGCCTAATCATACGGCTATTTATCCTGCTCACTTGTTTCACCCAGAAGAGTCGTGTTATTCTTCTTCAAATTATGAAATTAAAAGTGAATCTCATCTTTATTTCTCCAGGAAGAAGATACATTTTCTATTTAGCATATGGGGCCTCTTTTGCATATTATGAAGATAAATAAGCATTAATGTAAATTCAATTGACTGGTTTATACTGTGGGGCAAAATATATATGGAGACAAATTCTCTAGTTTATACAAAATGAACACAAAACCCAAACAAGTGACTAGAGTGTCAGTCAACAGTCAGTATTAATACGCATGCCTTGGCCAGAAGTAAGAACTATTTTTAGACGAAATACATCATACACACCACAAAATCATAACAAAATCATTGCGCATTTTCCCCTAGCGACCTTGATAGAATCACTTCATATTTAAAGGAAAGATAAGCCTAAGGTGCAAAGTATCCACGTCAGACTTTCACCAAGCTCCCGGACCCCCCGGTGTTATCGAGGAGCCGCGAGAGCACAGAAGGCCAGGGCCCGAGCCCCTTCCTTCCTCAGATATCCCAAGCGCATTAAGTGGTTTATGATTCCCCCTCCCCCTGCCCCATGATTTTGACACCACAGGAGCTGTGCCTGTTAGGTCAGATTCTCAACAAAACTAACTTTTAGTTCAAAAGACATTGCACTTGATTTGTAATCAATCACATCCCCCCATGTGGTCGTCTCAGGTTAGTGTGGAGTATCTTCCCCATTTCATGCCTTTTCTGATTTCATTTCAGCTTGGCGGAGAAGCTACTCCAGCATATTATTTTTCTGTTTCTGCTGTAACTTTACTACCAACCTGCCCTGCAGCAGCTTACTGGTTAATAGTCAATGAAGCAGAATGGAAGGTGAGCAATGGGATGGCCGCTAAAGTTCTCCTAGGCCAACCCCCACATGTTGCTGACGGGGAAATCGAGGCTCGCTGGTTAAGGGTTTCATCAGCAACTCCTCACTGGAGAGGAGACAGGTGACAATAGAATCTACGGTGTGTCACATTCACTGTACCGAAACACAGTATCCAAGGACATCATTATCTTTGCCAAGGTGGGGTTAGATATTTTCAACTGGTCCTTCTGTTGTTTCTGTAACAAACTCTTCCAGCCTTTGAGGTAGATTCAGAGGAGTTTGAGTGGATTAGTAGATTTGTCTGTACATCCGAGTCGGGATTCTGGTGTGCAGACTGGGCACGGACAGACAGCACCTGGTTCTGCCCATTCGGGTTCATTGTCCCAGGTCTCTCCCCAGAGCACCTGACTTGCTCGATGGCCCCTCTGTGGGGCTCGTGGTTTCGATAATTTCGTGCTTCAGCAGAGTATCGTGTGTCGCAAGCTTGCTGAGAACTGCCGAGAAACCCCTCGGTGGGGCCTTAGCGGAAGCTACTTGCAATAGTCTGAGGGGAACTTCCTTTTACACAACAAAGCATTATTTCCAAGATTTAATTTTGTCATTGCTTTTTGTTTTCTGTAAAGACTGCTTGATACAAAAGGTCAAGGTATCAGCAAAACCTAGACAGATTTTTGCCAAATGACATAAACCTGTCAGAAGGCTGAGCTGTGATGTTCCATTAAGTGATCAATGTAGATTACTGACTTTTGGCTAAATGCTACCCAACCAGATAAGGTCAATACCTGTTAGTTCATTGGTGGAATAATTAATCAATCAATACAGGATGCTTGAAGTCAGGGAGAATTATTGCCAGGCTTCTGTCTCCGGCTCTGGTCACAGAAATTATTTAAAAACCTCCTTGCAGCATTAACCCCTCTGTGCAGGGCTCATTGTGACATTATGTATCCAGGGAAGAGGAAGAAAAAAAATGCCGGTGAGCAGCACTTCTTGTAACCTTGAGCTCCGCTGAAGGAAAAGCCTGTAACAAGCTGAGTGCATCGTCATTAGTTCTTCCTTTCACATCGCCGCACTCTGCTTGTAAAATAATTACATGCAATTTTTCTGTTTTACAGTTGGACCACACGGCTCCCTGTTCTTTCGCACAGCGACTCACCCCTCCCCCAGCCGGGCTGGCTGAAGGCTGGCACTGTTCACCTTTAAACATCTCAGCCGGATCCTTTTATGGCGGCTGGTTACAGTATTTCCTAAGAGCTGAAAAATAATCCATCTGGTTTGCAGAAAATTTCTCTCTCCTCACTACTTTCTATTTCCAAAGCAACCCAAATGTTTCTTCCCAGAAATGCACTAGGCAAAGATTCTTTGTGTTTCTCAAAGTTGTCTATGTTGCAATTTCTTTGAACATGTGAGTTTGGAACAATTTGAGTACTTCTTTCTAGCAGATAATTACTTATTTGTTTTAATTACGCATTGGTTCTTGTTCTGTGGGATCGAAGCATCTTTTCTGTACAATTTACAAGCTACTGTTAATTATTTTGCAGAACTAGTGATAATAGCTTGATTTATTTCAACAAATAACCATTGCACGTTTGGTATGACCTAGGCATCGCCATGGCCTTTGCTCTCAGGGAGTGGGAACATTTTACCGACGCTCTCCTTTCTCTGGTCTTCACACCACTTCTCCACGTCTTGGTTCATTTGATCAGTGAGCTAGGTAGTAGGCGATCATTAATGCAGTGGGTCAGGAGAAACTAAATCACAGAACCTTATTTCTTTCAAAGATCAGTTATTTAGCAAATAACTTGGAAACAGTAGGCAGGCTTCTTGGTTCTTCAAACTATCGACAGTTTTTGCTCAGGTGATATAAACAATATGATACATCTGTCAGCCATGTGGCCCCTTTGTGTGAAGTCACCCTTTGTTCATGTAAAAACATGAGTAGAGGGGAAAAGATAAGAAGAAAAATTAAGTTGACATATCGTTACACACCCTAAACAACCATCCTCAGCTGAGCGTCACCTGGAGAAGCTTTGGATACCCACACTGCTGTCCGCACTACACCACACTGCTATCCCCTGCCACTCACCCCGGTCACCCCCCTTGGTGGCAGTCACAAGCAGAGCCAAGTGCCCCATGCCCCCTGTGATGCCCGCATGAGAGATTGGAGAAGATTGGCTCCACACCACAGGGCCATACCTGCCTGGACTTACTATGGCAGCCCAGGAAAGCTGGAAGAATATGGGAATGCTGGCAACTGTGGCCAATTGTGGGCAGAGTTGGAAATGGTGCAGCAGAGGAAGATTGGCACTGGGATTTAAACCCAGGCATGGCAGCCATGCGGGGTCTTTTTGGGACCACACAGCTTGGGCAGAGAAGGACCACAGACTTCTATTTCTATTTCTGAGATACGGTATCCCAGACTGGGCAGAGGAGGAAGGAAGGACTGTGTTTGTGGGTATTCTCAAGGACTTTGGGATCTCAATGAAGACATGGAGTCATTACTCTTAAGTTTGTATAACTCTTTAAATAAATAATCCCTTTCCTTTTCACCAGTCTCTAGCATTGAGAGACGTCTTTCCCTGGCGGTGGGCAAGGCGAACCTAGTATGGGGTGGGGGACCCCTGGAGCACAGGGGTGAGTCCATTCGGTAATGGTGTATCACTCGCACCCCCTCAGGTCTTCTCTGTAACAGCACTTTTCGGGAAAGTACACCACGCATGCTTCCTGGGATGCTTTTTCTACGAAACCTGCGGTTGTAGACGTGTGTGTTCTGCTTTTATTCCTCACTCTCAGGGACCTAATTACGCACAGCCCAACTCAAACAGCGTCTGTCTCTAGATGCCTTTTTTGACCTACTCGAAGCACAGCCAGGCCTTCCTGTATCTGTGCACTCCGTGACACTAAAATCCACCTCTATCACATTTGTTATTAAAGGGTATCTCATCACAGTTCACTATAGTTCACTACAGTTCCGCGTCAGTCTCCCCATCTCCTGACACCTCCACCCACCTGAGCCCCAGTGGGAAAGCAGGCTGGCCCAGTCTCGTAGGTCTTCTCAGTGTCCCTCCTGGGACCTAATCCAAGGCTGGAGAGGCGGCTCACAGCAGGAGCTCCAGGCTTGTCTGCTGCATTATTGAAATAAGTGTGTCAGTGTTGTTATGCTTTTCTAAAGTAATTCTATCTTATGAAAAAGAAGGCAGAAAATTTCCTACACATTCCAATTTAAACATGTTTTATACACTCCACTACATTGAAGGGACTATGTTTATTGGACAGATACATTTTTAGCAAACTAGTTAGGGAAAACAGTGAACCAATAACTAGTTAGCCAAAACAGTAACTAGCTGCACAGTGAGCAACAACAGTACAAACAAATACCCTCCCAGTATGTTGCTGGTCTGCCAGTTCTCAGGAGGTCTTAGGGGAAAGGACAATGACGGAGATGTTGCAGGGTTGCTGCGGACTAAGGAAAATGTGCTCCGGCCTCTGCCTAGAGAGTTATTTTTGGCGCATCTTTAAATAAGTTTAAATTAGTGCTCCAGGTAACAAGTACAGTGAGCAGGTGCTATTTGAAAGACCATTAATGTACTCACCAAGAGTTTCCAAATTCCAACATAAAAGAAAATATTTCTACAATGTCAACATATTGGTAGTCATTTCTCATTTTTTGGTATAGAAAAAAGGCCATTTGGGGTGATTTCTGTAACACAGGAAATAAAGTCATAGAAGCCGAGGGCAGGGCTGTGGCTGCTCGCCGATTTGTGGTGAGGGTACTAAAAACACCTTGGCCCTTGGCTGCCAATTGTTGGGAAGCACTGACCTTTCCACCATGGGGCCAAATGAAGGCAGTGTCACGCTGGGTTTGTTTTGGGGTTTTTTTGGTCCTATTATTAATGTGCCCACTTTTAAAATGGAATATAAATAAAAGAAAAATAACTTCCTAATCTGTCCATTCACCTATCAACCCAAGAAGCAGTCTGAACAGGTAGGGCTACGCCACGTGCTGGCCACGCTTCCTGCCTCAGCTTCATCTCCACGTGGCGTGGAGTAGAAACTCGGCTCCGAGTCTGTACGCATTTGTGTCTGAAATAGTAACGCTTGGTGAAACTACGTGGAGATGTTTAAGTAGTTATAATTTATTCAATCAATTCATGGACATGCTTACATTTTCATGAAAACTCAGAAGGGATAGCTCCTTTAGAATAAGAAGATAACATTATAGAATATGTAAACTTTCACAGTATCTCTGGACATGTGATTTGCTCCCTTCATATTCAGACCTTCATCAGTCACCGGTTTTCTTAAGGCATTTCAGACATAAAACCAAGAGGGAAAACAAGGCTGTGATGGTGAGGGCTGAGGAAAGGCCATTTCTAAATAGTATGGAGGACCTGTCAGAACCCTGGTCAGTCTGGGCACAGTCACGGTACAGTTGCCCCGGCCACGTGGGGCAACTGTACCCCCTTCTACCCCCAGACATGCAGCCGGGAAGAGCTCACTGCAACCCAAGCACTACTGTGATATTGTCGTAGAGCACCGACTCTCTGTTTGCTGCCCGAGGCTGTCATTTGAACAGAGTGAGGGTTTTAAACGCCTGAAGGAAACAAGAATCGATAGTAAAATGGCTCGAGGCCAGAGCTCACGGCCCCCATCGCCCCACTGCTGCCCTTTGGCTTTCCCCTTCCTGTCATGGGCCCCCTGGAGCACTCCTGGAGCAAAACCTGGCACACCCCTCACACTGCGCTGAAGTTGTGGGTGGCTGGAAACCCTGGGTAGAAAGAGGCATATGTTTGGTTTTCACTCTTCCATTGACATTCCACGTTTGAACTTGGAACTTGCCCAGAGCAAAAACCTGTAATATTCTTCAATAGGACAAACGTCACCCTTACTCTGTAGCCTCTTCTTCAGGAAAGAACTACTTCATCCCTTACAAGGAATGTTTCAGAAAATTGGAAATACCGATCATTTTCTACTCTGCTAAACAGTGACACAAAAATAATATTAAATGCTTTGATTGACACATTGTAGAGAATTTAAAGGTATATTCAAAATTTTCCAAAGTCCCTTTTTACGAAAGTTAGGGTTTGGAATTTCTATAGAATCAATTCACTGATATGTATAATTGGTGCAGCTTGGCCAAGGCAACGTCACATGGCTGGAAATGACCTAGGTGGCCTCCAACCGGTCCCGAGTGGAATTTACTTACTTAAAAATCATCATGCAAATCATCGGCATGGTTGGCTGTTACATCAGAAGGGGCTGGGTTGTGCTGCGGCCTTGCACAGGCCCGGAATCTAAATGGCTCAACATGGCAGAAGCTGGCTTCTTAGCTTCGTGCTAAGCCTACTCTCAGACCTGGCGTCTGTCAGTCCGGAGCAACTGTCCACTCAAGCCAAGGGCCACTCCCTCGCTCTGTGCTCCTCCTCCGCCAGGCCCCTCCGTGTACGCAAACGTGGTGTGCCTCCTGCCGAAGACGGACATTGTGGGGCAGAGGAGAAAAAGTGGTATTTTCAAGACATAGTGTTTGGCCAGTTGCCTATCTACATTAAATAAATGAAATTTGACCTTAAACTATATACAAAATCCATTCCAGGTCTAAATAGGAAAAATTAGAAAAATAAAGATTTTTAGAAGAAAAGACATATTTATGGTCTTGAGGATGGACAAATATTTATTAAGACTTAAAGGAAGCTATGGAAAACTGGACTATCATAAAATTAGGAATTTCTTAATCTATTGTTACAAGACAGTAATTTACTATTCGGTGAGTAAAACAGTAAGCTATCCAGCTGAGGATATACCTGACGTGTTTTTTTCGTGAACACTCAGATCCACAAATACAAAGAACTGCTAAGATTCAGTAGGAACCAGGTCAGAGAAGGAAGTGGAAGAAAAGCAGGGGCAAAGGACTGGAACAGGTACTTACCACAGAGGCTAATCGTAGATGCTCCTCAATAAATAATTTTTGAATTTAAAATAAAAGCTCTGTTTATTACTGAGTTGGTATCATTACATAAGTTCAAGTCAGTTAAAAGAGTAATTCTTCAACCTGTGATACATAAATGGGTCAGCCCACCTCCTAATTCTATGAACTGGAAGTCGTCATCGAATTCCTCATGTTCAGCAGTTATGAATCAAGGGGTCTCCCACCCCCAGTCTCTGGGTAGGTGACAGACTGAAGTCTGGCACTAACGTAATAAGTAAGTTCAAGAAACACACAGTTTACACGCAATGAAAAAAACTGACTGATTACTATTTGATGATTAGGACAATTTTCTTTCAGATAAAATAATTTTATGAAGACATACTATGCCATGAAGAGATCAAAGTCCCCGTTATTGTTCCAGAAAATGTTTACCAGCGGTTATGTTAAATGTATTTCACATTAAGTAACTAAGAATTATTAGTTGCTGCTATTTTCCATACCGACAGTTAATAGTGGGTTATTGGTAACCATTAATGTTTTTTTATTAAAATTAATCAATGATTAATTAACTGGCTCTAAGTAACAGAAGTTAGTTGATTGTTATTTGATAATGATTTTTCCTCTAGAGAGATATGCCGTATGGAAAAACATTTATATATTGCAAATCTCAAAGATTGTATGAATTTCCAGTACAAATTTATCAGCACCTACATTAAATGGATTTCATATTAAGGAGCTAGGCCAGTGTTTCTGTGTGTTTTTCACATGTCAATATTCCCCAGTGGCAGATGTCATTGGGTTAGTTATAAAAGAAAATTACTTATAAGTAGACACTCCCAATGAGTACCTCAGAGCAGACTGGGGCCCAGGCGGCCTTGCGTCGACCCCTTCGGAAGTGGCACTGAGCCCGGAATTGGTGTTAACTCTGTGGGAACCAGGACACCAAGGGACAAAGGTGCCCACAGAGCTCTAAAACCTTACTCCTGACACTTTGATGAGCTGGTGGAACAGGGAGGCGTGTCCCATCTCTAAGGCACTGGGGGCTGGTCGACTCCTGCTCCCAGTTTGAAGCTCTAAGTTCAAGGATCTCTGTGGACAAAGCCACGCCCAGTGGTCTCTAATGTGCATAGAACCCCACGTCCACCGCTATGGAGGGTCACCGCCCACTCATGACCTATCCTGGAGACCATGCCGTTCAAGAAACCACCCCCACTGGATCGAAACACAAGAATGCTTTGAGAAAATGGTGTCGTCCAATATGCAGCCATCTGTCACCCAGGCAGCTGAGCTCTCAGAACATCAGAGATTGGACATCTCAGGTCACACCAGGCTATGTGCACTGACTGCTTTTAAATGTTAAAATCGGTCACCCACTGGAAAACGGGGGAAGCGACGTGCGCGCCAGACTTCTTTAGGAGATGGGTTTTGAGATTAGAAAGACATGGTCTGAAATCTTAGCTGTTCCACTTACTCTCTGTGCAGTCTTGGACAATTTGCTTAAGCTTTCTGAGCCTTAATTTCCTCTCCATTAAATAAAATTAATCGAAGTTATGTCATTTGTTTATATGCTAATTTTTTTTACAACAAACAAGCTTATTGAAGACCTATTATATGCCTGGGAAGGGTGGTTGTTATTATGATTAATAAAATAATATTTAATCTATTGTCTGGCCTATGCTAATTGTTTAACAAATAGCAGTGGCTGCTATTGTTTTTCTCTTTACTCCTGTTATTATTTCTAGGGGCTGAAACATGAGAGACGAGCAGAGGCTTCTCTACCTCGGTGCGTCCTTGGACCTGAGAAACGTCAGTTCACTGCACCCTGATCTGGGCAGCAGCCTGCCGGCCTGTCTCTAGACCAGCCTGCCGGTAGATGGCGGTGCACCGTCCTAGTAAGACTCTCGACTTCATCTCACACCTTGGCTTCCTCATGGCCCATCTCTGCGACTTTGCTAATGACAGAGCCTGTGCCCACAGGCTGCCCAATCACGAGGTTCCTGTCACAGACTTGACCAGAGGGTAACGTTGGAGACTCAATAAGAGTGGCACACTCTGCCCATCAGTTGCTGAGGGGTTGGCTGGGCATGACCTTGCTCTTTGCACAAGCAGAACACCCCCCGCCCACAACAATCATTTACGTTACTCGACCTAGACTTCCTGCACCTCTCTAACGTAACTGTCAGGAGTGGATTTCGTTCCAGGCCATAGAATGCTCTATCAACAAGAGCTTAAACCACAGTGACACTTAATTGTTGTGAGTGACAGGAGGTGTGGTGGCCGGTGTGGACGCCGCAGCTCCGTGGTGTTGCAGTGATTGAGGTTCCTTCTGTCTTCCTCCTCCTCCTCCTCCCTGCTCAGTGGGTCACCCCCACAGCGAGCCGCGGTGGCAGCCGGACTCTGTGCTCCCTCCCTTCCTACAGCAGCCTCCTGAGAAGAAGACAACAGGTAGGCAAACATGGAAGAAAGGAATCTATTCTTCCTTACGTCTATTATTCTGCACACCCAGCCAAATTCCTGCTAATTTCTCTCATTTATGAAATTCTCAAACATCTCTTTAATTGGGCTGCACACATATCCCTGCACAGATAGGGAATTAGGCAAAAGGGAATAGGACCGCCAAACATGATATATCCCGGGCTGATGACATCATCGTACAGACTGAGCTGGGGTTCTGCCAGCAGAGAAGAGGGGCTTTGTGCACAGTGACGAGCCTGCCTGCCAGATGCTGGTGGTGAGCCCCGGCTCGGACAAAATGTGCTCTGGGCAATAAGGCTGCCAGTCCACACCCTGGGCATCAGGCAGCATCAAGAGGGCCCCCAAAGGCTGGCATTTTTGACCATTTTTCTGACCTGTGGGCACCGCTGGCCCACGTTGGGACAATATGGTAGACTCCGTGAGCTCGTTCTGCCTTTACCCCCTTTTTTCTACAGCTGCTCTCATTCATGCATATAACCTCTCCTTTAAATACCTTAATTCCCACAAAAATTCTACCTTCCACCAGGACCTCCTGTAGTCAGTCTACTGGCCCAGGTGGGGAACCCAAGTTCTCAGAGGAAAGGAGCCCAGTGTTGGCGGCTTTCTGTGTGTGTTGGCGTGGGAGTCGGGGTAGATAAGAGTTTCCCTCTTTCTGCTGTTCACATATTTCCTTCCGTGTTGGTCCTCGTATTTCCTCTGGCCCCGTGCATGTGGGCTGGCAGGAGACAGCCTTCTCCCCCGCCCCCAGCTGGCCTCTGGTCCCCGCCTCCGCACCGGCAGACTAATGAAGCAGAGACACTGAGGCAGTCACTCGGGGCCAAGGCAGAATGGGGCTTTCGCGCCAAGCTTTGAAAGATGGGCGTGTTGCAAGTTCGACTTCCAATGACAGTAAGAATTGGCTGTAGGCAGCGACCAGTAACTAGGAAAGCTGACATGCTGATCGCCACAGAAGTTTCAGCTCTGCCGGAAGTAGCAAAGTCAGCAGACTTTGAGTCTTTAAGTGAAAGAATCATCTCCATATAATCTCGCCTCCACGTTTCAGCCGTGGTCCTCGGTTTACAGGTGGTGACGCAGTGGAAACTGCTTTGCGGTTGCTCTAGGAGCCTGCAATCGCTTCCCAAACGTGACGCCTGCTGCTCTAAGTGATTGGTAAAAGCTCAGGACATTTACTGGCACCTGTGTGTCTGTGTCAGAGCCTCTAGGCACAGCGGTCGTTGTTTCTTCCCTCACTTGCTCACCACGACCCTGTCTTCATTGCTGTGTGTGTTTGTAGTTGAGCCCAAATAGCTGTCAGCACTTTAACGTGACTTTTAAGTATTCAGTCCTCCCATTGTGGCATGACTCAGTAAACATCGTTATATACAAGGATAATAGGAGCAGACCAAATATCAAGTTTGGCGTTGCTGCCAGTGGGCCTCCCTGGAATTGCTAACTGTCCTTGACTGTCATGTTGTTGACATCTCGGGCCACTCCAAGCAGAGCTTCCATCCAAACTCTAAAGCTGCATCTGTACCTTTCCCTACACTTTCTTCAATTAAATGCTCCATTTCTCCAATCTACAAAGCAAAATCCAAAGGATTTTTGGAGTTTCGGCAACAACAAAAACGAAAGCGCTGAATTAAATTTAAAGTAAAGCAACACTCCCACACATGTGCACACATCATACTAGAAATAGACAAAAGCAAACTGGGATTTTTCTTGTGTTCTTCTTTTCGCTGGTTCTTACTTGTTTAACAACTACACAACATGCCCTGAAGTGACCCAGTTTAGTCTGCAGGACCCTCCAGGGCTGCGTGCTCGCTCACTCCCTGACGGTAGTGAATTCAAATAAAATCAACAACCAGAAAAAAGTAATACAAAAGAGTGTGGTGAATTCCATACAATTCATGTTCATAACGCAGGGTTTTTCTATGCTTTCTAAGGCGGTGTGAAGTTTTCTACTGCCACAGGAGAATTGCCGGGGCCTCAGTAGAAGACAACATATATGCATAGCTAAAGACATTTCCTTAATAAAGCAATTTGGAATTTTCATTAGATTCTGGCTTCTGTGGGAGCAAATGTATGCAATGAGGTCATTCTGTCTAGACAAAGTCTATTTAATTTGCTTGCCCCAAACCGAACAAATTACTTATCTATAGATCTGGCCTTACGCGACAATATTCAATATGGCCTGTTGCACCTGGATATTAAGACTCCTACAAGACCACATAATTTAGCTTCATTTATACCTCGTTGCCATGGTGACCTTCTAGCCCAAAGGCTATCCAGAAATTTTACTTCCAGAAATGTAATCTTTGTCGACCAGTTGATAATTTTTGTTTGCCATCTGTGTTGAAATATCTCGTCCCTTTCGAGTCATGATCACTGAATTAAAATGTATACAATTTAAAAATAGGATGGAGGTTTGAATGGTAATACATATTTATAAGTAATATTAATTCAGTTAACAAATATTTTGGTTTAGGCATCTAGACTTCATGAAATATGAGTAAGAGTTGCAAAAATACTTAAAGTGGAATGAAGACCTCTGGTTATAAGATTGTATATATTACATAGGTACTTTATAGATTATACTACATGTACATAAAATTGTGTATACACTAAAATACATTAATGCCTGCTAACATCCGAGATTGTGCATCCGAGCTCCTGATGTGTTAGAGCCAAAAGTTTGAGATTTTCTTTTAACGTGGAAGGGTTACAGCAAGACTGCTGCCCGCACGTGAAGCTGCGGCAGATGGTTTCTCCTCCACAGTGGGAGGTTTAATGTTATGAATAAGATTTTCTAAAACCCATCTTTTAGTATGCTCTAAAACAAGCTTTTCTCAAGCAGACAGTGGTGGCTATTTATTATGAGGACTTGGCCTCAGCTGGGACTAAGCCACTTAATTGTTTTGTTTGCTGTCGTTCTGAGTCCTGTTTGGAGGTGGCGTATCCCAGCATCCTGGAGTACTGGCTCCCTTCTCACTCGCATTCTGTGTGGTCATTCATTGCGTCTTGTTTTCTAGAGGAGCCTCCCCCACCCCCCACGGGGCTCATGCCACCGAGGAGCCAGACCAGATTTCAGCACTCCTGGGACTCGGAGCCCCACTGTCCTTGATGGCGGCTTTGATTATCTCGGCAAAAGCACCCGCATGTTTAATTTTGTTCACCTTGCTTTCTGTTTGGTGTCAGCTGTAACTTATAGTTATTATGATTAAAGTTTTATGTTTGCAATGACACTTTTTCTGTTGATATTTTAGTATTTCTGGTGGAAGAAGGGGATCATAGCAAGTGGCAGAATCAAATGTAAGTGTTGTGTGAAATGGCCCACTTTTACAAATCTCTCCAGGCTCACCAGACATTTGCGTACACCTGTGAATAATGGGAACGTTACCTGTACGTTCCCATGTTATCGCCAAAATGGGCGGAGATTTATTAGAAACTTAAGGAAACTGAGCACTGCTTTTTAATTGTGGCAGGTTGAGAGCTTTCGTCATATTTTTCATAATTAAATGCATTACCATTTCCCTTTATACTGAAAATTCCCACTTACATAATTGTCACTATTTACAAGGTTAAATGAAACCCCAACTATTGATGATAACATCACTATTTTAGTTTGTAGGGCTATCGTGTCATCTGGATTTGTTGTATTGAATGCAACTACCTTTGCTCAGTATGCTGTTAAGTAATCCTTTGCTAAAGAACATTCCTTGCATTCACAAATTCAAATAAATCTCCAATTTTAAAAAAACAAGACATTTGATAATCGGGGCCTCGCCCTCTGTTTCCTAAGCCCGAGAAACAGGCGAGAGGGAGAGGCACCGACTGGTAGCGCCATTGTGCACCTACTTACTCCAGAAGAGGGCAGCAAACGCCCGTTTGACAGAACAACTCTGCCGCCGTCTCCGGGACAGCCGCTGAGTACTCCGTTCTGTCGTAAAATCGGAGATGTTCCTCCCCTCTGCTCCAAGTGCAAAATGAAATTAGATACCAAAACAAACCAAAAAAGGTTATGGAGAACACTATTTAAGGAAAATAAAAGACATAATTTCACCCAAAGCAGGTAATCTGAGATGTCAAAAGCAGGAAGGTCTTGGAAATGCCGTGGTTTTCTCTGTGTCACTGTTACGGAACTCAGTTAAAACCAGAAGAAAATTGTTTGTTTCTTCATTTACTTTTTGTTCCTGTCATTATGACACATAACCCCCCAAATTATCCATTTGCACATAAGGTATCAACTTACTGCTCATATAAAATGGTTGTAGATTTTTCAGAGTGAATATAATTTTTAACAAAACTTGGGCACTAAAAAAATAAAGATATCTCTATTCATGTTCTTTTTGGTGAGGTCCTCCTTAAAGGAAAATTCAGCCTTGAACTGGCACAAAAAGAGGAAGCAGCAGACTGCTTTTTTTCTTATTATCCACTTTTTTACATATTGTGTTATGACTTCAAATTTGCATTATTTAGGCACATAAAATTGTCCTTTTATATTACTATGAAATGGCTAATCTTAAAAATATCAAGCATGCAATTAGACACATGCAAATTTTGGGAAGTAAATGGAGAGCTGCGAAACACCTGAAAAGGTCAGTTACCGCTGACTTTCTGAGGAGCCACGTGAGTGTCACAGTGTGTGACCGTTGCTGTTGGGAGGGACAGAAGCAGGGCAGGAGGCAGAGGGAGGGTGCCCTACTGAAGCCTGTGAAGCACGGGCAGTCCCTCGTAAGGGTGGTGCCCAGGGTAACGCCCATGGAATGACAGGTTTCTCACACTCTAATATCAATTTAATTTTTCCTTTGGCACTTCTGCAACTTTCAAAACCAATCTTATCTTTCATTAATAACCCAAACTAGGTAGTAATACTTGGTCATGCAAAAGGCCGCCCCGACTCTGAATACTTCTGGGCTAGTCATTATCTTTATTCCTTTAACGCGGCAGCCTCCTCTTTGCCCCAGCACTGAGCCCACGTTCCTATGTCACCTGTGCAGCATTCTTGGCAGTGACGCATGGTGTCCGTAGGAGACAGCAGGCTGGGATCGCCTGCTCTAAGAAAGCATCGCCATCATCCCATCGCTTCAAAGCGAACTTCTTCCTTTTGTGGCCACAAGCCCTCCCCAGCGGCCACGGGGCTCTTCGTGGGCATCATCTTCGGCCCCTTCTCCCTGCGCTGTGTGCTCCACCGCACCTTTCTCTCCTCTCCGCGCACTGCAGTTGGACACCCCAGGGCCCTTGCTCCCGCTGCCTCCTCCTTTCGGGCTGCCCTCCCGTCCTGGGAAATTTGTTTCTCTTTCTAGCCCTGTTGAAATGTTGTGGCTTCTCTTCATGACATTGGAAGTTTTCTTTCAATGATCAAGTTTATTATATTTTGAGAAATTTGATGCATCACGGCACATAGGAAATTAGGAAGCAGAACGGTGAGTTGAACTGGGAGTGCTCCAAACAACACGTGGGAACTGGCTGTGCCACCCCGCCCCGCCCCGAAGCAGCCTAGATGCACCTGCTCAGGCCTCCACCCAGCCTCCTGGTCCATGGACCCCCACAGGCTGAATTTGGGCTCCTGTTTCTCTTGCACTTTAAAACAATGTAGCTAGGTATGCACGTACCTTTAAAAATGTAGTGCGTGTACACTCTCACTTTTGAATTTCACTAAAATGGTTCCTACTGTGTGCAGCCTTCGGCCAGGTGTGCTCACTGCGTGCTGTATTTCTAATATTCCTCCACGTCCTGGCCTTCGGTCAGAGGGCCAGCTATTTGCACAGTTGCCTTGTGTTCCATAGGAGACTATTGTACATTTGGTTTAAATTCCTTTACAATTGAATGTCTGTGTCCTCAGTATTTAAATATTTTGTTGGTTGGAGCACCCTGAGCACTCCAGGAATGAACACATACAAGAATTACTTTGGGGGGGTGTAACTATTGGGTGGTGAAACATATTCCTGTTCAACTTTAGAAGAGAAAACTAATCACGAATGTATGTGTCAGGGTGCACGCCTATCAACAGTGGCCGCTGCCTCTTCATTGTACGGAATCCGCAAGCTGCTGTTCTCGCGCGAGCCCTGAGCTCGTAAGGCGAGGAGCGGCATCCCGCCTGCCCCAGCAACAGCTCAGACACCCAGCTCAGGGACTGGTACACACAGGTGCATGAGAGGTGTGAAAGGGTTGCATTTTCAGTAGCTTAAGTACCAGTTAGAACAAACATCAAGAAAACAGAGGTGGTAGGTAAGGGCAAGAGAAGCAATACTATTATTCAACCTAGGGCATGATTTCGATTCACTGCCAGGCCCCTCCTTCCCTCCCCCACCCCCATGAAATGGCGCCAGAGCAATGGGGCCGGCACAAAATACCGGGTTTGTCTTTTTAACGAGGATTGTTTCTTAATATTCACTAGTTTATATGGAAAAATTTGTCAGTATTGTGGATTTTTGTACAATTTGTTGACATACTATTTTGATTCTAGAAACTTCATATTTATTTGTATTATTTGCTTTTCAAAACAAGAAGGACCCTATTACATTTTGTGGAAACCTTTTATGTAGAAGTGTGCTTTTAAAATTTTCCTTTTATTCTGTTTCTTGATCATTTTGGTGAAGAATATAATGCAAGTTAAAAAAGAGCCTTCACCATTCATAGAGCTTTGCTTTCCCCATGAGTGTTTATATAATAATATTGCTATGGTAGTTCCCCTAAATGCCCTGGGAGTGCAGAGCCTTCCAGCCAATGAGGAAACAGAGGCCTGAGGAAACATGGGACTTGTTTGTGATGCGGCTTTTCCTACTTTGTCTGGTTTTGGATCAATATCGCTCACCTCAGAAGGTTTCCACAGCTCTCTCCACAGACGTGTTACTGAGTGGCTAATAGTCACTCCATCATTGAGCATCACCTCTGCATGTGATTTCAGAATGTTTCTACATACTGATTTTCATCTGGTTTTGTTTATTCTAAAAGTAGTCATGTGACCTTGATATATTTTGGTGTTCCCTTTTTCTTTATATTTTGAATTCCCAGACATCAATAGATACTTTATTTTTCCTGTGTATCTTATTATAGAGCGCACACCACTTTGGAGAGTATGCATCCCCTCCAACTGCGTGAAATCAGATATTCCCCGGAAAGCGGGAATGGCCTTTAAATCTCAGGTTCCGAGGAGACGAGGCCATCTGGCCACTCATGGAGAAAGTGCTAGGGAGAATCCGCAGACTTCCAACTGGGGAGAAGAAGCAGTCGGCTCGGTGCACTGGGTCTCACCGTGTCTCACAAGGTTTTGTTTTCCTAAGACCCTCCAAGTCTTTTCACTTTCACTTGAAATTGTCTTTGGCAAATATTTAAATAAATGTAAACATCACTCTTCCTACGGCTAATTGTGAACTGTAGCACCCCTCACACAGGAAATTTTTAATGTTTGCGGAGGCATTTTGTCAGCGTTTTCTGTGCTCTTTGAAAGATCAGCGTCTAATGGGATTAAGCTGGATAATCAAATAACACAGGAGATCTGGGTGCCTGGTCTGATGCCTGTGGAGTATTTCCTTGATGAATATAAATGAGAAGTGTCTCGTGGTTCGGGGTGGAAGTCGCCATGCCACTGTGCATGGCGTTTCTGCTAAGTCAGCACCTTGGCATGAAATTGATACTCAGAGGGGGGTGGGGGGTGGGGGGGACTGATAAGAGAGGAAGAAACCTGACAAGGTTGCGTATGAGTGGAATGGAAAACGTGATGTGATATTTGAGAAATAGTGGGCCTGGAGATGTTGAAGAAAACCCACTAATGCAGACAACAGGGGCTAAAATCCATTTGTAATGTCCTAACCGTCTACATCCTAGACCAATTCCTAACTGATAATTTCCGCAGCCTCTTGCTCTACTTTGCTTCTCGAGCCAGCTCACTTGTCCTTTACACAGAATAGCAGTATTTGCTATGTTTACTGTTTCACGCTCTATTTTACCCCCAGGGTTCCTTCTTGGTGTTTATTTTTCTCTAAAAATGGTTACGTGGGTATTCACAATTTCTTCTTTTCAATAAAAGTATCATTTAGCTTAGAAACAATTTAAGTTACAGGAAGAAAAAAGTTCACCGATCATCATATCATACTGTTACTATATACGTCATATTTATGCATGTATATGTGCTAATACATACGTGTATGCAATATATATAATAGTTGCAGTCAAAATGAATTCATGAATGATTTTTCACTTAACTTTCCTTCAAGCTTATTTCTTTCATGTCGTCCAAAATATTCCGTGTAGTGAACTGTCCAATAACATAATCTGTACCATGTTCTCAGCCATTTTGTTTTCTCATTCCCTCCACTGGATGTATTTTTACCTCACAGCTCGTTTTATGCGACCTGATGACAAAGACAGAGACCTTTTCCTTTTTTTTTTTTTATAAGTATTCCACATTGTTGTCAAATACTGTTGTTTCCCTTTAGCTCTTTTCTTCTCCTGTCACCCATGTGGTCACCGGCCTCAGGGTGTCCAGTCTCCTGGGCAGCAATAAGGCATTCGGCAAATCATTACATCATTCAATAATTTTAAGAAGTGCTAAAGTGTAAACTATATTTAAAAACGTAAGGGATGGTTTTCTAATGAATTCTGTGTGTTGTCCACCATGTTAGCCAAATTGTTTTAGATAACTTTCCGATGTCCCCAAAATAATTCTGCAACGGCAACCTGGCTTTCTCGCTCTTCAAGTCTGGTCAGGGCCCTAGTTCCTATTGTCTTATCAAAGGGTGAGCAAACTTGGCCTTCAAACTGAGCGGACACCACTCTGTGATCATTGACTTTCAGTGGAAGTCTTCCTATCATTACTGCACACTTCTACACGTCACAACAAGATTCGAGTTAATCTTCATGTTACGTGTACGTGATACATGTGAAATATGATATAGAGGGTTATCATACTGAAAACTTGATGTATTTACTTTATATTCCTTACTGGGCAATCATATACCATCTTCCTAGGTGGAATGATTTTATTGAGAACCAACTTGCAATGTTTCATAAAGTATTTTAATGGTTAGATGATTATTGGTTCAGTACAAAATTGGCCACCGAAATATATACCAGCTCGAACAGCCCATAAACATTTTCACTAACCCCGTGTTGAATACGATACATCTGGATACATTTTGTGTCTTGAAATGGATCCTTAAATAAAAAGAAGAGAAATTGAATCTCTTTTTAGACAACACGGTGCTCAGATCCCTGTCTAACTTATCTGTTTAATGTCTGCTTTCAAAGCAAATAGTTGGGTGCCAATTAAATTCTTTAAGTGTTGTCAATTAATTTCCAAATATTCACAAATTTTACTGGTCAAATTTTTGGCTTTTAAAAATTATCTATACATTATGATTTTATTTTACACATATATTTTATTGGTTTTCATTGAAAAAATTTTATAAAATAAGTATGCAATTTTGTCTCTAAAATATTGATTTTTTAAAATAGTATAAGACTCACATTATCTAGGCAACTGACACGGGTCACGGAGAAGTCAGTATATTAGAACATTTGGCTATTATCGACCTGAAGAAGTTTAAAAATAGCATTTAA
Organism: Desmodus rotundus; assembly: GCF_022682495.2. Lineage (NCBI taxonomy): Eukaryota > Metazoa > Chordata > Mammalia > Chiroptera > Phyllostomidae > Desmodus > Desmodus rotundus. The sequence continues at coordinate 208,774,826 of NC_071387.1, read as the reverse complement.
GAGGTCAATGTGTTCATATCCTATTACTGATTCCAAATGTCCATTTCTCTTTGTATATGTCCTTGGGCTTCATTATAGGGAAGGGCTTTACTGATGATAATTTGTTCCCTTTCCTTATCTGATTAAAAAATCAATGGCTATGCATTGTTTCATGCGCGCATGCCTGTGTGTACACACAGATAAATTACAGTATATGCTTTGCGAAGCCTCATGGGAAATAAGCACTGCCTCCATTAGATATTATTGACACCTGAGTAATTCACTGTCTTGTTAAGTTTTCTGAGTTAAACATTCTCGACTCCTAACCAGACTAAAAGAAGACCAAGGTATATGTAAACATTTCTTCATTTTTATAATACTATGAAAAGATCAGTTTTAATCTACTATGAATGCAACTCCATTGCAACTCTGGTTTGCTCTTTTTGGTTAAGTTTATTTCTGCAAGAATACAGCATTGCAAGGGAGTACATGGCAGAGACTCTGAGTTGACTGGGAAAGCCATGTAAAAGCCCCTGAGCCTGGGCCCCGCCCGTGCCGGACAGGCCGAATCTCTGGGGATGGGCCCCCGCACGGGTGGTTTTTCTTGGCTCTCGGGTCTGAAAACCCAGGCATTAGGCACCTTCCATTAACTTCCTCTTGCTTAATTTAAATCACGTTTTCTTGTTTCATCAGGTGTGTTTCTTCTCTGGCCTAGAGCACAGGGCTTGCGTGAAATCAGCTTGCTTTCAAACTGCAACTCACCAAGTTACAAGCTGTTACAAGGTATGAGCATATACATGTTTGAATTTGGTATGAATTTATTTGGCCTGCAGACTATAGAGCTCTTCTGAGTAGAAGACCCACTCAGTTCTCCTACAAACACACAGCAAGAAATAGACACACAGACATACACTTAAGCTACACTTGAGGACTCAAAATACCACCCGATTGGTTCCTCCAGTTGAAATCACTCTGATTTCCTGGAAGTTGTTTTTGAGTTCTGAGGGTGATCAGCCATTCTCGTCTGCCCAGGGCTGAGGGTTTGCTAGAACATAAATTCCCCAGCTCCTTGTGCAAAAGGGTTACCTAACCAAAAGGCTTTCTATGAATCCATGCCAGTTTTCGAAACCCTAAAAATGACAGAATTAGTCTTCTAGCTGAAAAAAAGAGCATTGTAAGGTTTAACATTTAGGAAAAGTAGGAGAAGGTTGAGCTGGATGATGTCTAAAGTTTCTTCCAGCTGAAATATCTTGTTATTCCATAAAGAGGGGTATTCTACCCAGTGCCTCACCTGAGACTTACATCATTACTTAGAAATTAACAAGTCTCACCTGATTGTCTACCCGGGTCAATTACATTAAATTACTTAATTTAATTCAATTCAATAAATACTGGGCACTAGTGGGGACATAGAGGCCATCACCTACGAGATCGCCTGCTTGCCCTCAAGGAGTCCCCGGTCTGGTTGGTAAGGACCACCCACAGTGGCGAGGGACCTCTTGGCGGGATCTTTGGCTGATGCTCTTAGCTGGTATGAATTATTAAAATTTACTGCTGGGTTGCTCTTTATGTCCCCAAACAAATATACAATTTCATGTGGTTCTGTATTTGATTGTTACGGTGTGTAGACAGGCTGATTTGGCAACTACCTGAAATAATTCTGCTGACGAGGACTTTGCTGTTCCCGTACAAGGGGAGCAGTTCCCAGACTTTGCCAGATGACCTGCTGTTATCCTTTGCTGATACTTGTTACTCTGTTATTTGAGCTTTTCCAGTGTTTGACAGAAGCTAGTGCAAAAAGAACTGTTTTGGAGGCATCCTTTGGCAAAACAGCTAAAGAAGAATTGGTACAAAGGTACAATCTTTCTGTTTTGGACTGTAATCTCTTCAGTTTTCAGACCAAGTGTTGGATATGGCTCTTCTCCTTAGCAGGTGTGAGAAATTCAGCATGCTATCGAATCTCCCTAAACCTGTTTCTCATTTGTAAAATTGCAACAGTCCCTCTACCTCTTTTATGGGGCCCCTTGCAGATTAAATGCAATAATGCATGGGAAGGATTCATCAGGTTTCCTGGGACATAGTTAGTGCTCAATAAATATGCGTGTCTGTGTTGTAGTTGTAATGTCTCTGTGCCTTCACTTAGGGCTTCCTAAAAATTACTGAATCTTCTGTGCGTTTAACAGATATACAGTAGTTAGAAGGGATTTGGAATTTTCTATACCTGCACACTCTCTTTAGAAATAAGAGGCAAAGCCATGAGAAAAGCCGTATGAAGCCATAGTATTAAATAGACGATCTGCAAAAGACATTTGAGGGCATTGCACAAAGCAGAAACCATTTAAATCTGGGAAACTATGAGGCCATGAATAGTATTTGTTTCTAATCAGGGAGCCTTCCTCCTGCTTTTAAAAATTGTATCAACAAAGTCATCATCCACGTGCCTTTCTCCAAGCTTTTTTTGAAAGAAAGAAAGAAAGAAAGAAAGAAGCAAAGACTGTCCAGAAAAAGTCCAAACATTGTTAATATAATGAGAATGGCTTGTGTGACATCAATGTAACCTGGCAGCCAAGGAGAGTGGGCTGGAATGTGCATGTGTGAGCAAGGACGACTTCACTGTACTAGTCCAGGGGGGTGGTAGATGCCCGTGAGTGAGCATGTGTACTGTGTGGCTCTTATTCAAAATGACTGAGTGAATCTTCAGAGCAACGAATCTGCATCAAATTTTGTGTTAAGCTGGAACATTCCTCTGAGGAAACTATTTGGATGATTCTGAAGGCTTTCAGGGATGATGTAATGAGTGCAGCACAAATAAAAGTGTGGCACAAATATTTCAAAGACAATCAAGAATCTGTTGAGAGTGACCCATGTTCTGGAAGGCCTGCAGCAAGCAGAACCCCTGAGAATGCTGAGCGTGTGCAGGCTGCCATCAGCAAAGGTTGGTGACTGACAGTGTGGGACCTGGAAGCTGAGCTGGGGATTCCAGACACTACTGTGTCTGAGATTTTGATGCAGGATCTTGTCATGAAACATATTGTGGCAAAATTCATTCCGTGGCTTCTGCTACCAGAGTAGAAGGAACATCGTGCTGCAGTTTTTAATGACTCGATTCAAACCACCACCAGTGAACCACATTTCCGCAAGAAGGTCATGACCAGAGATGAATGGTGGGTCTACAGCTACGATCCAGAAACAAAGGCCCAGTCGGCGTCCGTGTCCTTTGTACAATGTTTCTTGTGTCTGGTATCTTCTTCAATAAATGTCTCCAGTTTTCATATTACATGGCTGGATACTCTGTGAACAGACCATATGGATATATTGAAATACTTGGTATATAAATTTTGTTTTCAATACCACTGTAAATAAACTTGGCAGCAGCAGCAATATAATGCAACAGAAAGCAACTGGGCAGTGTTTGTACAGATGGTGATGGGGGGAGAGGTGCGCAGGGCAGAGGGAAGGCCTTGGTTGCAGGGGGGTGCCAAGCAGGCTGCAGTCAGGGGAGCGGGACCCAGGCCTGCTGACAGGTGAATGACAGCGAGAAGGCTGTATTCCACGGTCACAGGCTCTGCTAACTTGCTGGAGCCATCAGCTCTGTGATTATAGCTCCTTTGTCTCTTCTGCTTTATCCATGGCCCTGTGCTTTGGGTCAGCAGACAGCAAACTGAAGGGACAATGCTTCAGTTGTCCTGTTTTTAAGACGCCCTATATAAAAACCAATGCAAACATTATTTTCTTATCTATACCAGTTGAGCAGGGTGTTATTTTCTGTAGCAAAGGACCCCTGTTGTCCCATGGAATGGTCTCCTGGTTTTTTGCTTCTGCCTCAGTCACCGGAAATAGAGGCTTGAAGCTTGACAAAGATGAAGAGGTGATTTCGGGCCAGTGCCTCACAAACCTGAACAGGTGTGTGTGACAGAGGTGACTCCAGCCCCACACTCTGTGCAGCCTCTGCCTTTTTTCAAGGGGACCGGAATGTTTCTCAAGCATGAAAAATCTGTGTCCGACATGGAAAAACAGCTGTTCCTAAAACCAGCGTTTCCCCGACACGCCCCGTTTCTCCATCCACAGTGACGAGGATTGGTAATGGGATTTCAATGAACACCGAGGTTGGAAAGGATGAAAAAAAATTTCACTGTGCTATTTAAAAGTCCCAAACAGATAGTTTTTTGTTTTGGATTTTTTGGTTTGTTTGATTTTATGGAATAGGAATGTGGTTGCTCTGCTCTTTAAAATATATCCTGGTGAGAATTTTGTCTCCTGAGGTCTGAACAAAATTGGAGTTTTGGAAAGCCCTTAGCTTACTAAAGCTTGGGGCTACACCCCAGCCTCTGTTGCTAGATGACTGCCAGCTCAGGGTGGGCGGGTTATCGCAGAGAGACGATTCCTTTTACTTCTACGAGAAGAGCTCCATCACGGGAACCCCAGCTGTACTGAGGGCTGTGGCTTCTCTCTGCACAGTACAACAAGCAGAAGGGCCAGAATTATTCATCAGCAGAGACTTTCCTGGCTCAGTGTATCATGAGATCTCTCCTTGGGTTTTTTCAACATTTCTCGAACTGTGACGTTTACCTTTATATAATTTTATTCTCAATGTGACTGATTTGTCACTGGCTACCTCCACAGAACCAACGCCTGGGAGGTCTCCCTGTCTTTCAGGAGGACGTGCTGCCTGGACAGGAGACTCTTGTCTCGGCATCTGGCTCCATTCCTTCCCTTTCCCCTAATTCAGTGTGGTGCGGCGCGTGCTGAGCATCGTGTGCTGAGCATCAGTAATGTGAGGAGGTACAGGAAATGCTGTCCTCCTCGTTTCTGGATCCTGAGTTCTGCGGTGAATGAGAACACTTGTATTCAATTCTCCTTCAAAGCTTGATAGAGCGTCGGCACACAGTAATTTATTCAGCATCTGAGAGAATTAGAGGAAATCCACAGCAGGGGTGGGCAGGGCTGGGCAGGGCTGGACGCCCCCCATCAGCTCTGCTCCCTATTCTGTGGTATTTGGACTAAAGGACATCCAGACAACTGCCCCTCAATGTCAACTCAATGTCAAGCCCCTTTAAGGATTGTAGATGAGTCAAAGTTTATGTTGCTGCACGATATGTATTGGTAGGAGTTTCCACGGGACAGCTGGGAGAGCCATTTTCTCTGGGCAAAAGATGTACCTCATCAAGGTAATGCCTCTCAGGCCACCCCGTGCTCGCTCTCTCTCTTTTCTCTCCCTTTCAGCTTTAAGCACAAAATCCGTCTTCACTGATGTGCTGGGAATTATGCAGCTTTTCAGAATGACATTATTTTTTCCGAGGGGTCATCTCATTTTGGGGATAACTGCAGACTTTGCTTAGGTGTAGTTTCATTTCCTTTTCTCTTACAAAGCCGCAGGTTAAATTCGGCATGACAGGGTGAGTGATATGCTTGCTAAATTTGCACTAACATATGCAAATTTGGGGAGGAATTATTTATCAGGGAGTAATACGTTTACTCTTTTTTAATAAAGAAAAGTCTAATAAGCATAAAAGCGAGCTCTGTATGAAAGTGGTGACAGACTGGAATTATTTGTTGAAGGAAATGAGCTCATGGGGAAGTTCTAGGGCCGCAGAAACAGCAGGCGGGCAGACTCCCTTCTTGGTTCTGGACTTTTATTTTTGGAGAAGAGTGTAAAGGCCTCACTGGCTTTCAGTCCCATTTCTGGGCTGTGACGGGAGGGAGGCAGCCTCCCACGGTGGGCAGGACCCACACTGTCTGCTCCACCTGCCTAAGTCAGGCTCAGCGTTCCCGCCCAGGGTGCAGGTCAGAGAGACTTCCCTGTGCGGCCCTGGCTCCACAGGTGATCTAGGTGAGCTGTTGGCACCTGTGTGGACGGTTCACCAAATGGATGCTCGTCTTTCAGTCAAGACCCCCTTTTTTAACTCTCTTTCCTTAAGCCTCAGGTCCGCTGTTGCACATTTTTCTCGGTTCATGAGGAGGAAGACAAGGGTTTAAGATTAACTCACTCCAACAAAGCCGTTTTTCCTAAAGCTGAAAGCTGATGATTAGAAAGTTATGGCAAGTAGAACCTTATAGTTTGTGAAGAGCTTTCACACATGTTAGTTCTCATTAGAGAGTCAAAAATAATCACATACATACATATGGTCTAGCGCAAATAACACCCAGTTTTTAGTACAAAATCTTTTATTACAAAGTCATAAGCATGTAATTGTGTAACATAACAATATCACACTCAAGCACACCATATGACGTTTTAGGCGAAATGTTCAAATTAAAACTATAAATTATTACACCCATACTCTTTCCCTACCAACCGCACTCAGGCAGGTCTTACTTCTGCCGGGCCCCATATCTACATAGTGAATCACATGTGCATAATATATCTGGTCCATGCTCCACACCATTATGCTGACTCATGCTCATTGCGCATAGAGACTTAAGTGTTTTCCTTTCTTATCACAATGCTTAGTCATGATTTTGTTTGGCTAAATGTTTCTTATTTATTCCTCTATTTACTTGGTATGCCAGTAAATCAAAAAAGCCGGTCCCACAAGCTGGTGATTACAGTGCATTTCTACTATCGGGGGACTTACACACAGTTTTGCGCGGACCTTTCTCTGGGGGCACCGTAACTCCGGGGCTCTCTGGTTCCTCCAGGCACCCCAGGCTGAGAGGTGAAAGGCGGTTGGTCTTTTTTCCACATTTCTTTTCTTTTTTTGACTTATTTATGAAATGATGCAAATTCAAACTGTTGATTTCTAGTCTGAACTTCCCATTCTATTTTTGAATTTACATAAAGAAGCCACAAAATGAACATGTGAAAACAAGTTTCCAATGGTGGTTCTTTTCACAGTGAAAGTTTCATTTGAGTTCCAGACAGTTTAGTTAATGTGATACTGCTCATGATAAGTTTTTATAAATTACCTTTTTATTATGTATTGGGTAATTCTTGCAAAGTCAGCCGTGTGGTTTCATCCTAACGTGAAACAGCTGCTCTTTAAGGGCTGGCTTCTTCGTCTCTGTGGCAGTGTGTTCTCTCTCTGACAGTTCATCATTTGGCATATAGTTGCTCTTGTGCCTCTGTGTCTTCTCCCAAGCCTGTGAGATGCTTGAGGACAGGGACCCTGTCTTGTTTATTTGTTATTTCTTTGAATCTTTTATTAGTGACATTTGTGGTCTGGAACGGCAAGGAGCCTAAGGAATCACACAAAAAATAAACACTTTGGAAAAAATTGAGTATATGTTTTTTTGTGGAAGCCACTCTCCTTGATTGTTTGGTTAACTTAAGAGTATTCCAATGACTTTTATTCTGCACGTGTCTGTGACTTCTCCTTCCTTCTTTCTCCAGTTACAAGATCATGGACTGCAGCGCAGGCAAACAAACCGACAGGACAGTCGGAAACGCCTCGGATCGGATCTTCTGAGAAGCTGATCAGATCACAGAAGGTCACAGCCCGCTCGCTATGATTTTGTACACTGCCCAGAGAGAACCGAGACGTTTGCTTTTCATCAGGGCTCTTGCTTTTATATTTCTATTATATAAAATATCTATACATAAATTATATATGATGTTATATATATACTTATATGTGCGTGTGTGTGTGTGTGTGTGTATATATATATATATATATATATATATATATATATATATATATGAGAAAAAATGAAAGGCAAAAGTGTTTTTACTGTAGTTGGGTTTTGGAGGCAAAGTGAAATGACCTCCAGGTGTAGATGAATCAGATCAGTAAATGTTCCTTTGTTGAAAAATGACGACTCCTTTGTAAGGTACAGTCTGACCTGGATCCACCCCAGGGTGATTCGGGAAGCATGTTATTATGTCAAGCAGATCCTTCCGTTCGAATGTCATCTTCCAAGGGAAATCGGAAGCTCACCTATGTTTAGTCACTTTGCATGGAATTGGACTTTTCCTGATCAATATTATGTAGTAGATGATGTTTCATTGTGGACTGTGTATGCTGGTCTAGGGTTTTCATGCCTAATTTCTGCTAACCTACATCACATACAGTTATACTGAGACTTGCAGGCCTGCATAAAAGACTGAATTTCTTTTAAAAAACATCTACATACATTTACTCTCATCCATCCCTCTGAAAAAATATAATACCCTTTTTATTATATTTTATTATAAAGAAGACAGAACATAATTCAACATCTTTTGATAGTCTGAGACAGCATGAAATACTCGTGTTTTAGGGTAGTACTTGTGTAGCGGGATTACCTCTGCTTATTGTGGTTTGTGTGAAAGACTCATAGAACTTCTTGCTTTTTTTGCAAACTCACTTTTGTTCAATAAATGATGCTCTGAAATATAGTGATGAATCTCCAAATGTTGGTTTTCTTGTCAAAAATGGCACTGTGTTTATAGTATATGCATCAGCCTGCTTTCAATTTTAAAGAACTAATATTAAAAAACCCTTTGAAAGCTCTGTAAAAGCAGTGGATTTTATTTCATAAAGCAAATCCATTTTAGCTTTTCTGGTTTAGCGGAACTAAGATTAACATCGGAGAGAGGGGAAAAATCTGCCTCGATGCCTCCATTTCATTAAACGAGAGTTGACAACCCAGAATCCATCCCACAATTAGAAAAGGCTCCCTTTGGTTTTAGTGGAACAATATTGGATTTCAATGTCATTATTGTTCCAGCTTTTATGTACTAGTTAAGCCAAGCAAAATTGCTACTGGAAATTAGGCTCTTCCCGCCCCCCCCCCCCCCCCCCCCCCCCGCTTTGGACAGTGAGGATGTGCTAGTTTAAAACAAAGCCCCTATCTTTTAACCCTCGATGCAATATGGAATCAGGCAAGCAATGAGGGGTAATTGTATTCCTGTCTTCAAAATGTAAAAATTTAGTATTTCATTTTAAAGCATTATCTGTGGGAACTCATTTACCTTGAAAATATCAGGTTTTATTTTAGGAGGAGAAATTTTCAAACCCATCTGTGGTACTTGGACATAAGCAGCTGACTGAGATCATTACTTGTGACCTGGGTAAGTAACTTGACTTGAGCGAGTTTATGGGCCCAGGTCATCACTCGCCATCATTTTTAGTAGAGTTCAACACAATCTAAAAGACCAACGCGATGAAGATGAATATCCTACGGAGCCAAGGGCTGTGACGGCAGGCTGGCCCGACTGCGGGTCGGCGAGAGAAAGCTGTGCTGGGAGCACCTTACATCCCTGGAGCTGGCTGTAGCAAAGGACGCATGGAATTGTCTGTGGTCCCCAACTGGGTTGTGCAGGAAATAGGGAACACAGGATGAGTAATGGGGCCCAAACAGGGAGCTTCTTTGTAGACGGAACTTGAAAAACAGGCTGAGAAGAAACACTAGGTGGCCTGCTTGGGAGGAAATCGGCTATTGAGAGATGTCCATAAATGAATGGGCCCTGGAGAGTGGCTATGCCACCCTTTGTGCTTCTAGAAGATGCAGTGCTGAATGTCCTTGGCCACCAATGCTCGACCCTTAGAGCCCGGCCAGTGAAGATCCTTCTTGTTCCTGTCTCTCTCTCTTCCCCACTTACAGCTCAGTGGGCTCCAGGTCATGGTCCGGGTGGGGGTCAAAATGGAGAATAGGCACCAGACATGATGGAATAGACAAGAATCGAATCACACCCTCTTCCCCATGACAGGATTCGAATGGCATGCCAATAATTTCCTATCATAGAAAACCAGATATTTTGAAATGAACAAAATGAGAAGCTTATTGACAAAATGTTCCTGGAGAAACTCATTATCTGAGAGACTACAGTGCAGGTGGGACCTGGTCTAAATTTCAAGCAAGGGGCAGGGAAGACCTGGATGACAGAGCAGGTGGGGGTGTGCGGGGCAGAGAAGGCTGGGGCCCACCCCAGGGAGGGCTCTCTCTGGCAGAGTCCTCACACTCACGCGTGTGCAACGTGTTACAGGGTAGATGACTTTGCACGCGAATGTAAACCTCACGTTGTCTTGTGCCTCTCCTAATCACCTGTGAAACAAATCGAGTGAACTGGAAGGCCTAGTGTGTGTTCAAAGTCCCATGGGCTGTAAATGGTAAAAGGAAGAGCTCCGGTGGCCGACTCTCTCTTCTTCAATGAGCTGCCTCTTCCGATTAGCTGTCTTCATTTACTCCACGCTGTCATTCTTTCCAGAACTATTTACCACATTTGGCCCAACACTGAGTACAGAGTGGGACCTAGCGTGAGCTCAATAATACAGGTTGAATGAGCAAATAGATGGATCAATAAATAACAGCAAGCAAACATGTGACTCGGTGTTCAAGATACAGCGGCCTGAGTGGCTGGTCACGTTTGGCATCCTTCGAGTTGCGCTAACACAGTGGACCCGCTGAGTTTTCCTCCTGCAGACGGTGGCGTAGCCCCGACTTTGTCTCTTTCCCTCTATCCCTCCACAAGCGCTAGCTTGCAGATTGCCACTATTTCGCTTTTTGGAGGGGGGATGGTCATACGCTTCATTTCAGAAACCTAATATCTTATGAGGATCCATCCATTGTGAATGCTACAGCAATTTGCGGTTGTATTCTCATTTCAGTTGTGTTTAAGAAATCTGCTAAATAGAAAAATTAAAGAAAGCCTTTGATATTTTCAGAGGGTACAAGAACCAGGTCCATCTATCTCTTGAACTAGTCTTAGACATATTTTCTTTAGAATTGGTATTTTTATCATCAGAAGAATGGAAACGTTTGACGGTCCCTAATCTTCGCTGGTATTTTCTATTTTCTAGCACAGTGGACCCACAGTGGTCTCAGCATTTAGAACTCCTCTCTGGTCACGTTCAATCCCGTCAGGGACACTTGGCCGCTTTTCCAACTTTGTCTGATAGTCTCTTCAATTGCCCCAGTCAATGTGTTAGTATAAACATTGATTTAATTCTGATTCTATTTTCACTACGAGCTTGTCATTCTGTATTGAATTTGAATTTTCAACCTTACTGCCATGCGTGAACATTTATGCCAATTGTGGGATCAGAAAAGGAGCTGAATGAACGAGGATGAACCGTCAGTGTACATAGTAGCTGTTGCTAGGGAAACAGTTCCCTAGCAAATATTTTTAATGGTAGCTGAATTTGAATCAAGGTAGTTTTCACAGGTAAATGGTAGCATTAGAATAAATGTATTATCTTTTTAAATATAAATACATAATGAAACCACATGGACTATGCCTTTGAACAAGAACTTAGCGGTGCATTCATATAAAGTCTGCAATTAAAAGGATTGCTTGTGTTACATTTCTGTTTTCGCACATTATTGAAAAAGTACACTCGGTGACTTTTCCCATCAAAACTAGATGACCCTTATCTTATACCCATGATTTGAACAGCTAATGAGTTTAGATACTTAACAGAAAAAGTAAGGATTCAGTGACTACATGATTTGGAGCCAATTACTCTCCATAAGCATCGGTCTCATGGTGATAACAATGTGTACGTGGCATGTTAAAAACGTTAGCTTGCAAAATGATTGTATTGTGTTATACTACAGAGTCAAATGCGCTGGGTCCAAAATAGGACTGATCATTTGCCAGGGCACTTGCCAAAGTCAGAGGTGATTCTCTGAACAGTAAGGCAGCAATTTTAGTATACTAAGAGCTCTAGAGACCAGTCAAAAATATTCGTTCCACTTCCTCTTAATTACTACTCAAAGCCGTATTATACAACTGAAGTGCTACTAACTGGTTTCATCATTCTTGCAATCAGAGGGTCTGCCTGTAGCAGGAGCTCTCACACCCACGTCTCTGGCAAAGCCCTAGCGGGGGTGTCCAACCTTTTGGTGTCTCTGGGCCACACTGGAAGAAGGAGAGTTGTCTTGGGCCACACGTTATATACACAAACACTAACGAAAACTGATAAGCAAAATAAAGGTTTTAAGTAAATTTATGATTTCGTGTTGGGCTGCATTCATAGCCATTTTTGGTTGCATGTGGCCAGCGGGCCTTGGGTTGGACACCCCCGTTTACAGGAAGACTCCTTAGGTTGTATCAGTCCTGACTTCCTCCCATCTCTAAAAGAACCTCCTCTTTGTGCTAGAGGCCTTGCACATAGCTCACCCTCGCTTGGTTGCAGACTGCGTTTCTCTCTTCCCTGAATAAACTGTCTGTGCTGGAGGAAGACCTAGCTGACTTTTTATCTAAGGCCAACACTTGCCACTCATTCCTACAGATGTCTACTCTTTTAGAAGACAGAGCAGACTGGCTTCCCCACTTTGGACGACAGGTGGTGACCGGAGTTTTGCCCCCCCACCCCAGGCCTCCTTCAGGAGCCTGCAGAGAACTTCATGCCACCGGCAACGTCCCTGAGGTAGAAAAGGACGGCCCTTCACGCTAGTTTAATGAGCTAGTTTGTCTATGTATTTTGAAGTTATAGTAATAAACAAGCTAATGGTTTTTGAAAATACCTTTTTTACAGGGTAATTTAGAGGTAAATTCCAGACATTTTCCATGGGTAGCAAGGATTTCCATTGGCAACACTGAATCTCAAGGCAGGTGCCCAGAGATCTGGGTTAACGAAGAAGAGTTTACAGTCACAATTTGGTAGTTCCATCTTTTTAACTGCCCAAGAGCAGAAAACACAATGAAAATATGATAAAGATTAAGTGGGCTCCTAGACTGTAAATACTCTCCCGGGTTATCATCTTTTTCCATGTGAACTCTGGTGTATCCATCATTTTAGAGTCCCTTAGACTGAAAACTCCCATGTTCTCTTGAACTTCTTTCTCTCCCAGTCCCTACATGTGCAAATTGGTTGCCAACACCCACCACTGTAAGTCCCTGCCAACATCTGCCAAATGGTAGTAAGTCCCTGTACTACCATTTGTTAGCTGTATGAAAGATAAAAATTTCTTCCTCCACGTCATACATCTAAAAAGTGTGATAATGGAAATCATCCTTTGAAAGTGGTATGAGCGGTAGTGGTTTATAACCTTACAAATGCACAGAGGTTTTATAAATCAAATAATAGCCACTTGAGCTCCTTGTTTAAAAAATATTCTATACACATACCAGTCTGCATTCTCATACAAAATGGGAGCAAAGCTTATATGCCAATGTTTTTTGGAGACTCGCAGGAAGTGAGGCAGGAAAGGAGGGAATGAAAGACAGTGGTTGCCAGGGTTCCGCAAGTAGGAAGACTGGAGGCCAGACCCCGAGCAGGTCTTTAGAAAGCCCTCACAGAATCCCTGAAACTTTGAACAGTCCTCCTCCTTCTGTCTCACCCCTCCTTGGTGCACGTTAACTGTCCTGCACATAGGGATTGTGTTACTCACCCTTCTTCAGTCCTTCCCCACCCAAAGGCCACACCGGCCTCTCAACGCTGCAGGGACAATGAAAGTCAGAGCATTATGAGCAGTGAGGTTGAACTTGTCTGACCCTGGGATGTCAGTGGCCCCCACGATGTTGATGCTGACCAAGATGGAGGCTTTGGCAAAGGGTGGTCCTTGCCCGTGGGTGACCTGAAACTGTGGGTAGTATTAAGACATAGGCAATCCAGGCAAAGACCCCGACACCTCAGGGCCAAGGGAATCTGGGAGAGGCTTGGACTGTGTCTGGTACAACAGCAGTTCAAGAAGATACTATTTTTGACATCTTTGTGAGGCAGTAACTTGAATTTTACAAATACACTAGCCTATGTTGCTCATTAGGTGTCAAAGCAGGAGGAAAAACAAGCAAGTATGTCAATTTCTAAATATGACAAATGGAATAATAGTGGATGTGGGAAGAAAACAAGTGAGAGAGAAATCAGTTAGTAGTTAGCAGTGTGATTTACTGCCCAGCGCAGGAAGACTTCCCCAGTGCCAGTTACCAGTTGCCGCAGGAGAATTCTCTGAAGCAGAGGATAAAAATGAATACGACATCTCACCACACCTATAGATGTCACTGTCAGGGGAATGGAAAGCCGAAATATCAATAAGGTCCCCTGCAGACACTTTGCCAAAGCTCCACAAAGAAGGTAATCTGGCCACTCAAAAAAGAGAATTTCAGTGATTCAATACTTCTATTTTTTAATTATTTTATTGATTATTATTACAGTCTTCCCATTTTTTCCTCCCCTCTACCCTGTACCCCTCTCCCACCCTCATTCCCCCACCTTAGTTCATGTCCATGGGTCATACATATAAGTTCTTTGGCTTCTTCATTTTCCATACCATTCTTACCCTCCCCCTGTCTATTTTGTATCTACCATTTATGCTTCTTATTCCCTGTAACTTTCCCCCCATTCTTCCTTTCCCCTCCCCGCTGATAATCCTCCATGTGATCTCTATTTCTGTGAATCTCTTCCTGTTCTAGTTGTTTGCTTAGTTTGTTGTTGTTTTGTTTTTTTAGGTTCAGTTGTTAATTGTTGAGTTTGTTATCATTCTACAGTTCGTATTTTTGATCTTCTTTTTCTTAGATAAGTCCCTTTAATATTTCATATAATAAGGGCTGGGTAATGATGAACTCCTTAACTTGACCTTATCTGGGAAGCACTTGATCTACCCTTCCATTGTAAATGATAGCTTTGCTGGATAGAGTAATCTCGGATGTAGGTCCTTGCTTTTCATAACTTTGAATAATTCTTTCCAGCCCCTTCTTGCCTGCAAGGTTTCTTTTGAGAAATCATCTGATAGTCTTATGGGAACTCCTTTGTATGTAACCATCTCCTTTTCTCTTGCTGCTTTGAAGATTCTCTCCTCTTTAATCTTGGGTAATGTAATTATGATGTGCCTTGGTGTGTGCTTCCTTGGGTCCAACTTCTTTGGGACTCTCTGAGCTTCCTGGACTTCCTGGAAGTCTATTTCCTTTGCCGGATTAGGGAAGTTCTCCATTATGTTTTCAAATAAATTTTCAATTTCTTGCTCTTCCTCTTCTTCTTCTGGCACCCCTATGATTCAGATGTTGGAATGTTTAAAGTTGTCTTGGAGGTTCCTAAGCCTCTCCTCATTTTTTTGAATTCTTGTTTCTTCATTCTGTTCTGATTGAATGTTTATTTCTTCCTTCTGGTCCACACCATTGATTTGAATCCAGATTTCATTCCTGTCACTGTTGTTTCCCTGTACATTTTCCTTGATTTCACTTTTCATTACCTTCACTTTTTCCTCTAATTTGCGACCATATTCAACCAATTCTGTGAGCATCCTGATTACCAGTGTTTTGAACTCTGCATCTGATAGGTTGGCTATTTCTTTGTAGCTTAGTTGTATTTTTTCTGGAGCTTTGACCTGTTCTTTCATTTGGGCCACATTTTTTTTTTGTCTCCCTGCACCTGTTATGTAGTAAGGGGTGGAGCCTTAGGTGTTCACCAGGGCGGGGCAACCCACATGGCTGTGCTGTGACGCTGTCTGTGGGGGAGGGTCTGAGAGGGAACAGACCTCCTCCTCCTCCTCCTCCTCCTCCTCCTCCCCCTCCCCCTCCCCCTCCCCCTCCCCCTCCCCCTCCCCCTCCCCCTCCTCCTCCCTCTGCCAGCCTTCAGTCACTTCCCCCACTACCCACAAGCAGAGTGGGCCCTTCTGGTGCTGATTCCCAGGTGTGTGTGTGTGTGTGTACGTTCTAGGACCCTGTGGGTCTCTCCAACGAGCTCTCCTGTGAGGCTGGGAGTTTATCCTGCCGCCTCAACCCCCACAGGTGTTTTCAGTCAGAGGTTTGAGGCTTCATTTCCCCGTGCTGGAGCCCTGGGTTGTGGGTCTGTCTTGCTCCCCAGTCATTCCTCCCAGTTCATCTGCTTGTGAAAGAGGGATGGCCCGGTCCACCAGCCACCACCTTGCTGCGAGTCCTCTCTGCCCAGCTGCCCATCTCCGCCCTTCCTACCGGTCTGGGTGAGTGTTTCTTCTTTAACTCCTTGGTTGTCGTACTTCCATACAGTTTGATTTTCCAGCAGTTCCAGTTGTTTTTTGTTTTTAAATTTGTTGTTGTCCTTTTGGTTGTGCAAGGAGGCACAGTGTATCCACCTATGCCTCCATCTTGGTCAGAAGTCCCTTTTCTCTATTTTCAATCAACCCACAGCGCACCATGACTTCTTGTTCACATTTCTCACAGTGTGGTAGCCATTTGATAGCAGGAGCTGAAGCTTAGGTCCACTTGATGGCTGTTTGAAACTAACATGGTTCAAGACAATTAATAAAGCAATGTCCATGGGATTAGTGACTCAGGTTATAAAATAAGAATAAAAAAGAAGCCCTTTTATGGTCAGTATAAAACAGAACTTTTTTTTCCCTGGGATTGATTACTGTGTTGAATCATTGCAATATATTCATAAATATTAATTAGTCTGTCACTTTACATATATTTACTCATACACACATATATATCATTTCCTCATTTGCATGTATATATTCAAAGACAATGTGAATTAATAAGAGTAGCTGCTTAGCTTTTAAAACATTGTATAAATGGAAAACTAAAAACCATTAAAACTAGATCAATTGCACACAATAAATAACATTATCTACATTTATTTGAAAGTTACTATGTATAGAATAATGAAGTAGTCAAGTGCAGAAAATTGAAGAAAGAATTTTAGAATCTAAAATATATGTGTTGAACACCACTACATTTAAGAACATCTTTGGGTTGAGTATGGCATATTTTACATAAAAAGAAAGATTACCCATTTTATATTTTAAAGCTACATTTATAAGCACATTATTCACATATTGCTGGCGATGGTAGCAGGGGTAGATTTTCATCCAGTGCTGCATCAGTACAGTTTTCCCTTGGTTTTGAAGCATAGCCCTTCCCTTGAGAACCGCACCTGTTAGGAGCACCATCGGAGGGAAAACAGGCCTTCCTACATCAAAAATCTGTGGCATGTGGTGTATTGTGCTGAGATTATATAAGTTTATATTCATGAAGAGAGAAAAGAATGAGATGACATAGTTGAAATAAGAGGAGCTTTACTCAGTCAGCCTGAATGTGTCTTCTCCATCGACCTCTGTCACTAAAATGTCCTCACATTCCCGTGAATGCCTCACCTCACTTTGCTATGTATTCCCAAATGCCAACTCTGTTTTTGCTCATTCAAGTTGCATCTACTGAGTGCCAAGAGCTGAGAAGGATAAAAGACAAGACCATAAGATGCTGTCTGACAGCCAGGAATGTACCTTTCGGGGGGACTCAGGGACACGTGATTCTTGAAGATGGTTCGAGACAGTCATTTGCATATCAGAATGGATTAATTCCATAGTTGCCTTCCCCAGAGTGGCTCCAAGGGCTGCTACTGTCTGCAGTCACCAATATGGCCTACCTTCCCACCTCAGTGACAAATCCTCTCAGTGAAGGGACTGAACCGGAGCTGTCAGTCTGTGCTGTCACCCCACGGCCCTCCTCAACCAGACTGTCCAGCCCAGAGACCCACTGTCCCTGGCCAAAGCGTTCATGTATCTCTGCCTACAAGTGTGCACTGGCTTCCTGCAAAGTCTTTGCTTCACCATCAAAGACAAAGGAAGTATGTCCTGTTTCTGTACTAAAGTGTAAGAATTCTTCCTCGTTCTTTGTGCCATTTCGTAAATGACCAGTCTGGTGTCATTAACAGAGTGGCTCGCTTGTTCTCAGGATGCTAGTTCTGGATTCCATGAAGGCTGTAATTAGGGTTTCATGAAAACTCACGGCAAATCACAGAATAATCCGCGATGAGCTGACTAATTGGAGGACCAAGTCTTTGCCTTTAATTTAATATTATGTTAGCTCTTTGAGGAAAGGCTTATTTGAAATCCTGAATATCTGCAGTCATTTCTTGACAATAGAAACCTCTAGGACTTGCTATGGGGCATGGGTACTGCCTGGACCTCATGTTAGGGAGCCACACAGCCGCGGCTCATGTGCCTGGTACACTACCCACCTTGCTCTCCGTGGGAGCTCAAGCCGATCAGCCAGTAACATTAAACGCTACTTTGATGCTTGCATATATAATTACTAAAAAAATTAGGAAACTTCAATTTTTACTTCAGTAGTTGATGCTGATGGGTGTTTTATAGTGGATTAACACCAAGATGGTATTAATAACAACTAATATTCTCGAGAGGTTATTCAATTACAGATACCATGATGAGATATTTATTGGCATTGCCTTGTTTAATTTAATCCTAACAATTCTGTAAGAATAGTACTGTATCATTATAATTTATTTTTTGGATTAGAATTCTGAGTTTAAGTAGGTTAAATAAATTGCCCAGTGTCACACCATAAATGACAAAACCAACAGTTAGACTCAAAATATCTTACTTTTAGTGTGTAGTTTAGAAAAAAGAATAAAGCAGGCTGTCAAACTCATTGTCACCGGGGGCCACATCAGCCTCATGGCTGCCTTCAAAGGGCTGAAATAATTTTAGGACTGTGTAAATGTAACCACTCCTTAACTGTTAAGGAGTTGAAATTACATTCGGCCCTTTGAAGGCAACTGCGAGGCTGAAGTGGCCCCCAATGAAAATGGGTTTGACACCCCTGGAATAAAGCATACAGAAAAGTTGTAAGGGTAATGCAATAAACTCACAATATCTAGGTTCTCCAGTTGTTAAAATTTTGCTACATTTAAACTATCATTCTCTCTCTATCTCCTCCCACATCAGTGGTATTATTTTATTAATTATATATTTATATATATTTATCTATGAAATTAGATGTTATATGTTGTTATTGACCCATTTGAGAGCAATTTATAAACATTATGCCCTTTTACCCCTAAATATTTCAGCAGGTGTCTCCTAAAAAGGGCATCTTCTCATGTGATCGCTGTACAATTGTCACTGATATTTAACACTGATATTTATCCAGTGTGCAGTACCAGTTCAGATTTTGCCAATTACCTGTAAAAAGTCCTTTATAGACTCTAAACTAACCCTTTAATCTTCAAGAATAGTTCAGATTACTTTTCACATGGACATTTAGTAGAGTGCAGGTCTGTTGTTTTTGAACAACGATTCTTAACTTGGGTTTATCTGATTGTTTCCTTATGACTCAATTCAGTTTCTAAGGTTTTGTTAGGGGTGCTGGGTGCCCACTCACTGTGCCCTGAGTGCATCCCATCGGGGGCACTGACGTCAGTTTGCGTCATCATTGCTGAGGTCACACTGACCGTGTGGTTGAGGTGGCTGCCAGCTTCTCTGTACAGTTACTGTTTTTCCCATGGAACTAATAAGTAATATGGAGGACATACAATGACACCATGTAAATATAGTGTCCACCGTCAACCAATAAATCCACTGATAATTCTTGCCGAATCGATTATTGCTATAATGGTTGTATGATGATTTAAAAAGCCTACTGCATTTGTGTCTGAGGGCTGCCATCACAAAATACCACAGACTAGGCGGCTTCACTAACAGAAGTTTATTTTCCTAGAGGCAGGTTTGGTTTTTCTGAGGCCGCTCTCCTTGGCTTGCCGACAGTTGCCTTCTCACGGTCACTCGACTGGCCCTCTGTCTGTGCCGTGAGTATTCTACTTCTGTCTTATAAAAACAAAAGTGTTATTGAATTAGGACCCACCTAATGAACTCAGTTTAACTTAATTACCTCTTTAAAGGCATCCTCTTGAAATAGAGTCAAATTCTGGAGAATGTGCTTGTGTTGAGGGATTTAACATGAATGTGGGGGAGGCCATGACTCAGCCCCTAAGACCTGTCATTTATTCTGCATTTATTAGGTAGCAGTCCACTTTAATAGAGTTTTCCCTTTCCCCAACATATCTATTTTGCTCTCAGAATACACTTATAGATTCTTTTTAAATTAGTGGATTATAATCTGTTATCGTCATTCATTTCATGCTCGAATTGTTCCAGCATTGGTTTGTGAGGATACTTTTGTTTCAAACTGACGTGTGTCATTTTTACATGACCCCCTAATTTGCTGAGCCCTTCCTTACTTTCCAGAATGAAAATCTGAGACTTGTCTCATGCTTTTCCTGCACTAGCCCTAGAATTAGCCACATCTCCAAGGAAGCCTGACTGTGTTTAGTGGGCAACAGCATTTAGAATCTAGATCTGGGCCAGAGCATATATTCTCAAGCATTATATGAAAAAAATACACTGTCAAAATATACAAAATCGGATTGGTACAAATATAATTAAATAGATAAATACATATTATAATGTGGCCAAATTTGTTGAAACATAGGATCCAAGTAAGAAAAGGGTGACAGAAGTCTATCCTGATGAAAAAAAGACTAAAAATTACCTGTATGTAGAATAAATCGGGGTACAGTGGGATACAGTCCTTAAGAAGTACAGAGCAACTGAAAACACTCTCCCCATGTGTTTGGAAAGCACGGCTGAATAGCACACTCTTTCTTATCGTTCCCCCTTTCAGGCCTCTTAAGTCTTCATGTAGATTTCTAATCCGCTTTCCTGGTAAATCAAGTTACAAAAGACCTTTAAAGTAATGCTCAACAATCAGGACTAAAATGAGAGAATAAATTCAAATACCACCCGCTCGACGAAGAGGGAATATTGCTGACATAAGTTGTTAATAATGAAAGTACTGACCAGCAAAGAAACTCACTGATGTGGAGTCTGTCTGAAAGCGTATTGATTCTTGAGTACATTAATCCCTGGTAGAGAAGAATTAATGTCAGAGAGTGAGTCATGGGCCCGAATATAAGATCCTTCCCAGTGGGTTTTCAGAGCTTGCAGTCGCTCGTGTGCGGTGACCCCTGGTTGTTAAGCAGTTCAGCTGCTTTCCATAACCTGATCTTACGATGCATCAGAGAGAAGAAAATAGTTTTTAAGTAAATTTCATTCCTCTTCACCATTTTAAGGCAGCAAAGTACCAGTGAGTATTCTGGGAGGGAGTAATTTATTATTTCACATATATCAGATGCTTTAAAAGATACACATATACTAAGATTATGAAATCTCTTATGTATTGTACCAGGTACTGTCCACATATATTATTATAATGAATTTATAACAATATTAGGCAGCTATTATTATTGCTATTTTGTAGGTGCGGACAATTTGTTCTAAAAGTGTTAAATAATTTTATAAATGCTGTACATGTTTTAGATAAAAGATTGATATCCAGAGATCCTTGTCTCAAAAGTCTGCATTGCATTTCTCGGCACCATTATCCTTCATGACCTCCAGTTATTTATCAATGGTATAAGAAGTGATGAAAATAAACTCGCTATTCTGTGAAGTTTAGCTTGGTTGGTCAATGCCCTGATATGGTGTGAGGTGCTGTGTATAAAACGTTAGGTACAAAATATTATCAGGGGCTTTTGTTTCCAGGACAATGGGGTAGACACGCTTTTACCTATTCCTCCTACAAAGAGTAGCTAACGACCCGGACATTATATAAAGCGAGAACACCCCGGGAAGTATAAAGAAGTCTGCAGACTGGCTGAGCAGGCTGACGGCTGAGCAATGACACAGCGTGAGGCCCGTGGGGGTGCTTTTTCCTCGATTCCCCTAAGGTCCAGGTCTCAGGTGGAGGGCCAGAGTCCTTGGCAACCCAGAAATTTCAGCAAGAGTGGGGAACAAACTTAAGAAAAGTCTGCTCTCCTTGGCAAAAGGCCAGGAAAGTGGCAACTAGCGAGACAGACACCTTTTGGATAATAACCGCTCCGCGGTGACTACCCACCATAGAAAACGCTGCAGGGCCATGCTCAGCCCCACAAGCGAAGGCCATAGGGGGCACTTAGACGCCCCCCTTTGCCAGTCTGCAATGGAGCAGCCCAAACCCTCCAGGCGGCATTTGCAGAGAAGTCCAAGTGAGGCGCTGGGCCTTCGCCCTAGCCGGTGATGATGAGACCCTTCCCCGGTGGAGTCAGCGGGGTGCATTGAGTAGCCCGAACTTCTGCCTGGACTAACGGTACTGAGGCCGCACTCACCCTTCCTGCAGGGGGCGCTGTCGGAGGAGACCCGGAGGAGGGCAGTGATGGGACACTCCTGACCCCCCCCCCCCCCCCCCCCCCCCCGACAGGGTGGTTTCAGTAGCAGGAAGCTTGGACTTCCACCTCACCGGGTGGTAAGGACGTGGTGTACCATTTCCTTATGGGGAACGTCATCAGAGAAGTCCTGCTGTAATAGAAGATTCAAATGACATCAGAGTTTCATATCTCAGAATGTCCAAACGACAGGCAGATGACTTGTCATACCAACAACCAGGAAAATCTTAACTTACGCGAGAAAGATAACAGCAGATGGCAAGATTGAAATGGTGCAGGCATTATAATGATCTGAGGAGGGGTTTAAGGCAGCAATCACGAGAGTATTCAACGAGCAATTACAAACATGTCTGAAATACGTGAAAAGTCAATTCTCAGCAAAGAAATAAAAAGTATAAAGAAGAAAGAAATGGGAAATTTGGGAAATTTAGAAGGGAAAATGCAATAATAAAAATTTAAAAATCTCAGTGGATAGGTTCAGAAAACAATAAACTTACAGATAGAGCAGTAGAATCAGCATAAACAGCAGAGGGGGAACAGACTGAAGTAAAACTGAACAGGGCCTCGAGGGCCTGTGGGGCTCAAAGTAAAGATCTAACATTTACACTGGAGTGAGGAGGAAGAAGGGGGACCAGGGGAGAGAATGAAAAAGTACTCAAAAAGTGGTTGGAAATTTCCCCAAACTGCAAATGATATAAACCTACAGATTTAAGAAGCTGGTTGAACCTCAAACAAAATGAACCCCCCAAAATCCATGCCAAGACACGTCATAGTCAAACTTCTGAAAACGAAAGAAAAAGATTAAAACATTGAAAGCAAAAAGAGAGAAGTGACATTTTACCAATTGGGAACAAAACAACGTGAATGACAATGGATTCCTCACCAGAAACTAGGAAGTGGCCCAGCATTTTTCTAGTACAAAAAAAAAAAAAAAAAAAAAGCCTGGCAAACCGGAAATCTGTATCTAGTGCAAATATCCTTTAAAGGAAAAGGAAATTGAGACATTCTTGGAGGAAAGAAAACTAACAGAAATTGTTACAAGGAGACCTACCCTAAAAACGTGGCTAAGAAAAGGAACCTTGAGGCAGGAGAGCACAATGACAGGAAAATGGGGACAACTGGAACTGAACAATGATAAAAAAAATTTAAAAAAAAGAAAGGAATCTTGAAAACTGAGAAAGGAAGAAAGAACAAAAAACATGGGTTAATACATCTTTTGAGTTTTCAGGATTATGTTTGATGGTTAAAGCAAACATTTTAATACTGTCTTATATGGTTCTCTATGAAGGGGAAACATTTATGACAATTAGGTTATAAATAAGAGAAGACAAAGGAAATTAAGGAGAGTAAATATTGTTATACTTCATTTGGAGCCATAAAATATTGATACCAGCAGACCGCGTCACCACTAAAAAAGGTATATGTTTATGGCAGCGTTATTCACAGTGACCAGACATGGAATCGACAGGCCCCCTCAGTAGGTGGCTGGACAAAGAAGACGTAGTACATACGCTCGTACCAATTAAAAGCCAGAAATTGACAGTGGGTTCAGAACAGAACAAAACGGGATCAACTGTGTGCTCTCTGCAAGACACTTCAAATACAGGTTAAAAAAATCCCTATGGACTTATCTCTCCAGAAATACAGAATTACTCAGAAAGTCTGAGGAATATGGAAATATTTGTTTTTACAAAATATAGTTAAGTAGTGTGCATGAATAAAGCATTATGGAGATTTAAAATGTTAAAATACTGATATTAATTGAAATGTAATTTAAACAAGGACATGAAAATTTCTTTATGTGGAGAAGAAAGTAAATAGAGGGAAGCGGTGGTGTTGATGGTGTTTATTTTTCATAAAATACCTACATCTAGCCCAGAAATCCAGCATGAAGAAGAGCTAAAATTGTGCTGAATTGTAAACAAATATTTCTTTTGCAAAGAAATATTGAATAGTTATATCTTAAAGCAATACCCTATTTCATACTGAAAGAAATGTTCACAAGGGTTTTGATTTTGTTGGTCTAATTTAGTTTTTAGAAATAAAGAATTCAAGCCAAAAAATACTGTTAGGATTGAGAACCCACAATATCAGGTGGAATATGTATCAACCAATTGTGATGATTACCATGCAATAAAAAAAACATTTTGGGTGGGTGAGAACACATCGTTCCTACTGTTTTCCAATGCAGGGTATTTGAAATGGCTCTTCAGAGTGACTTCGCTACTGGAAAATTTCATCCTACCTTGCTGATAGGTGGGTATAATCTCATGCTAAGAACTCCCTAGCATTCTGGAGCATTCTAATACCAATGAAGAGGAACTTTTATCCTCCCATGTCAATATGTACTATACTTGGATGTTTAAGAGTTTACCACATCAGCCTGTTTTACTGTGGACAAATGCAACAAGCAGTAAGTCGCTATAATAAATAACTCACTAGACTTTTAAGGAGCTTCTTGAACAGTTGGAAGCAAAAGTTTTAAGAATTTGATATTAAAAATGTCTTAGAGCTCAACATCTTAGGAATAAAGAAAGTCCCTTTTACCTGCTTTTTAAAAAGCGTATATCACTGAGCTAAAAAAAAATAGTACAATTTAATAATTTAGATTCACATTCGATCTATATGTAACTCAAGTAAGGCCATTATTTAAATAGAAATAACTAAAAAATAAGTACCTTTCAGCATAATGTGTTGCTTGCTGGTCTTTTTCCACATTAAAAAATATAAATTCAAGTTGCAAATGAAATAAGTACCTTTTAGCATAATGTGTTGTGGGAGTATTTCATTTCCCATTGCTCTGTTTTCTTTCCCTTGTTTTTGTTGTGAGAATTGTTTTTCATATTATATAAATTGTATCTGATTAATACTATATTTTTTACAATTATTTCTTTATTAAAGCTTTCACATTTGCTAAATTTAGATTTATATTTTAGTGTTTTCTTATTTCTTCTGTTTTTTTTTCTTTTCATGAGTTAGAACCTGGCTATTGTTTTTAATATTAGATCTTTATCTTTCTATCAGTATAAAGTAATGAAGTTTATACTATATGAACGGCTGACCAGCTATCCCAGAAAAGAACCTATTCATGGACATGCTTAGCTTCTAGATCAGGGGTGTCAAACTCATTTTCACCATGGGCCACATCAGCCTTGCAGCGCCCTTCAAAGGGCTGAATATAATTTTAGGACTGTATACATGTAACTACTACTTAACAGTGAAGTGAGAGCTCAGTGCTGTTACTGAGTAGAAATAAGGTGGAGAGCTGGATTCGGCCCACGGGCCTTGTGTTTGCCACCTGTGTTCTAGATGAATCATTACTAACATCTAGCATAATGTTTTTTGCTGGCCCAAGTTTCCTAGGTTTAGAGTTTGGTTTATGAAAGCAATAATCACACAGTAAATTGTTAGAGCTGTTGTGTTGTTTTTCTGAAGCCTGGTAAAGACTGTCTAACTTGACTTAACTCAAGACTTCACCCAATGCATCATCATGTATGTTTTTCTAGAGGCAAAGGACCTCTGAAAAATTACTTGCAGCTCTGTGAAATCATCTTATAATAATAAGTACTTCTTTGAATAGAATTATGTTTGTAACTTTCTTAAATCTGACAATTGTCACACATCTGGTTGAGATTGTCCTACTTAAGTTTGTTTGTTTTGTCTTTGCAGGGTGTGTGTTGGAGATACGGTTCATACTTTGCAATTGGTTGATGTGGCTTTTAAGTTTCTCCTGATCTGTAGGTGTTGCCTTTCGCTCTCCCTCTTCCCCTCTCCCCTCTCTCCCTCCTTCCCTAGTAATGTATTTGCTGAAGAATCTGGATTCTTTGTCATATGGCTCCCTAGAGTCAGGATTTTGCTGACTCCATCAAACCGTAGTGTTTAACAAATGTGTTGTGTTCTACCACGTCTTTCCTGTAAATTGGTGGGTAGTGTTTGGTCAGATTTATATTTGAGTTTGTAAAAAGGCAAGACATGTTATTTCTAGTGTTGTGGATTTTTACCAGAAGGCCCACAATGTGTAATCTCTCTCTCTCTCTCTCTCTCTCTCTCTCTCTCTCTCTCTCTCTCTCTCTCTTTGTGAAGGAAAGAGTAGCTTCCTTTCATTCACAACTTCATTACCCATGGCAGAAATTTTATGAGAACGGAAGAATAAGTGCCAGATTCTGTCTAATATTTACAAAAAATTAAAGCTTAAATGATTGTATCAAATGATTGATACAGTGGATTCTTTTTAAACTGAAAAGAAAATATTGAATATGAAAGTTTTTATTAAACTCTCAAAGGCAACCTCATAAGGTGAAACCACATTGATTTTAAAATCTCCTATGAGACAAAACTAATTTCCATTCTCGATTGTACTGTTACTGACGATTCTGCTTAATGAAGGTGAGTGCTTTCAGTCTGGGCATAAGGCGGCCCCAGGCAGCTATCAAACGGCACATCGAAGACGAGAAGGGCAGTAATGTTTCTTTTGCTCAGACTGCCCATACTCCAGTTTTAAAATTTTAGTCAATTTTTTTTTAGTTTAAAATAGTTTAATAATAGCCTCAAGGCCTTTTTATATGGTAGTGTTATCTCTAAGGTAAATGATATCACCTCTTTACCTGGATATGCCATAAATCTTGCATCCTTGATATCACATGAATATAATCGATTACTTGTAATTATAATAATTTTGAGACACGTAACCCAACTGCAGTGGTAACAAAACTCACAAGTGCTTAAAAGTCAATCTCAGCTTTTGTGTGTGTGTGTTTTAGTGAAGTGACAATTAAATATTAAGAAATAAAAAGATATCAGCTAAAGGAGTTTTGCATTCCTCACACAAATAAGATTTTTCAGCTTTCCACCTTAGAGTATTTTATACAAATATGATCGCATGGTCTGTTTTATGGTTCATGAATGTCAAAACTGCAAAACAAGCCCGTTTGTATCCAGACCTTCAGTAGTGTGAAAATGGCATACAGTGGTCTGCCTTTTAAAAAAAAACTTAGAGTTTGGGGTTAATGCGTATTTCAAATTGGGGTACATGGTACAGTCTATTATAAAGGTCTTATATTTAAGCTTTATAATGAATTTTTTACTAGCAATGATAACTTCATAAAATGCATAATATTCAAAACACTCACTGTTTTTTGGCTTAACAACCAGTTGTGTATATTCACAAGTGTGCCTGTGTGTCTGTACAAACACACGAAAGCCATCGCAGGAGTCGGGGGGCACACACAGCCACCCTTCCCTTCGCAGCGGGTCAAAAGGACTTTTAGCTCAGTCTCTGAGGGTTTCCTTCTGTTACAAATACGAAAGCGGGCTGTTAAAAAAGCCTACAATTTAATAATGATAAGAAAGCAAGCCAAGGCTGTGTTCTGCCTGATGGCTCCAGAGAGCAGAGAGAGATTATGTTAACGCACAAATGGAGCTTTAACATTTTAAATCCAGAAGGTCTAATCTAATCTAATCCTTTTCAATCCAATTTTTCAAAATGCATCCTGGACATCAGATTAAAGCATGTGCTTTGCTTTCTAGGCCATTTTCAACACACTCAGCATCTGTGCTGCTGACCCACCACGTAGCAGTTACAAAAAAAAGTGATTTAGAAGGAAGAAAACCAGAATAAACTGTGTGTGTGTTTGTGTGTGTCCGTGTGTATGTGCATGTATGATATTCACGTGATTCCGCTGAGGCTGATTAGAGAATGGTTACTGTGTACCTCTGTGGAACCGGCAGGAGCATGAGGGTTGAAGCCTGTGTGCACAGATGGCATTTGGGTGACCTGATAGCCTTGCTGAACGGCCCTGCCCCGTCCCGGCTGCTTCAGTTCATCTCGTGTCTGCTTTGAGTGCTGGAGGCCAGCCCGTTGTCTACCAGAGCTGGCTCCACATCGAGCTAGTTCCAGTTTGCTCCAAATATCCTTTATGTGAGAGCGACTGCTGGGTTAATTGCAGCCCCCCTCTCCCCACAACTGCCCCTCTGCCAACAGAGGCCTGAGCATAGCGCCCTCCCACCAGTCCCCCCCCTCCACCTTGGCAGCCCTATAAAAACAGCAGATTCCCTCTCCTGCTCAGATTTCCATATCCACTATGAAAAAGGGAAGGAAACCTTTGCCATGTGGCAGTTCTCAGATTCGTCCTAAAATCATTGTGTCCTCAATTTGGAATTAAGGTACTGACTTGCTTAAAAAAATCCCTAGGTTTCTCTATCATCCTTTCTTGTGTCATTTATTCCTAAACTTTGCTCCAGTGTTTTTAGTGATTTAAAACAAAATAATTTACTTAGTTGAATTGTTACCTCCTCTTGCCCCAGATTGTGAAACTGCTGCTTATAAGAGACATATTTATGAAACTCCTATTCTTCAGCAACCAAGGTGCTTCTCTTAGAAAGATCTGAAACCCTTTCTGAAGATAACAGGGCAGTCTGTCCACAGCCATCCACTGGGTTCTGCCGAGGCACTGATCTCCCGCTGCAAAGCGAGAGACTGGGCCTCAGAAATAGAATCGGTAAGTCAGGGCTTTCCTAGTGTTTTGTTTGCTCTGCTAGTACCGACTTCCAATGTATGACGTTCAGTTAGATGCATGATGATTTTCCCTAAAACTTTGCTATTCAAAGACTAACCGTTCAACAGCTATGCATCCCCAGGATCAGGAGGGTAAACAAGAATCCCAGGCCCCACCACCTTCCCACTGAATAAAGAAACAACATTGTAACCAGCTCTCCAGGCGAATTCTATGCACGGGAAGGTTTCACAGTGCTCTAAAATACTGTCAGCTCCTAGAAGGCCGCCCACAGTGCACCTTCAATAAATGTGTGTTGAGTTGGATCTTAATACTCAAGCCACGCAGCGTCCGTGAAGTCACAAACCAGTTTCAGCTTCTGGGTTTATGAACAATAAAACATCTGCACACTCACATGTGTATATATAACTTGGAGAAAATAATTCAGCAACATGCTCAATTAGTGAAACACTATGTACACACAGTATAGTAAGTAAACAAAGTAACTTAGATGCACTAAAGAGAACTATGCAGAATCTCAACTGATGTCCTGCTTACTTCTGCACACCCACAGATCGTGCCTTTGAGGGTCTTTGTAAGAGCAGCCCAGAGCTGGGGGAGTAATCAACAGGACAAAGCGTCAGGTTAACAAGGGAACGCCTGCTGAAGGGTTTATAGGCTGCCCTCTTGGTTCTTCTCTTCAGCCATTGTCTCCAGAACAGACGTAGTCTCAAACCTCCCATGTGTTTTCTGCTCCGTTAGATATTTGAATCCCAAAATGCATCATTTTTTGTATTAAAATAATTCCAACATTTTCTTTTTAAAAACATTTATTCTTGATACCCTCTCAGCCCTTTACATTACATCAACATAAGTCAATGAGCTCCTCATTCACCTTCCTCTAAATGAATAGCAAACTATTTTCAAACTAGAGCTCTTCAACTCCCCTCCAAACTTCTTCCCGGTGGTACTTCCTGTCTCTCCGAATCACTCCATCACTTCCCAGCCCTCCCCTGCCAAGCCAAACATCTGAAGATCTAGATAGATTCTGTACTCTCCATCCCTTGCCTATTTCTTGCTGACAGAGTGATTGTTCAAAAGAGCATCTCTGACCTTAACGCACCATGGCTGGAGATCTTCCCTGGTTCTTCATAGTTTATGGGAGAGAAGTCAATTTCCTGACCTTGGCCTCTAGGCCTCTCTTTGACCTGCCCTGGCCCTCCCTCATATGTCTATGAGTCCTCCCTTCCTAAGTCTCTTGTAGTCCCCCCAACACCCCGTGCTTTTCCACTCCTCTGTGCAGCAGTCCACTGATCTCTCTGTGCACCGAAAGGCACCAGAGAGACGCCAGAACGAGCAGTCAGCCAGACCCGGCTGCCTCCCGGCTCTGCCACTGACTGGTTGTGCGGCTTGGGCCAGTGTATTCATTTTCGTTTATAAAGTGAGGATAATAAATGCATCTCATTACATTAATCCTTACATGATGATAGCATGTAAAGATAGCATGAGAACATGTGTATCAATTGCTTTGTTTAATAAGCATCACTACATTTTGGTAGCATTGTTATTTGCTGTCTAAAATTCAGCTCTGGTATCATGTCTTTTGGGGACTTTCCTGTCTCTCAACCTAAGTTAGAGTTCCCACGGCTTCTGCAGAGCAGCTTCATTATGATAATATTTATTGCAGGGCATCTTAGCAGTCTCTTATTTCTCTAAAATAAACTGAACTGCTTCAGACAACAGTGCCTTTCATTTCTCAAGGCCAAAGCTCAGGATAGTAGCAACTTAGAATAGAAATTCAATAAATACTGCTTACTCTATATTGTCATTTATGTGTGTAAGCTTTAGACCCCAGCCCCAGAATATCCGAAAGCCTCAAACATGAGCTATACACTAGTTTAGTAGAGAACTGACTGAATTCTAAAACACAAAATACAAAATTCAATTTTAGTATATATGAGCTTTTTTCCCTAAATATGTTTTGTTTAAATTTTTTAGTGTTAGTTACTACCCTGGTATATGGAGTAGAAAAAAAAATGTATAGTAATAATAATATTAACATTATTTAATTTTAATTGTCTCTATCTTGAACAAATTGACATTAATTTAAGAATATTTGGCATAGTAAAATATATAGTGAACAGACAAAATTATGTGTTATCTGCAATTGTGTAAAATATCTGAAATGAATAATTATAGCGTGGATTTGTCAAATAATGCTGCCAAGTTAATAAACTGAAGAATTCAAACTCATAGTCTTGAGAGGAAATGTCACTGAAAAAGGCCTTAAATAGTTTGAGGATCTGTGGCAGTTGTAATGTAGACTTTACATCTCTGATATTAGATTTTACATCTCTAGTATGGATTTTACTTCTGTGTTTTAGTTTATTCTGAATAGCCTCTGTATTGCCAGACTAGACAAGTATCAACATCAATTATATGTCTAAAGTCACTTTTACAATGGCCAAGGGGTCAATTTAATCTTTATTGTTTCTATTTATTCACAAAGAGCAAGAAATAGTGGGAACTTTGACTCTAAATATAGACCACAGGTGGCAAACACAAGGCCTGAGGGCTGAATCTGGCCTCCACCTTATTCCAGTCCGGTACCTTGTTTCTACCCGGCGGCAGTGCCCAGCTCTCGCTTAACAGTTAGGGACTAGTTACATTTCTACAGTCCTAAAGTTACATTCGGCCCTTTGAAGGCGACCGCAAGGCCGATGTGGCCCCTGGTGAACGTGTTTGTCACCCCTGCTCTGTGGAGTATATCCAGCTCTATTCTTCTTATTTATCTACTCATCCACCCACCTCTATTCAGCTGAGGAAATGTAAAGGGAGATACTTGAGAACTAATACATCTTTTTTCTTTTGGCAATAGTAACTAGTGGGAATTGTATTGAAAAGCCTAATTGTGGGGAGGGGGGAGAAAAGACTTCGAAGACAGAGAAAAAATAATTATGGGCAAAAATTATAATGCCAAATAAGTCAGCAGAAAGAGAAGGCCCCCTTCCACCACAGCAGACCTGCGGAGCACCGTGACACCTGCGGTGCAGTCTGTAAATTCCATCCCGACAGGGGCCCACACTCGAGTCAGCTGACAAGGAGACACAGGGTGGTCGTGTGACCGTCATGAAAACGCCAGTCATCTGTGCGCAGGAAAAACACATACCAACTAATTTGAATACATTTCCCTAAGGTATAGATGCCCACAGAAAGGAAAATGAAAGTAATGTGAGAAATACAAATATTTTGATCATTAGAGAACATCTTTACGTACTTATTCCCAAAGCACCTCCCGTCCCCAGCGGCAGCTTGACTGTGCTCCAAACTGCCGTCTGCTAATTAACTCAGCCGCCACATTCCCCTCTGCTGCCATTTGCCACCTGCACTGCCTGCTGCTGGGCAGATGACAGGCAGATGTAAACTTGAACTCCTGAAGGAAATCTTAAAATGTTGCTGGGGAGTCGAAAACAATGTGATGTTGGCCAACTAGAGAATTCTCCTAGGTGAGAGCAGCCCAACTAAGGTCGCCAGAGGGAATTCCAGGTGCCGATGCTGAGGTCACTGTGGTCCCTCCCCACGACAGTCTACTGCTTTCCCCGTGTGAAAGGAAGCAGGGGATTTTCTAACGTGGAAAGCCACACCAGCCATTTCCTTAGGGGTGGTTTAGATATGACGTCCAAAGAAAGAACCTCCCCCCAGCCCAGCCCGCCCCGACCCCTGCCTGGTGTTCTATGGGAATTGCAAGACAGAAAAAAGAAAAACTGCTGAACTTTTAGGACAAGAAGAAAAATTAAGTCTGCACCGTGCCCAAACTTCCCTTAGGAGCCCTCCAAGTAAATTTATACTCTTTTTCCTGCAAGCAGACCTCACCGAGCAACAGATCCCCAAGTGAAAACAATTCACAGTGACTCGTGTTTCTTTGGCCTTAAGTTAAAGGTGTTTACTTTTCACAGAACGGACACAAAGGAGGAAGACGTGGCCAAGCCCGAAAAACCTGGGTTCTGTTAAACTGAAAGGCTTCAACCGAGAAGAGAGGGCTTAGGAGATCAAAGAGTAAATAAAGATTTCTGTGGCATCACCTGGCCAGCAGCTTAAGGCTCCCCAACCTCATGAGGAAGGTGCCAACCCCACCTGCTAAGTGTTGGCAGGAGAGAGGACTTGGCTCTGAAGTGGGTGGAGAATGTGGTTTACAAAAGAGGCCTTGGAAATTTTGGGCTTTGATGAGAAACTTGCTGCTTCTCTTTTTACCAGTTTCTTTTTGGATTCTGGAATCATTTGGTCAGCACTGTGGGTAGGAAGACGTGTATGGAGACGGTCCGTGCTGAGAGACTGAAGTGGCACCTGTGCAGGCCTGATAACGGGGGTGGTCCCCCCACTGCCCTGGATGGCAGCACTGCGGATGGGAAGTTCGGGGCAGAAATGAGGGACCAGTTTCCATCTGGAGAAGACTATTAGAGAATCATGGGGTGGGGGGCAGATCTTACTCCCAGTAGAATGAATATACTGTGCCCACGATACCTGGGAGAGGAAACAGCACAAGTGGAACGTGAATCAAATGTGAAAGTGGAATCCATTACTGCAGATGCAGGAGGCAAGCGGGAGGAAATTCTTCATCTAAGAAATAATGTTGTGAGCAAGAAAGATCTGCAATAGGGTTTGTGGAGACAAATAATAACACCCAACGTTGCTGAGTGCTGGCTCCGTGCCAAGCAGTGACTGGTTAATTCGTTTAGTCTTCCTGACGGCTGCCTGCGAGGCAGGTGTCACTACTCTCCCATTTGAGGGATGAGGAAACTGGGGCTGGGTGAAGCTAGCTAATCTGACACACCTCATTTGTTATGCAGAGTCAGGACTTAAATCCAGGGGTCAGGAGGCCAGTTTTTTAAGCATAATACTATACTTCTGCGCCCAAGCCAGACATTCTCCTCCTCTTACCAGCAATTCCCGGGTGAAGCTGATAGTTGTGTTAGCAAAGGCGTGGATAGGCCAGCCCGTGGCTTGAGAGTGGAGTCTGCCATCCTGATTTCTATGCATAAGTATCAATAATATTACTTCTCCAGTTTTCTGTTTTCTCATCTTTAAATGTAAGTGATGGTGTTTT
Source organism: Desmodus rotundus (assembly GCF_022682495.2). NCBI lineage: Eukaryota > Metazoa > Chordata > Mammalia > Chiroptera > Phyllostomidae > Desmodus > Desmodus rotundus. The sequence goes on along the minus strand of NC_071387.1, from coordinate 208,741,410 downwards.
AGATCCTATAGGATCTTTGTGTGGTTAACTTAGACAAACGAGCCTTAAACCACAGCAGTTTGAGGTGCGTGGGTCCACCTGCTGCGTGTGTTTTTCAATAAATACGTAGGCTCTTTGTACTGGCGGGATTCGCATCTGGACATTCAATTCAACCCATGGTGAACTGAAAACAGTATTTCCACTTTCCCAGGCGCAGCTTCCCAGCGGCGATCCCCGGCTGCGGGTTGAAAATACTGTTTCGGACCAGCAGTTTGTTGAATCCACGTGCCTCCGCAGGGCTGGCTGTGAACTCAGAGGGGACACGCAGATTTTTGATTGTGCGGGGTCAGCATCCCCAGAACCCACGTTTTCCGAGGGACACAGGTGTTCAGGTAAGTCAAGCGCTCAGCCCATGTCTGTGAGCAGTGGTCATGAGCAGGGCTGGGTGAGTGTGCTCCGGAAGGCTGGTTACCGGAGAAAATGAACTGCGGACCTGCTCTCACGCAGCGATGGAAGCTTGGGAGCTCAGGGAGCGGATGACATCGGCTCACACTGTTTAGAGCACTGAGACACAGGCAGGGAACCCCACTGTTGTCATGGAAAGTTGTTCACATGGTGCAGGGGTTTCTAGGGACATGGGATTCCTGTCTTGGGCCCATAGACCTGCTGCAGAACCAACCTAGGTCATAACAGGCGGCAATGATAAGCTTTGCCTGGATGCGAGATGCCTTGGATGGGACTCCTTAGAAGCAGAGACTGAGAGAGGGGTTTGGTGCAGGATATTTGGAGAAAGGGCTTTTTAGAGATAAGGAAGGAAGCATGACAGGGAAGGGGGAAGAACTAGTAAGGCTGTGCCATTTCAGGTGAAGTCTAGCCACTAGCTAATACATACATCACACAGCCGAGCCAGCAGGCCGGCCTTCAGGAAGTGGGCCGGGGTTTGGGATCTTTTGCAGCCCATGGGTGTCCCCCCATGGTGCGGAGGGGCAGGGAAGGTGCAGCCTCCCAGGCACACTGGGGGAGTCGATGCTCATCAGCTGAGGGCAATGCTGGGGGGTGGTGAAGTGAAATCACTCAGCAGCTGGGGGATGAGGGAGGCTGTGTGGAAATAAGGACAGGGCACAACAGCCCCAGTTCAGGAAGCTACCGCCTATTACTGAAGAAGTTGCCATAGCGAAAGAGAAGAGGTTCAGAAATCCGAATCAACCCCAGGATGGGGCGTGCATAGAGGATGCAGGAGTGGGTTGCTGGAGGTGAGTACCAGGCAGGAAAGGGTTCCCTGCTGTCCATGGACACCGGGAGCTGGTGTGGCAACAATCTCACCGGAGCATGCAGGACTCGGGAGGGTGGTTGTGTGGTGGCTGTGGACACCATTTCCCTGTGGGTGTTCAAGTGGCGGGCAAGGTGACGTGGAGGCAGAGGGTGAAGCCGCAGGAGAGGCAGAGACAGAAGGAACCAGAGCAACCCAGAAGGCATGGTCTGGGAGGATTTGTTTCCAGTGACCTGAGTCACTGGAAATGGTTGTTTCTGAACCAAGATGCTTGAACAACAGTGTGCATTGGGCTTTGCCACGTAAGGTCAGGACAAAGTAAAGGTGAGCCCCTGAAGCTGTTAGAGCTGGAGCGGCTGATCTTTGGCTAGACCTCAAACACAGGACTCAAACTTGCGCTTTGTAATCTCTTTAATGTCTAAGTGCTGTGGCTTTTGATTTAACTGTCTTGTTTTTCCGACCTCCTCAGGTTTTCTCTCTGAAAAATCCCACCTTGCGTGGATTTACACACTCTGTCCCAGGACACACAGGAATAGAGCAGTGTCCGTGGGAGGCCCTGGTCGTGGTCAAGGTCCCCTGAGTAGTCCTGGGACTGGGAGCGATACCAGACAAGTAACAGTCAGACTGCGGCCCCGAGGGTCGACCTGGTCGGGGCAGTTGAGCATGTGGTGTGTTTTCTTGTTGTTTTCTTCTGGTTTGGTTTGTTTTGGTTTGGTTTTGCCTGGCTGTTTCCTCCCTTGATTTTCAACTCTGGTCCTGAGATACCAGTCTGAACGCTCTAGTAGGGTATTGCAAAATAACTATCTGTAGTGTTTTCCTGGACCCTGGTAATCTTATACAATGTGAAGACTAGGTCACTGCGATGACTCTCATCACTTCCTAATGGTCTCTGCTTCCTGGCTTGTTCCCTCTACTCACCCAAACTGTGTTTCCTGAAGCACAAACTTGATTATGGCCCAGTGAAAGCATTTCAGGCCCTGATGTCTCTCTGAATCCCTCACTCACCTTTAGCCACATTGAGCTTGCCAGCTCTCCACGCTGTTGCATGTGCTGGGAATCCCATCTCTACTTCTTCTTGTGAGCAACACTCACTCTTCCTGTGTGACTTGGTGCTGATGTCACCTCTGCAGAGAAGCTTTTTGAATGCCCTCCCCCAGGCTGAGCTGGGAAGCCGACCCCAGGTTTCACTGCCATCTCACTTCCACACTGTCTCAGAGCTGCCTCCTGACCTGCCTGTCTCCCCAGTTCTACTCCAGAATCCTTGAGATTATATCTGAGTCGCATTTGAGTTTCAAATTTCCGGTACGTTATTGACGAGCAAATGTCTGAATGACCGACCTCATCATCATACTTGTAATAAATTAAGTACATTTCTTAAGACATGGGGCAGACAAGTTATATTAAATGATTTCATTTTTATTCATTAGATTCCTTCTGTGTGTGGATGGCCAGTAGGAGGTCTGTCCTCTTCTTGGTTGGTAGTGTCTGGTATAGAAGTCTCTTTCGGGAAGTCTGTAGTGTTGGGGTGAGCAACTCAAGTGTATGGTTACTTAACTCATCCCAACTTTTCTAACGCACTTTTAAAAGAAAAAAGCCGTTCATTAGAAATATGAAGGGTAATGGAATTAAAATCCATGTTAGAAATGATGACCTCCTTGCTGTTTACTTAGTATTTTTGATAATGTGTAGCCATCTAATAAAATATTCATATTTACCCTCTTCAAAGAGATGTAATTTTTCTTGAAATATTTTTGATGACCTAGTTGGTCACTTACTATAAATAAAGTCAAAGATACAGAAGACAAATGAACTTGACTCATTTACTATTTACTATGTCTACAAACTAGTAGACTCATCCCACCAAACATCAAAAGCAGAGCAATAACATATTTGCCAATGATCCCTCAGACAAGGGTTTGATCTCCAAAATATATAAAGAACTCACACAAGTCCACTCCAGGAAGACAAACAACCTAATTTAAAAATGGGCAAAGGACCTAAACAGATACCTCTCCGAGGAGGACATACAGAGGGCCCAGAGACATATGAAAGGTTGCTCAGCATCACTAGCCATCAGAGAGATGCAAATTATAAGCACAATGAGATACCACTTCCCAGCAGTGAGAATGGCCATCATAAACAAATCAACAAACAACAAGTGCTGGAGAGGATGCGGAGAAAAGGGAACCCTAGTGCACTGTTGGTGGGAATGCAGGCTGATGTAACCACTATGGAAAACAGTATGGAATTTCCTCAGAAAGCTAAAAATGGAACTGCCTTTTGGCCCAGCAGTGGTATTAGGATTATATCCTAAGAGCCCTGAAACACCAACCCATAAGAACCTACACACCCCAATGTTCATAGCAGCACAATTTACAATAGCCAAGTGATGGAAGCAACCTAAGTGCCCATCAGTAAGTGAGTGGATCAAAAAATTATGGTATATTTACACAATGGAATTCTATGCAGCAGAGAGAAAGAAGGAGCTCATACCCTTTGCAACAGCATGGATGGAACTGGAGAGCATTATGCTAAGTGAAATAAGCCAGGTGGTGAGGGACAAATACCATATGATCTCACCTTTAAGTTGAAACTAATAAACAGAACAAACAAGCAAGCAAAATATTACCAGAGACATTAAAATTAAGAACAATCTGACAGTAACCAGAGGGGAGATAGGAGGGGATAATGGGGGGAAGAGAGAGGCGGGTTTTCAGGAACAACTATAAAGGACACATGGACAAAACCAAGGGGGGTGGAATTGGGAGGGAGGAGGGGATGGCTAGGGTAGGGGGGAGTGGTGGGAGGAAATGCATACAACTGTATTTGAACAACAATAAAATAAAAATTTTAAAATAGCAGTAACAGTCTAGTCAGGAGGAAAGGTGAGGTGATTTTGGGAGAAGAATAGAAAGTTATTCACATAATTATTTACTTATAATTCACATTGTTCCATAGAAAGCATTTAAAGTGAATTTAATTATAGGGCATGGTAAATTAAATTTAAGTTGAAAAACTAATCAGAGAGAAAAGTGAAAACCCTAATGAAGACAGGAGGGAGGTGATTCTGTGAGAAGCACACCCGTCCTGACCAGCATGGCTCAGTTGGTTGCATGTCGTCCCACCAACCGGAAAGGTCGCCTGTTCGATTCCCCATCAGGGCACATGCCTGGGTTGTGGGTTTGGTCTCTAGTCTGGGTTGTGTCCGAGAGGCAACTGATTGGTGTTCCCCTTCCTCTCCTTCTCCTTCCCTTCCCCTCTACCTATAATTAAATAAATAAAATTTTCCAAAATAAAAGAACATGCACACCTCAAGTCCAACAGCACCAGTAAAGTTACACTCTTTGGCCTGTGCCTGGTATGAATACGTTTTTGAGTACAGGCCATCTGAAAAAAAAGAGGTAAACCTGCTTCAATGCAGTCATTGCATCTCCCGCCAGGTCAGCAGCAGAGGAACCAGCAGGGCTCCGCAAGGCAGAAATGCAGCTCGTTGCGTTGCCTGCCCCCATGCTAGCGGGGGGAGGACAGCGTGTGCCAGTCAGATTAGTGAGGAAGGAATGCGAGGCTTAATGACAGTGGTTTTTACCCCCGAATTCCACACACTCTGAGGTCCGCCTCAGATCCTCTCTCAGCCTCTGCTTGGCTACCATCCTCAGAACCACTGTGGTTGTTTGCAGAAGGTCCCCAACCTGTTTGTCTCCTCCAAACCTCTCCTTCCCCCGTGTTTGCCTTTGATAATGTGGGGTAAATGTGGCATGACGAGGGCACACACTGGTGTAAAATGCACTTCCTTCTTGCCCCGCAAACTCACACTTAGGAGACTTTTAGACTTGTTACCTTCTTACCGGGGCCACATGAACAATTGGCAGGGATTTCTCTTCTTGTTAGTAACCATTAACTGAAAACTCTTGTGCTGCCAGAACCCACAATTTGTGTCTGAGATACAGCAGTCCTCACCTACCTTACAGGAGGTGCAGGGATAGTACAAATTGCTCAAATTAATCATGATCCCCACACCTGGGGAAACGTGTCGTTGAAGCGCTCGGGCCATAAAACCAGATGGTACACTATGTTTAGATAAGCTGTTTGCCTAAACACTGACCCAGATTTGTAAGCACTGGATCAATATTTGAGGGTTAGGTGCCAGCTGTCTTTCAGGATGCCGTTAAGTGACTGGAGCTCGTCAGCGGGTCTCAAATAAGAGGCATCTCTGGGCCGGGCCACTGTCCCTGCATTCCTCTGTTACACGGCAGCCTTGTGAACATTTCGGCCGTCTCCACAGGCCCAGCAAACCGAGCACAGATTGTCGCCGCACTGCCACGATTTTTCCTCAAGAGTTTTATTCATTTAGGGCTGGCAATAACTGACTAATGGACTGACTGTTTATTTGCTTGCCATCCCATCCTAAATGCTCACTGACCAGAGATTCACTTCGACCCGCATGCGATTTGGGTTTAATTTGCCATTTTGCCGTTGCCGGGGACCCGGTGGTTTACACTTGGCACGCCCCAGTAAACTTCGTGGTAATTGGAGGGATCTGCCGTGCTCCCCCGTGCCACATGGCGCAAGGACCTTAAAAGTAAATTAATAATAAGAGCGGTTAAATGGGTATTTTATCAAATTATTTGTTCGGGGACAGCTGACATCAGTATGTTACACTTAATTCCAACCAGCAATAAAAAAGATTGTTTCTATGATTCTTAACCTGTCCAGCCAACCCTTTCTGCAAAAGCTGATGGGTTTTCAAGTTTTTCTGTTTCCTCCCATTAAATTTGGAGGCAATCTCACCCGGGGTGCGTGTATACATTTTCTGTCCTATTAAACAGAAACTGTATGGCTCAAACAGGAAGCTGACATTTAGTGGAGAGTCTGGTTTGAAGTCAGGAGAGAGACTTGTAATTTCGTATCTCCTTAGCACACTATATTCTATGAAAATGAAGTTTGAAGTCAGAGTGACTGGTTTTTGCAATTCAGTAAATTATTAGTTATACCTGCAAGTTATTTAATTCCTCATAGCTCATTTCTTCATTGAAAATAGGGGAAAATGCCTGAGGATTTTATGTGGATTGATTAAAATAACATATGCAAAAATATAGTAAACTATGGTGATTTAGACAATAAATGATCATTATTAGTACTAATATCAAAATTTAATTCTTTAAATATCTAGTGTTTTAAAAAAGCATATGAAGACCCCAACGTCAATGATATGTGCTAGAAGCATATACTAGATTTATATTTGGAAGGCTGATTATATTTAAGATGTTAGTCAGTTCATTCTAATGTAATTTACAGCAAAAGGGAGGTAACTGTATTAACTTTGTCTTCAGATCTGGAGATTTTTATAGAAAAAGTTTACTGGGGGGTGATCTGGGGAGAAGATTGGGGTGAGGATTGGTAATAAATTGCAAATGTGTAAGAATGCCTAATTAGAAAGACTATTCCAGACAAATATGACAAACAAGGGTCTTTATTGTTATATAAAATATGTTATGAATTCTAAAATATTTAAATTACTTACAGCTGATGTTTGAATTAACAAATGTATCAGAAGAACAGAACAGCTTTGAACTAGCATATATGACCAGGAAGTTTGTAGTTAATCACAGTGGAAGTAATTAATTATTTAATAAAAGATGCTGAAATAACTGGTTATGTGAAAAATCATAACAACAGCCTGGTAGATTTCTAACTCCTAGCATATGAATTCTGGGTAGATTATAGAAGTTCATGTAAAATGAATATAAACAAAACTGGAAGAAAATAGAGGTTATAAGCTAATATTGGTAAAGAAAACTATTCTCAACATAAAATTAATACAAATGAAGAAAATTTCATTTGATTCAATCATATATAAAAAGCTAATGTAATGAAAAATTTAAGCCAAATTTAGAGGGTAACTAAACTGGAAAACATGAGCAATTACCAAGACAAGCTGGAATAGCTTTAGTTTATGAAGAACTCAGTAATAAAACAATAGTATCCCAAACTGGGCATTGGAGATAAACAATTCACAGAGGATGAGATTAGACACAAAATGTACCAATCCAGCTGAAAGTTTAACTACTGTATACATTTGAAAGAGCCATCAGATAACATATTCCTCTTCTCAAGGTATTGGGTTTAAATTTAATTTAAATTTAAAATTTTCTTTTTTTTAAAAAAAGATTTATCTATTTTTAGAGAGGGGGAAGGGAGGGAGAAATAGAGGAAGAGAAACATCAATGTGTAGTTGCCTCTTGTGCGCTTCCTTCCAAGGACCTGGCCTGCAACCCAGGCATGTGCCCTAGCCTGGGAATCGAACTGGCTACTCTTTGGTTCACAGGCCTGTGCTCAATCCACTGAGCCACACCAGCCAGGGGTAAATTAAAAATTTTCAAGTTAATACATGTATATAATTTAAAAATCAAAGGTGAAGATGCCCCCTCTTGCTTATTGCCAGCTCTCTAATTCTACCCTAAGAAATTAACTAATGTTTGCAATTTCTTATGGAAAGTTTTTTTACATTACATTTGAATCAATATTGGTGAGGCCTCAGTGAAAACTTTTGGGGAGAAAACCTGTGGATGACTGGAAATTGCCAATAGCCACTCCAGGAAATAATGTAGCTGTGCAAGCTTTACCATGTTTAATTGTCGATCTGTTCATTCACCTTCCACAGTCTAAGGATCTATTGCAAAGAAATAACCAGACACAGGAACAAAAAATTGTGAATTGATTATTAATTACATCTTATTTGTAATAGAGAAAAACCAGAAATAAATTTAACGTATCAGTCTTCCCTTGAAATGCTTTTCCTACACTGCGATACAAGTATACCATTCTCCACTAACTTCTGCAAATGGACTACGGGGAGGCCTATTTCTGAAAACAGAGAGAGTAGAGGATTTTTGATAACTTATCTCCTGCCTTTCTTCATTCCTCCCTTCCTCTCTCTTTTCTTTTTCTCCTCCCTCCCTCCCTCCCTTCCTTCCATCCTTCCTTCCTCCCTCCCTCCCTTCCCTCCTTCCATCCTTCCTTCCTTCCCTTTCATTCTTTTATTTATTCTTATTCCAAACACTGTTGTTGGTGATAGACATTGTTTAAAAAAAGTAAACAAAATTCCCTGCCACATAGCTCAGGATATAAATCTCACAGAATCATATGATGACAATTTGCTTTACTTTTTGTAAATATTTTGTGGTTCTTTGAGATATTTAAACTTGGTATGAATTTTTAAATCACTCTAATGAGTTTTCATAACAAAAACACTCCCACCCCAAATATAGAAATACAGAACCTTCAGTAATTCTACTAAAGTTGAATTATATTTATTATTAATTTCAGAAGAATTTATATTTCTATAATATCATTTCTATATGCAGGAACAGGGTATTTCTTTGTTCACATCAAGTGTTCAGTCCTAATACTATTTAACTACTTTATTTCTATATGTGTTTTTCCTACATCATTCAATGTATTTCCATGAACATAAAATACAATTAAAATATTTACCAAAATAAAATAATAAAGTCATTAGAAAAATTTGAATAATGCAAAGAGATATTCTTGAGCAACACAGGACACACAAAAATGATAAAGGGATAAAGCAAAAACATAACCATGAGTTCTAACCTAAGAATTTTAAATGAATTAGATCAGAAGGTAATCATAATAGAGAAATGATAGAATGTAAGGGATATTTCCAGTATGTGGTGATATGGTCCATTGTCATTTAAATTTACTCTTGATAAGAAAATAGTATATAATCCAAATGAAACAGCTAAAGTTAATTCATAGAAAAAAAAACCCAAATGGCCAATAAACAAGAAAAGATGTTCAGTCTAATTACTGATGCAAATTAAAACCCTAAAGTAACATTATTTACCCTCCTCCCCAAAGGAGCTGAAATGTAAAATAGTGATAAAGCCATTTGCATGCGAGAGTATGAGTAATCCAGTGGTCTCGTAAATTGGTGGGTATATAAATTGCTGTGATGTCAACAGAAATGGATCTACCAATACCTATCACTATTAAATATTCAAACATTTAATATTCACACATTTTATTTTGGGAATTTGTCTTGAGGAAATGAGAACAACTGATAAAGCTACATCAACAAAGTGTATATTGCAGCTTTGTTTGTAGCGATGAAAGTACTTCAACAGTCTGATCGCCCAATAATAAGGCAACAGGAGATTAGCTCATGGTGCATTCCGACTGTGGAATCACTGTGCTGTTACACAGAGAATGAAAGCTTTATCTGTTAACCTGAATGGATGTTCATGATGTCCTTTGAAGAGAGGCATGCAAGTTTAAGAGTATTTACCAAGTATGATCCACTTGTTTGGAAAATAAACTGACAAAAGAAAGGCCCAACTCTTGACCTTGTCAATCCGAACGTGTGTATTTGATTATGCTGTGGATCCCAGGGCTGGAGAGACAGACGTTTCTTGTCTTTGAGTGCTTTTACAAATTATGAAGACTTTATAGTAGCTAATTTCATTTAAACTACAATGTTTGAAATTTAAAAGTTATAGTTAAAACAAGAATAAAACAACTTGCAGTAATTTTGTTTTAAATTGCAACTACTCAAACATATAATTCTTTGGAAAACTGAGTCTTGTATGTAACACATTAAAAATATGTTAAGTTTCAAAGTTACTATAACTTTAGACTTATTCAAAAGTTGTTTCAACACAAAGTCATTATATTGCTCTTTTTGCTTATTGAACATACATCATGATGAATGTTACATATGCCTCAGACTTGAGAATATATTCGCGTTCCCACCCCCTCCCTCCACCCCTTTTTAAAAAAAACCCTGGAGTACTTTTTACCTCTGGTTCCTCTAATATAACCACAGGTATCTTTTTTCCTCCTCTGTCTCTAGTAACATAGCCAATGGAAGAATTTAATGGAACTATTTGGTAAAAGAGATTTTAAATTAACTCTCAGTGTGTCATTATATACTTGCACAATTTCTGTAGAATGACTTCCTGGAAAAATCAAGTGACACTTCAGGAAGGCAGGTAGAGTGAGGGCATCTGGAATTAGAAGAGAATAAAGTAGGCACCTTTCCAAATGGTGGTGATAGCTTACTGTTTAGGAAAATATATCTTTAATCCAATCATGTTATTTTCCCAGTAACTCTTTTATAAAAGCTTAGGAAATTACAAAGGAAAGGATCTTAGTAGCCAAATATTTGATTACTGAGGAAACCAAGAAATTTTGTTATTGTTGCTTTTTTTGTTTTAATTTAACTGTGATTAATTTCTTCATGTAATCAATAACAAATTATTCTTCATAGCTCAAACTGATAAAATTTTTTATGAAAAATAACTGTTCTTTAAAAAAAACAGTTGATTATTACAAGATATCTGCAGATCTCTTTAGTGTCTAACTTAGAAGACTGCTGTACATTTGTATGTGCTTCAGTTTCCTGGCAAAAATGTATTCTACCTTTGTGAGATAATAATAACAAAAAGGAAGATAATATTTTAGTGATATTATAGAAATAATTTTTACATAATAGACTTCATAAAAAGATCTCAAGGACCCTCAATGAGTCACAAGACCACACTTTGAGACTGCTGGTTTAGTAACTGATGTAACTACGCTGAAGGAAAGAACACATATACAATTAAATTATGGAATCCAGAAGAAGACTCCATGAAATTTAGCCCCCTGGAACGCACTGATTCTTTCCGAACAAGGTGAACTGAGCTGTTTTCATATGAGTTAGAGAGAACTGGATAGAAACAGTCCACATTGCTGGAAGACCCTCTCCCAGGATCAATGCTATAAGTAATCCTAAGTGTTCCTTCATCTCCCTTTATGTTCAGGGTTCTGGAAGGAACCATCCAGGTAGCCATAGTTAAATCACTTGAAGTGCCTTGGCTTTCCATGAGTGAGAGGAGGTAGAGTGTGGTCCCTTTCCTTCTCATAGCCAGGGGTAGAATGTTCTCCAAAATTAAAAATAAAAGAGAGAATTTGGATGCTGGAATAGTGAAACTAAGACAAGCGTGCATTGCCCTTCCTAGTGGGGATTTCCCATTTAGGTTCTCAATCGTTCCCAGATAAAGGTAGCGAAGTACTGGCTCCTCATAGTGGTCAGCGTGTCACCCTTCAATATAAATCACCACTAGGAGATTGTGGGGTACTTGGGTAGTTGAAAACGGTAGGGAAATAGGCACTTAGCTGAATAAAGACAAAAACTTAATACTTGAACAATGACCAAATTATTTCACATTATCTAAGTAACATTTTATAAAGGGCTACCTTGTAAATTCCTTGATATTGTGCTGAATCTCAAGATCACATAAAAATCTTTATGGGCAAATTGAAGCTAATTGTTACTGTGATCCTGACCTCCAGGTCAGCCTCCATGGGAAGGCACCATTTTCCTGTCCAAAGATTTGTCAAATGTTTTGTTCTCAGTAGTCAGCCATCTTCCACAGTAAATGATATTTGGTAGGAAGACACCTGAAGTCAAAGGTTCTTTGTTTGCCTATTACTACATGTGTTGAAAAGTTGAGAAACCTTCAGCACGTCCTTTGAGAGGCACACCTGTTGGAGTGTGGTGAGCCCCTATGCCGCGAACTTCCTGAATGGTGAGTCTCGGTGAGAAGGCCGCTTACTGGAAAAGAAGGTCGTAGCTCCTTTCCCATGTGCTGGAAAGGTCATTCAAACACCAGCAAGTTTGAAGAGAACCACAGAAGTAATTAAGCTCCAAATAACTATAGAAGACTCATGCGGGATAAATTGCCCTTGGCCCCTATTTACTTTGCTCGAGAAATAGCCTACATTATTTCATTTCTATCCATGGCTGGTATTGTAAGTTAACCTTTTATTTTGTGCTAAAATAAGGTCAGGGAAGAAACATGATATGCTGAGAAGGGAACAATGACGGGTCTCTGTAATGTGTAGTCAATTTTAAGATGTAGATACACAATGAAAAACCCTAGAAATATCAGTGCTGGTTTGTCACGTGGCCCTGTGTTCCTTGGAACCCGTTCAGGTCACCCTCCCTGGACGCTGGGCAGTGGGCCACGAGCAGACTTGTCTTCCTGTGTTTGCTACAATTCCAAAGGCCTGCTCCTACCCCTCAGAGTTATTGGGAGTTCTTATAACGTGAGGATTAAAATATCATTATTTTATTTTTAAAAAGGTTATTTGAAATAAATATTTAGAATAGCAATTCTAAATTGCAAGTTGGACTAGAGGTGCGTGGCTGTCACGGAAGGAGATAAGAGTAAAGTTGGGCATTTGGGAATTGAAGTTATATACAGTTTTGAATAGTGTATTTGATAGGATAATTCTTTCCTTATAATTGAAATTAAACTTAAAATGTCAATAAAATTCCAGTTAGGTATGAAGGCAGATGTTAATTGTTCATTTGTTTAATTTTCCAAAGTGAACATGAGGGGTTTAAACATGGTTGAAAACCCTCGATTTGGAGAATTACAACATTTTTGTCTCAATGATGGGTCACCAAAAGTGAGTTACTATCACCAAGAAATTCTAGCTCAAGAGAATTGAAATTAAAATGTCTGGCCAATGTCAGTACTCTTTGGATGAGTGAGGGGTTCTAGGGAGTCCATGCAATTCTCCCTTCTTTGAAATGTTTGAAACTGTCCATAAGAAAAATTGTATGATTATGGCCTACAATGGCCTAATGGCTTGAAATAGTCAGTGATGAAAAAAATATGTCAGAGGCATAAAAATATTTTGGCAGGAGGAAGGTAAATGCATATACATGCTTCTTTAAGAAAATTAAGTGTGTGTTGACGGACTTTGCTCAGCAAGGAACATTTTCTGTTACGTGTCCTGCTTAAAGTTTCACTGGCTCTGGTAGTACAAACCTACTGGAAAGTTTAAGTTTTAACTGTGGTTCTTCTTTTGGAGAAGAAATAATTTGTGCCTGCATTTACAATTACTTCTCCCTCCCCTATTCTTTGTTTTTCTATTAAAAAAATTTTCTATAGTTAATATATATTATTCAATATAGATCTCCCTAAAAGAAAGGAAATTCTTTTCCTCATTTTTTGAAGAATCCCTTTTTAATTAATCAATGTATGTTTAAGTTGAACCTTTCTCTTGGAGCAAGGCAAGACTAAACAGATAATAGAAATTCTTGGTATCAGCAGGGACAAACATGAAGAAAGCCTGGCTTAGTCATTCTTCAGGACAGGTTACCCCTGTTGCTCCTCCCTCCTTCTCTGAACCCTTCCCTCCCCTCCTGCAGTCCCTCCCCCCTCACTCCCTTTCTTCCTTCCTCACTTCCTGCTTTCTTCCTACTATCCCCCTCTCACTCTTTCTGTCGTTCTCCCTTCCTCTCCGACTCCCTCCTCCCTTCTAATCATGCATTTTTAAATTTTATTTATTCTTTCACTGCTGCATAGCTAACTTGATCAGACTTAGTGGTGTCAAACGTTAGCCATTTCATTTTGCTCACTATTCTGTAGGTCAGGAATTCAGAAAGGGCCAGATAGAGATGGCTTGTCTCATTTCCGCAATGTCTGGAGCCTAAGCTGGACAGATTCAAATGACTAGAAGCTGGAGTAATCTAGAGATTTCTTAGATCCCCTGTCCAGCCTCTATATTAGCATGATTCAGGTCGGCCACAGCTGGGACTGAGCACCTACAGTGTGGCCTCTCCGTGTGGCTTGGGCTTCCTCCCACCCTGGGCACCTCAGGATAGTGGGCTTTGTACAAGGTGTCTCAGGACTGTAAGAGCGATAGTCCTGCATCATGACTGAAGGTGAATGCACTTTTATGACCTTGCTGTAGAAGCTACAGGGTGTCACTTCAGATATATTCAGTCACAAGCACACCCAGACGCACGAGAGGGGATGAAGACTCCACTTCTCCATGAAAGAAGTGTGAAAGAAATCACAGCTATATTTTACAACTGCCTCACTTTCTTGCTGTCGAGGGGCTTGAAGCTTCCTGTTCACATCTGCTCGGTAACTGGCCACGAGAATTCATTCAACCAAGCCTGCACCAGCACCCCTTCCCTGAACAGGCACTTTGAACTCATTTATTTCTGTGAAGTGAAAGATCTCGTTCAAGTGAAAAGCTAATAAACAAACCTATTGATCTGAGAAACACAGTACATTTTAATTTTATTCCTCTTACGTGTTCTGGAACATTAGCAGTGACAGAGGGCAGCATTAAAACAGTGACATGCCCAGGGAAGCATTGCTCTGAACATGTGGTGTCCACATCCTGGCTTCTCTGAGGTCGCATCGTCAACGGGCCTCTTTCCTCCTGATCTGTCGTGGGAGGTTCTACTTTTTCCCACAGAAGCTCAGTGCGTGGAAATGGAGGTCATGCCATTGGCCGCTGTTCCTTTCCCTTTCCCTTCACTAGCGATCAAGAGGTGACCTGTAGGTTCAAGAATTATATTTCATAACTGAACCCCCCCAACAGTGTATGGACTGAATCAGAGAGGGCTGCCAGAGAACTTTCTGCTCCTTCCTTCAGCTGGGCTGCCAGACCTGGCGGTTTCCGCACCTAGCCGCATGTGTCTGCCACTCCGCAGGGACCTAGTGCCCGAGTGCCCGGCCTCACCGCAGCACTGCTGGCGTCTCAGGGCGGTGACTTTGACACTGATGGAGACAGGCTTCTCCTGAAAGTGCAATGATCCGCACGCCCTTTCTTTATGTCTTTGTGGGACAGGCCACTTTGAAAAGATTGGATGTGGGTCTTGCTAATGAGTGACGACTGCTTCTGGGCACAAAATCTGCCTGATGGGGAGTCAGGGGTGTATATGGACATATTCACAAGGGGAAGGTTTGTTTTCTGTAGCATTTCGAAGGACTCTGCTAGGTACTTAGGTAACGTCGCTCACTTGAAACATATTAGCATTGAAATTGTAGCACTTCACAATTGAAGTGTATTACACACTCGAGATACAGTAAACTACTGTGTTTGAATTAAATCATGCAATCATAGATATCAGAGCCAGAAAAGACCTATTAGGTTATCATGTCCATCCGCTGCCATTTGTCATTGTTATTTACAACACACTGTTGTATCGAGGCTGAAACACCTTGAACAATAGGACTTCCACCACTGAGCCAAGAACATTTTCTTTTATTGTCTAAAGGACCTGCTCACTGGAGCAGTTTTTTTCCTTAAATTCCATTGAAATTTATCTTTTGCTCCATTTTCCTCCAGTGCTGTTGTGCCCCCATCCCTACCCTGTAGCCTTACTTCCATTTTTGTCTTCTCATTGCGGTGCTGTTTCACAGGCTGAGCCCTTTAAAAGCCATACTTTAACCTTCAAAATTGTGACTTCCTTTCTGCCCAAATTATGAGACCCTGAAGGTTGGCTTTCCCCAGAAGCACACACTGAGATGGGATACCAGTGTAAACCGTTTCTTTGAAGGGGAACCCAGGACGTGCTGGGAGACGACTGAGGAAAAGACCCAGGAGAGAGAGGAAAGCCAAGAAAGGGTGACTGATCAGACCAGCGCCATTGCAGGTAACTGGATCTTAATCCTGCCCAGATGTTGTTGCTTTGCACAGAGCAGGGGCATCCGAATTATTTCCCCGAGAGGCCAGGAAGCTGGGGGGCTTACACACCTCTATCCTGCCCTACACGGGGCACAACAGGCTGTGACCCACCCAAGAGACGCTGAGACCACTGTGCCTCTGAGCTTTCATGCTCCGCAGTGATAAGGCCTGGGGGTTTGGATGGGACCCAGGTAGTCTGCTAAAGGGGACAGTGTCCAGCTGTGGGTGAAACCCCATGTACCCTTTCATTTCGCTCACACGAGGTCTTCAATCTGTTTCCTGGTGGCCATTGTCTCTGAGTCACAGGTATGTTATTAAATAATTCTAGAAATGCTTCAAAAAGGTTTTTGTCTTTTATAGAAAGGTGACGTTTGATGTCATTTTCAGCCATGCTTGTTCACGAGTACAGCAACACTCTAGCATCATTATCTTTAATTAAAAAAACTTCTAAAAAATAGAAAAATACATTTTTAAACAGTAAAACTTTTATAGAAAAAGCATCCTAGTGGTTAAGTAGATATGTTGACATGTTGTTGCTATTACTAAGAGTATATCCTACAGGAGCATTAATCATTACACTTTGCTTTTTACTCATAAATGTCAATAACTTATCAAATAAATAGAATCCATTTGAGTAAATTAGTTTCAAAGTCTTACATTTCCTATGAGGAATGATGCTGAATTATTATATTCATGCAATAACATGCTTCTCAAGACATGAAATCTCACAACCATAATTCATTTAAAAAAATTCTAATACCCAAAAGTAGTTCAAAGTTCACAGCTGGTTTTGCTGCTACCGCCATACAACATAACACGGCTGAAGCGTGTTTGTCCACGTATTTATCTGCCTGTGGCACCACATCTTCCAAAGACCCGCTGCGTTTGAGAATGAAATATGTTCAGGTCAGCCTATTTTTTAGGGTAAAACAATGGAAGGTTTTAAATATTCAACAATATTTTGAATAAATATATAAATATATTATGTCTTTGTCATGTATTTGAAGATTCACTTTTATTTAAAAATTAATTTCATGACCTTAGAAATTTCCTGGACAATCTGGATTGTAGAATTTCTTTCACCTCACCTCTTCAGTTTTATCTAATCTTTTGGAGTTTAACCAAACATACAAAATATTGTCTATGTACAACCTAATAGAGGAATAAGTAATAGGTAAAATATTATTCAAGGTAAGTAGAATTGATTGTTAATGGCTTAGTTATAAAAGTTCACGTGCATTTTTACAATAATAATTCACAACAGATTAGAAACTGAGTTGGTGTTGTTGAAGAATTTCACTGGGTCATTTTTAATTTTATGTTATGGTTTTGTAATAATCTTTCTATGTATGTTCATACTCTTCTCTCATAAACCACATAAGTTTTCTATATGGGTTAAAGACACTTGTTTCTAAAGAATTTTAAGTCATTTTGATTATTATTCAAAAATTAATCAATTGGTAAAAATAGCACGATGGAAAAGTTGAGGTCTAGCAGGAGGGAATAAAAAATGACTATATGAATGAAGTTGTACCGGGATTCTTTTAGAAGCAGCAAAATGGCTTTAAACAATAAGGAAATGTATAATCTCACAAGAGAAGTAATTTGGAGATAAGACATTCCAGAGTTAAAAAACTGAATGTCATAACCATGTCACCGAGCGCCGTGTTCCGTTTGTCTTTCCTGTCACCGTCGGCATTCTGGCTTCGACGACAGGTGGCCGCGTTGGTTCAGGCGTCACTATGTCACACAGACCCTAAGAGTCAGAAAACGGCAATCCCTCAGGTTTGGTTCTTCCCAATCAAATAGGAATGTCTTTCCTGTGAGTTTCCTAAAAATCACCAATTTGTTTTTAAAATTCAAGAACATTCAGTAATTCATATAATAACACAAATTCAGTGGACCTTGACCAGGCGCACTCCCCGAACACGTGGCGTTTGTTTCTGTGTCTGTGAGTTCCTGTTTAGTTATAAGGCCGCAGTTGTCCATGGGAAGGGACTGGTGAGGGAAGGGAGACGCAGGAGCGAACAGGGGAGATGAGTGAGGTGATAACCTAGGAAGCAGAGGCAACAGAAACAACTTTCACTGGCTTGGTTGAATTTTTCTCTGTTGAGGCCTTCAAACCACAGCCTATGTTTAAAATATTCTTTATATTTTAATTTGTTAAAATTTAAATTGGCGATTATCCAGTAAAGCACTTTAGAATTCCATTTCTTCTATAAGATAATCCTATTTCAAAGGAAAAGAAAGAATTAATTTCCAATTGATCTTTGTCTAAATAGCCCATTTATTCCCCCTTCCTCTTTGCAAATCATCTGCTAAATGCAATCACATTTTAATTTATAATGAAAAATTTTTTCATTAATTTTTCTTATTTATTTAGTCTGCCCTTTCTATTTGATATCTGGCACATAAATTGTTACAATAGCCTTCTATCTCCTTTTATGATTTCCATTATTACCATACCCAATTCACCCAGCCAACCTGCACTTTATTAGTCTGCATGAAAGGCTATTATTTTTGTGCTGCTACTACTCTCAGGGCTCTTGAAACTCACACTTGATGAATCCTATCTCATGGTGTTTTTCCTGAAACCTGGTTCCTCTTCCAATGTTCTCCATCTCAGGAAATGGAACTCAAGTGTGGCTCAAGTCAGAAACCTGGTTTTTTTAAACACCTTAAAACTTACTCACTGGCCATCCATTCCCAGGTCCTGTTGGCTTTGTCACCCACATATCTCTTAAATCTGTTCATTTCACTGCAAGTACGCTAATACATACCAAAATCATTCCTGTTTGAGAGTCT
The DNA here is from genome assembly GCF_022682495.2 of Desmodus rotundus. Classification (NCBI taxonomy): domain Eukaryota; kingdom Metazoa; phylum Chordata; class Mammalia; order Chiroptera; family Phyllostomidae; genus Desmodus; species Desmodus rotundus. The sequence goes on along the minus strand of NC_071387.1, from coordinate 208,722,854 downwards.
GCAGAAGCCAGGTAACTGGTCTACCTCAACTACTCTTGCCTTTTATTTCTTAGATCTGCTGTTTACATACCACTAGGATAATCTTTTCAAGAGGACAAATATAATCATATTTTTAATTTCCTTTTTCCCCCCTCCTAGTATGCCATCCCCTTCCCCTGTTTCTTAAGTCCTTACAGCTCTTGGGATAAACACTAAATTCTGAACTTGACCTATAAGGCACTAGCTGTAACACCTATTTCTCTTTTTCACTAACTCATCTGGAATTGTGTCTCTGTCTAGTCTATTTTCTCTAGCCACCTTGGTCTTTTCACAGGTCCATGAGCTTTCCTTAGTCCCTTTTTAAAAAATAAACATTGGTTATACTTCAGATATTATATTAATGTTAATTTCTTAAGGGTATTTTTCCAACCTTCCTATGTAAGTCAAATTTCTATTATTTGCCCTTATATCACAACATACCTCTTCTTTATTTGTCATAATTATAATTTTATATTTATTTATGCAGTTAAGTTACCTTTCAGTAGATTGCAGGCTCCATGAAAGAAGAAATTATGTCCATTTCTTTGGTAGAAATGTAACACATGTTTCTGAATGAATGAAAGGAAGTAGGTCTTTGTTCTAGGAAGGATAAATTCTAATCATATTTGCCAACATTTGAAGGTCACCCACAATTTACTATTCATACTTTTCTGATTGTACTTCTTGTAACATAGAGATAGAGATTTTCAGAAGAGGGTTTTTTTTTTGTTTGTTTGTTTTGTTTTGCCATCAGGGTTTGAAAACACAGCTCTTCCAGGCTAAATAAGATGCATAAATATCCTATATAAAAAGACAAGAGTGAAAAACCTATAGTTCTGAGATTGTCAGAGTTCTTCGAGGTTCACAAACTAATTTTGAAATCCATGGTGGCAAAAATAATACTATTTACAGAAAAAGTAAATACCCCATTACCCTATTTATCCAGTGTAAATAACCTATTTTCTAGGGTATTTACATGAAAATGACCTAAGTGAAATTAAAATTAAATGTTCTTCTAATTAACCTCACTAGAATTTAGAAAAAAAATAACATGTTTGGTATGAAGATATAATTTTTAAATTGGTAGTATCAGGCCTTGGTATTTCTGCAACAACTAAAATACTTGTGAACTTTAGCTTCTGCAGATGCTTAGGTAGGTCGTATGAAGATTGTCTTCATCCTAAGTCATGAGGTGGGGAAGCGATACTCTTGTTATTCCACAAGAGAGCGCGGACCAGAGACAGTCGGAGCAACGGCATCGGCCATCCAGCCAAAAACAGCATGTATCGCGGGGTTGAAACTTCACTGTCTTTAGGACATTTGGTTTTAGGAAAGTCAGAGCTAGAACAAGTTTCACGGAGGGTAAATATCAGGAGAAGAGGGAACATGCCTGACCCCACTGGAGCCGAGAAAGCCTTAGACCCTCATAGATCAGTATTTCTGCTAATTTCATAGGAAAAAAAGTGGAGTGTGGCCACGTAGGAGGTCAAGTGATGGATTTATAGCTTTTTCTTCACAACCCCAAATAACTTAACTGGCCATACTCTCCTGAACTAAGTTTGCTAAAGTGAGCTGCATTGCTCATGTTGAGTTTAAGCCCTGGGATTTATTTTTATTTTCTCCTTTCTTTTCTGGCTCCTTGGGGTGGCTCTATCCTCAAAATCAGAGAAGCCAAAAGAGGTTCCACTCTTCACAGTTAAGTTATTTCTTTGGGAGTATACCTCCTCCAATGCAAAAGCCTTGGGTCATGGTGAGTTTTTAAAAAATGGAATTCTTTGTCAAAACCAGGGATGCTCTATTAATAATTAAGAAACAAATTTTCATGTGAATATAGCTTACAACTCTATATCTAATATTACAGCAACATGCCGATACACTGGCTTTCTCACTACCTTTAAACTGAGATGCTTGAAACAGAGCCTCCTCTGCATCTTCGTGAAAGGATTCTGGGCGTTTCCAAAAGGAAGCTTAAGGTTGGAGGAATGGACCCCCAGAGAGAGTATCTTGAACAGTCTGCTGATGGGTAAATAGGGCCAAAGTGGGCTGGGGGTGAAGCACGATCCAACTTGCTAGGGTCCTAAAGTGTAAACGATGGAAAGAGCAAGCTCCGTGTGAAGTGTTTCAGCCAGCCTAGCCTTGCCAGGGGTCTGTGGCAGACTGGTGGCACAGGGGCCTGAGCCAGGCTTCCAGCAGCACGTGGTGAGAGGTGGCGAGAAGAAGGGCCACTCTTAGCACTGCCAAGTGGCTTCTACCTGAGGCCAATTTTACTCCTATTTCCTCTTGACAGTCCCAAGATTCCTGGGAGAGAAGAACTTAAGGATTAGGTCACACCAGATCATTCTAGGCAGGTCAAATTACCAAGATAAGCATCCTGCTTCTTGTTTTAGTTTTTAAAAATATGATTTAATCACGAGTGTCTTTTTATTTGAGTTTGAATGTGTCTGATGTGTCTCATGGGTCTAACAGGAGCTTTAACACCAGGGCAGAAGATAATATTAAAAAAAAATGCGTTTATGGGAGTAGGAAGGATTCACTCAAAAATAAGGTGAACCTGACAATTTTAAGGAACTATTTTTGCCTAGAAAAATAAGACACGGGGAGATTGGCTGCAGAACATACTAAAATATACGGCACGCAAGGTGTTCTCTATTGGAAAACCATGGGCCGTATAATAGTAGCATATGCGTTGTATACCTCTCATGGCAAAAGTGCAGAAACCTTTGTATTTTCTGGGATGTTGCAGCAGATATTATGTATATTTTTCACAGCAGTGCAGTTCACATTAATTTTCCTATTCAACAACTGCTTTACTGCATGGCCCCGTGCACTGGCTGGGGTTTATTGAGTAAGGAACTGAGAGAAGGTGCTGACTGTCCAGCTAGGCTGATGGTAAGCTGCAGAATACAGATCCCAGGTCCCAAACAGAGATCTGGGGAGGCCCAACGAGGGGGTGTGGCCTTGGAGAAAAGACTCCCTGGGAAATGACTGCAGCTGGATCCTGGGTGGTGGGTAGATGAAAGTTTAGTGAACAGAGAAGAGATGAGCCTAGTAATAGTCTCCATACTTAGGAAATAAATTTTATAAAATAATGAATTTAACACGAGGACGGCAGTGCTATGTAGTGGTAGGTGGGGAGTTTTCCGTAAGCAATGATGAATTGTCCCAGCGAGTACATTACGAGGGAGGGGGAAGGGGTGCAGGCGAAGGCCACGCGCATGCGGCGTGCACCGGTGCAAAGGGTTTCCTGACACTTTCCTATTTGATCCTCACCGCAGCCCTGGGAGCTGAGAAGGCAGGTGCAGGGTATTAATTCACCCATTTCGTGGTTGAGAAAACGGAGCCCTGAAGAGATTAGGTGACTTGCCTCAGGTCGAACAATTGCTTTGTGGTGGACTGAGACTGGGGTACGAATTTCTCAATGCCTTGGCGGAGCTCAGCTCTCCTAGGCCACGCTGCCCCTGGCAAATACACGCACTTAGCCTTCCTTTGGCTTCGATAAAAATTTTCTTGCAAATCTTGAGGAAGGCTATATATGTTATTTTTCCACAAAGAAACACGCACACTCTCACACACACGGTTTTACACGTATTGTCACAGGACTCAGAATCCATCCAAATTTCATACAAGCCTGTGCCAGACAGCAGAGTCCCACATTCTATGACTGTGGATGAGGTTTTGAGGGGCGGGGGCATCTCTCGTTACAGAAGTGGGCTCCATGATGGTGTGAAATCATTTCACTATCAACCTACGCCCCCTAGCCCCAGGCAAATCCCAGTGACAGGTCAGGGTTGCTGCCCTTAGAGCCCCTGCCCCACTGCCCACGTGGTGGCTCATTGTCAAGATCTGGGGCCTGTGCCACGTACTTCTTCTATTCTGAGTTTTGAAATTCAGCATCGAGATGCTCTAGAAATGGAGTCCTCTGTTCCAAAGAATGTCCAATACGTAAGGATATTCTGTTCTCAAAATTGAAAGGTACATATCGGTGCAGCGGTGAACAAGCCTGAGGTGGACTCCAGCCTGCATTCACATTCCATTTCTAGAGTAAATTTAGCAACGTCATCACTCTTTAGATGCTAATTTATTAAAACGCTTCCTACAGTTTTACGTGGGTCACAAAGCTACTCCCTGAAGTTGAGGAAGCGAGTGTTGCGGATGCTGTTGGTGTTCTGGGAGTGTGACCGCAAAGTCCAGCAGCAGACTCCGCCCCCTGCCTTCAGCTGTTCTGCCCGCGTGGATGTGGGGATTCCAAAGAGCCCCACGGGCACACGGGAAAGGGTTCAACCCCGAACTGTGCCTGGTGGAAGCGAAGCACCATGGGCCCCGTTTGGGAGAAGGAGCCGTTCTCATAGCAGAGCTTTTCTCAGTGAAAGGCTTTCCGAAAGCTGGGTCAGGGGCCCGGAGATGCCTGCGGCCTTGCCCTTTTCGGGTTCACATTGGGAGGCTAACAGGATCCCTGTATTTTCACCTCCCCACGACCCCAGAGCTTTTAATTCTCCCTACTTTTCTATTTCCATTCTCCTTTTGAAAACTTCATGTAAAATGAAACTGGGACTACTCCTCAGCAGAGTTCCCCCTGAAATTTTCTGTCCATCTAGAAACAGAAGTGGCTCTTAGCATGTGAAAGGGGAAAATAAGCTACATGTTTTAATTTCATGGTATTACTTTCACTGAGCGTACGTGACCATTTGAACTTCTTACTATGTCATCAAATTGAACTTCTGAACTTTGTCTGAGAGCCTATAAACCTGAAAGTCAAAGCCGCATGAAATCGTTCTCCGAGGCTGCCCTGGGTGTCTGGGCGGTGGTGTGGTCCGGATTAAAGAACAGAAGCACAGCGGCATGGAAATGGCATGCCGAAGGGACACTTCTGAGTGTTTTCTGAGGCTTTCAGTCCGCCGCCGATCTTTTCTCCAGCCCCCCTATTCTGTCTGTGAAACTGGGGGTGCACTCTATCCCTTTCTAGTTTGGCAGAACGCATCTGGGGATTGCCATTCAGCATGAAGTGCGCCCAGGGCTTTGCGCTCCCCGGAGACCTCCATGCAAATGGGATTATCTCACGGTGGCTCCAGCTCCGCACCCTGGGCCCAGGGTCACCTTCCTTAGTGCCTGCTGAGGACAGTTGTGTGGCATTTATGACGGCCTGTTGGAGTGTGCATTTGAAGTGCTTCACGTTCTTGCCTGAGTCCCCCGGCTCACGGAGACCCAGAGGGTCATGAACAGTTTTATTCACACTTCTTTATATTTCCAAGTTCCCCGTAAAGTGCTCCTTGCCCTGAGGTTGACCTTTAACTTCAAAGGTAAAATCATTATGTAACTCAAAACAGCTAAACTGATATGGTGATGAAAAGAAATAAAATAGTCTTCAATTACCCTGGGAAGATTTAGAAACAATCTTACGTAAGGAATCTGTGTGTGTGTGTGTGTGTGTGTGTTGTAATTAATAAATATGAAATGCATTACATACATACAAGTGACTATACAAAGAGAGGATTGTGAGGAATCAAGAATCGAGCATGGAGGCCAGTTACTTAAATTATTTTCTGTATCAGAGCTTATAATTATTAAGTGATGTTCTAAGTCTGTCAGTGTAACTAGATGGTAAACTCTTCACAAGCACATGTTAAGGCCCTTGGTACCCCTTGCAGTATTAATACTTAGGAGAGATTTCTTGATTCTGATTTTGGTGGATTCCTTGAATGGAACATAATATTGAATACTCATCTAGGCACAGAATAATGAATGGTCCTTCCAAATGTAACTAAAATTGTGGGCCAGTCTACTGAATCAGATAAATATTGAATTGGAAAGGACAAACATAATTAGGTGGCTTGGAATTTCCTAGTGACCCAATATAGGCTTCCTGATTGGAGAGTCTGAGATTTCCCCTTTGGTTCGGCCACTGTCTGCAACCAGTCAGTAAGACAGGGTTGTTGAGGGCTGTCTCTGTGCCCGTCTGGTTCTCGGGCTGGATGCGCATGCAGGGCCACGCAGACCCAAAACCCGGCAGCATAAGGCTTCCGTTCTTTCCTGGTTGCACTGATCTGGGGAATTAATCCTCAGTAAAATGCACTGAAAGTGGGAAGTACTAGAGAGACATCCCACAGAGATAGATCATCCCATGCACTGAGTTACTGGTATTTTCATCATAAAGCCGAATTGGCCAGATTATTTCTATATCATTCCCCATGTAATGATACGGAGCCCTTTCCACTCAATGCCCATGGCACGCTCAGAGCTTCTTATGTGTTTGTTAAGAAATATAGCAGAACGCTCAAGAAAAGTAATGCAAGTGACTTAGTGCCGTAGTGTGGTGGCTTTTATTGAAGGGCAGTTTTCCAACTCATAGTCAACGGGTGGTGTTTCTCAGGGACTTTTTCCCCTTCTTGTAAAAATACACCAACGCCTGCATTGCTATCCTGAAACTTCACAAAGTAAATAGGAAATAAATCAAGTACATTACTTAATGCTAGTCTTCCTTGAGTTTAATCACTTTCAAAGTCAAAGGATTCACTTACTTTCTTGACAGATTTGAATTTTGAGGCTTAGTATGAAGAAATCTTTCATAAGTATTAATACTACAAGGGGTGCAGAGTGTATTAACACCTGCTCGTGAGGAGTTTGCCACCTAGTTATATTGACAGACTTACTTTACCTTCCCTTTATTTAGAACATCACTTAATAATTATAAGCTCCGATATCGAAAGCAATGAATGTAAATGGCCTCCACGCTAGATTCTGATTCCTCACAATCATTTCTCTGTAGAGTCACTTACATGAGTGTAACTCATTTCATATTTATTAACTATAACACACACATACAGTTCAAATTCAGATTTGAGCCTAAGTCTGTTTAGAGGACAGAGCATCACTCTCAACACAGACAACACATGTCTGCCCCCAAATACCTAACACAACATTAACTTCCCACAGTGTGGCTTGTCCACCACTCCTATGAGCTAGAAATTATCCCATGACTGTTGTTCCAATGGATTAATTGGTGAGGGCAATTGTATATTTTTTTCTAGGAAGAGAGAAAGATAAACTTGCAAAATATCATTTTAGAGATCAGGAAGAACCCCTAGGTCTTGGTCAGGACTCACAAGTTCAAAGACCGGCTGAGGTCTCACAGGGCATGGCAATGAGAGGAGCTGGACGAGAGGGATGAGATAAAGTGAGTGATGCTCAACTTCAGAGTCAAGGGCACGAGGGAGAAGGCGGATGCGGTAAGCCCTTCTCAGATGCCCCATCTCACAGCTACCCATCTCTGCTGCATGTGGGAAAGCTAGCCGGCTGCTGAAAAATGTTGGTGTTTTCAGAAGTACCCAGAATTCATGGTTTTTATATACAGTATCTTGAATTTAATTGCTAGATCAAACAGAGCACGTTTGGCTAAATATAGGGCTACCATTTAGTAACTTGAATAAAAGATGATTGGTATACATATTATTTTGGGGAAGCTTTTACCTTGGGTGAGAAATGGAATCATGGATTCACCAGGCCCTTTCCCTCTGGTCCAGTACCTATTGTTTCTCCTCTCGTGATTGTGCTAACTCTTTCCATATGAAAAAGATGTCATTATTTAAATTAAAGTAAAAAAAAATAACGGCTAGAGAGGGGTTCCTTTTGAGATAGCCTGAGGCAGTGGTCCTGGACTGTACAATGCAAAGACTAGACCTGGACAGCAGGCACAGTTTAGAGGAGGGGACAGGAATAACAAAGGGACCGTGTAAGGGAGCAGACAAGTATGGCAACTAAGGGAAGGTTTAGGGGGCAAAGGAACAGGAAGACATACTGAGTTAGGGAGGTCAGTTCCTGGCTGATGGCTGCTCTGGAAAAAATTCAAAGAGGAAAAGAAAGATAGTGCTTTGGGAACTGCAAGAAAAAAACCCCACATTTTTCCTACTTTGAAGTTTTGCCTGGGGCTGTCTGTGAGCCTGTTATATGAAAATAAGAACAGAACTGGGGTCTTCAAAGAGCACCCCCTTAGCCTAGAGGCAAGAATGGCATCTAGTAATCTACTTACGGTCACTTTGGGTGCCTCTTAGGGACTGCAGATAAAGGATGGAGGCTTTTATTTTTCTTTAATTCCAGGTGTTTAAAATTTTAAATAATAATTGGAGAATACAGTTTCCAGGCCCAGGAATCATCAGACTTTAGGCATCGCTGGGCAGAGTCGCGCTGAATGTAAACACAATTTATTTTCCCCCGTGCTTTTCTATTTGTATGCGGCGCCTGTCAGCACGGCCGCGGTGGACAATGATAAAGTGCATTTTTCTGCTTGGGTGGTTGGCCCTTTCATTTTTACAAGTGACAAAATAAAAATCTGCTGAAGAGTGAACATGCTGCTTTCACTGTGTCATCTCAGCCCTGCGGGTCATTTTATTACAAAAATGTAAAAATCCAGTCAATTTTATTTAATCAGCTGAAAAGGAAAAGTGTTTCCAGGTCATTAATCAAGCGCTCCTTCTCTGTGGGACTTGTCTCTTCAGAAACTGCCACATGAATCATTAATAAAGCAGGGAAGATTTTTTTTCTTTTTTTAGCCAGCAGGTTTTTGAGAAAGCTAGATGTTATTAATGTAACAGAAGTAAAGTAGTTTTAGGTCAACAAATAAAGGCTTCTCTAGCCAGTGCCTCCAGAACTGCACCCATGTTATTAAAAGCAGTTAATTCTTTACTTTCTAAACATTTAATCATTAGAAATGTGGCAATGTTCAGCTGTTTAGATTGTATATGATTATATATTCCATAATTACATGTTTTCTTGAATGTTACCTAACCTTATATTTACAGTAAACTTTTATTATGTGAATTGATCAAAACATAATGAGACAGTAGGAAGAGATAATTACTACTGTATCTATAATAATAATAATGATAGTAATTAAACACAGCCAACTGCATTCACATAATGTCAAGCTTGTGCTTCAACTGTAAAAGCTAGTTGTGCAATAGAAGCTTGAAATTCTCTCCTAGAAAAACTGTGTTCCTTGTGTTGATATCCTTCATGGGGACTTATCTTTAAAAGATGGTCCTGATGAGCACGAAGAACTTTCTAGTATTTGGCCAGCAGTAGTTGTTACTTTAGAGATCATCTTCACATTAAACCCACTCTCTTTTCTTTTTTGCATCATACTTACAATGAAACTGAATAAGAAAGTCAACAGACAGGGGAGGAGAGAAAGAGGAACCACTTTTCTGAAAGCCTATGAATCACGGTCGCACAACTTGAAAGGGGGTCAAGAATAGAGAACATTAACAAATGTGCAATTGCGTTAAATAATCCTGTTTCTTTCCATTTGTAAATTACTCATGGATGAAAAGATCACAAGGACCACAGTCTCTTTTTTTAAATTTTTGTCAATTGTCTTAGTCTGTTATAGCTGGTATTGCAAAATTCCACAGACTGGGTGGTTTACAAACAACAGAATTTAGCTGTCACTGTTCTGAGGGGCTAAGAAGTTCAAGACCAAGGCAAAGGCAGACTTGGTGTCTGGTGAGGCCCAGCTTCCTGGTTTAGAGGCTGCTCTGCCTTCTCAAGGCAGGAGGGGCCAGGAAGCTGCCTGGGGGCTGCTTTTGGAAGGGCACTAATGTCATTCATGGGGGCTCCACCCTCATGACCTAGTCATCTCTCCAAGGCCCCACCTCCTGAGGCTGGTATATGGGGAACAAGGTTTTCTCAGCTGAATTTGGGGAATATGCAAACATTCAGTTTTTAGCATCAGTGTAATCCAGTCACTCTGGAATTTATGGGGAATCTGCTTCTTCTTTGGCCGACCCCGCCATTAGTGATTGTTATGTCCTACCTGTTTCTGGGGTTAACTTGTTTTAAAGTCTCACCCAAAGGATACGTTTTATTGATTTCAGAGCGAGAGAGAGGGAGAGAGAAACACTGATGTGAGAGAGAAACATTGATCTGTTTGCTGCCTTCGGAATGCGCCCCGTCACGGGATTGAGCCCACAGCCTTCTGGTGCACTAGATAACGCTCCCACCAGCTGAGCCACCCTGCCAGGGCTGTGGGGTTAACTTCTGAGGTTTAAATTTATTTAGTCAGGCTCAGCCTTGCAGAGATTTTCTTGAAAAAGCTGTGGTGGTGACTCATGCCATGTCTAAGATTATGATTCAATGTTTAATTAGCATGCTCTTTATCCATGTATGACCATGGAACTCTTCTTTTTCATTCCAAGATCAAGTCTAGGGATTGTTTATATCAAATATGAACTTGTTATTCCCCCCAAAATCACTATGAATGCACACACGGATACTTAAAACATGTACATACACACTTCCCTACCTTGAAGTATCATTTGAGTCATTAGTCAAATAGTGCAAAACCTCAGATGTGCCTTTGCAGAACTTTGCAATCAAAACACATCTCTTAGCAATTTTGATAACCACCCGAGCTCCTTAACAAAAGAGCATATTTGTACTTGACACATAATGAAATGAGTTGTCTTTTCTTGTAAAAGTATGTTTTTATCTGAAAAGCAAAGATTTATAATTACTGAATAGTTTAATGGAATTGAACAACCTATTTTCAGGTCACTGAAACCAAATCATAGCAATCTACCACAAATAAAATATCAATTTAAGATTCAAAATGATCGTATGAAACATGGAGCATTTGATTTATGTCACAGCAGCACAGGGGAGAAACACCGAAGCTGACCTGGACAGGGGCTGGGGTCAGTCAAGTGTCTCTGGCTGAGTCGGTTATGGTTGAGCTGAGTCTTCAAGAGCAGAGGTATTGTCCAGGAGAACTGGGGAGAGAGTGGGAGGAGAAACCCAGTTCAGACGCAGTAGAGAGCGCATTCACAGGTCCAAAGTATGAAAAGCATGGCTGTAAAGAGAGGGTGCAATGGTGGACCGAATGGGACAGCGATGGGAGAGCGTTTGGTGGACGTGGAGGCACCCAAGTACTGGCACTGCCCTTTTGTCTCCACGTCCATGATCCGAACCTTTCAGTGACTCCGTCCGGTCCGGAAGGAAACTATCAGCTCCCTGAGGCCAGGTGGCCGAGTTCTCTTATTGTATCTCAAACACCTAAAACACTGTCTGACACGTGTTAGGTCCTCAAGACACAACTTTTTGAATTATTAAAGGAAATGAAAATAAATAGTTATCATTAATGTGTGGGTTAGGAGAAAGAGAGGAAAAGAGGAGCCTGAACTCAAAAGCAGAGACCAGGTCACAAACACTAATGAACACCATGGGGATGTGTTCGTGTTTAATTATGAAAATTGGGTTCATGTCGAACAATTTAAAATCTGAAAATATATCATTAGATTTTCCTTTTAAGAAGCTCAGCTTGATAATTGTGTAGAAAATGGCGTAGAGGAGGGTTTGGTAACGAAAATACATTAAAATTGTAAATACTACCTACTCTGTAGCTGGAATGTAGGTTTCCTTAAAAGCAACCAGCTGCCCAAGCAGTGCCGCCAAAAGATGGACACAACAGGATGGAGGCAGGGACTGCGTTTCTTTGCGTGCGCTCTGCGCTCCCTACTCTCAGTCTCCCAGCCTTCTGCCTTCTTTCAAACCTCTGGGCTAATGAATACTGATCATGCTCATGATTATATTGCTCTTTGCCTGTAACTTCCACATTAGGATAAATGAGAAATTGTTTAAGGGAGGTTTCATTTGCTAAATATTTTCATAGCTGCTTATCTACATGCATCTAATAATTATTGACTCAATAGAATTTTTCAATTACTAAGCTGAACTAATTACCCATAACAAAAGGTTGCCTAAACTATAAGTCATCTGCTGAGCGTTTTTGTCTTCTGTTTCCTAATACATTCATTTCCCACTATTTTTATATTTTTTCACCTATTAATGTAATACAGTCTATAGTTACATTTATATTTGACAATCGCAAATAATATGCATTATCATTGATGAAACATATTTTTCTCCAGTTTTAGGCATTTTCTAAAATCCACAAATCCATAATTTCCCATAACTTTTGAATAGTATCAGTAGACAGGCACATATGTGCTCTCTGCATTAGTTTTGCACTAGTTTTTACGTAAGAATATTCCAAACACTTAGTTTCAGTATAATTTCAACATCTGTGTGAATTTGAGAAAACCAATTAACCTCTCCAAGCTTTTGTTTCTTCATTTGAAAAATAGGGTTAACACTTGAATGGCCTATCATTTTTGATGGAATTTGGGACTAAATGGCATGATATCTAGCAAGAAGCTTGGAAGCTCAATATGTAACTGGAATTATTAACATATCATCTTTTGAATTACTGTGATAAATAGCCACACCGATCAATTGAGAAGCAAATTCTGAAAGTAGCACTCTTGCCAACTTTTCTGGGGAAAGTTTGTTCATTGGTGCTTAATGATAATATATTAAATTCTGGGTCTCCTAAGAAAAATATGTTAGAAACATTTTATCTCCATTATTCACTATGCATTGTGACTGTACAGAGAATCATTCATAATGTTGACATTTTTATTTATTCATACCAAGTTGTGTTCATCACTTAAACAGGCAGTTGTTAGTTAATGATACTGTTATTAATAATACCGATTTTCATACATTGTTTTCCTTTTTCTAGAAGGTGATGTGAAGACACTGTTTCATTTAAAAAAATTTTTTTATTGTTATTCAATTACAGTTGTCTGCATTTTCTCCCCATCCCTCCACCCCATCGACAGTAAGGGTGGGGGGGCAGGGGGGAGTTGAACCCAATTATCTTCATCCCCCAATCTGTATTCTCTCTTCTAATCACCTTAAATTCTGGATGTTCTGGTAATAATCCAAGTCCCTGTGAAGATGTGTCAGAAAATTATTTGTGCCCCGATATTTATTCTCCCCTGTTTTATTGGCCATAAAATTTCAGATTTTTTCAGCTAGGTACATGGCCGGTAGGAAAAAAGACTCATTTCCAAGTTTTCTTTACTCCTAAGTCTGGCTAAATTCTGGTCAATGGGATATAAGTCACATGACCTTTAAACCAATTCCATGCCCTTCTCCTCCCTTCTTTCCTGTTGAAGGAATGTGGACATGTCACCTGGGGCTCAAGCAGCCATCTTGCACCATGAAATGAAAGCTGTAAATTAAAGATGGCAGAATAATAATACAGAAGCAGTCTGGGTCCCCGATAATTTTACAGTTGTCTTATTAATTCTAGACTAGTAATTTCTCGGCAATGAGATGAGAAATCTTATGTTGTTAACAACAAAAGCAAAATCTCTTTAATTTTCTTTTTCTTTTTTTGTTTGAGACATTTCTTTTTAAAAAAAATATTTATTTATTTTTATTCAGTTACAATTGTCTGCATTTTCTCCCCATCCCTCCACCCCACCCCAGCCAGTCCCACCTCCCTCCCCCACCTCTACCCTCCCCCTTGATTTTGTCCTTGTGTACTAGTTCCTATAGACTCGTCTCCCCACTATCCCCTCCCCACTCCCCTCTGGCTATTGTTACAATGTTCTTAATTTCAATGTCTCTGGTTATATTTTGTTTGCTTTTTTCTTTTGTTGATTATGTTCCAATTAAAGGTGAGATCAGATGGTGTTTGTCCCTCACCGCCTGGCTTATTTCACTTAGCATAATGCTCTCCAGTTCCATCCATCCGCTGCTGGGATTATGCCCTAAGAACCCTGAAACACCAATCCAAAAGAACCTATGCACCCCAATGTTCATAGCAGCACAATTTACAATAGCCAAGTACTGGAAGCAACCTAAGTGCCCATCAGCAAATGAGTGGATCAAAAAACTATGGTATATTTACACAATGGAATTCTGCCCAGCAGAGAGAAAGAAGGAGCTTATACCCTTTAAAAATCTCTTTAATTTTCTAATATTGAACTCTAAATTATTGCTTCTTTACATCTTTCAAGTGACAATTAAAATAATTGCTTTTGAAAATAATAATATTTCCAATCAGATATTCAATGTATATATTGAATATAGCAGCTATTTTCATTTGAAGTTAAAATATTCTGAATAATTTCTACATGTAAATACATATTCTAATTAAGATTGTTTTACTAGACAGCTGAATCACACTTGTAAAAAGTGATGCAGTTACATTGGTTTAAAATGTTACATAAGTTTCAGGTGTACAACATAATCTCCAATAATTTCCAATTTGGATGCCTTTTATTCCTCTTCCTTCCTTCCTTCCTTCCTTCCTTCCTTCCTTCCTTCCTTCCTTCCTTTCTTCTTTCTTTCCTCTCTCTCTCTCTCTCTTTCTTCCTTCCTTTCTTTCTTTCTCCTAATTGCTCTGTCTAAAAGTTCTAATACTATGTTGAATAAAAGTGGTGAGAGTGGCCACCTTATTCCTGATCTTAGAAGAAAAGTTTCTTTCACTTTAGTTTTTTGCTGTTGAGTATGATGTTAGTTCTGGGTTTGTCATATATGGCCTTTATTACATTGAGGTGCTTTCCTTCTTGACCCATTTTACTGATTTTTTTTTTTTATCATACATTTATGTTGGATCTTGTCAAATGATTTTGTTACATCTATTAAGGTGACCATATGATTTTTATCCTTCATGTTCTTACTGGTGTATCACGTTGATTGATTTGTGGATATTGAACCATCCTTACATGCCTGGAGTAAATTCCACTTCATTATGGTGTGTGACTCTTTTAATGTATTATTGTATTTGCTTTGCTAATATATTGTTGAGGACTTCTGTATTTGTGTTCATCAGAGATACTGTCCTGTAATTTTCTTTTTAGTGTTGCCTTGTCTGGTTTTTGGTATCAGGGTAATGTTGGCTTTGTTAAATGAGTTAAGATGCATTCCCTAGTCTTTAATTTTCTGGAAGAATTTGGGAAATATAGATATTTTATCTTTGGATATTTGGTGGAATTCATCAGTGAAGCTGTCTGGTCTTGGACTCTTATATTTTGGGTGGTTTCTAATTATGTCTTCAATGTCCTTACTAGTGATTGGTCTATTCTCATTCTCTTTATATATATATATATATATATATATATATATACATATATATATATATATATAGTCTTTATTTTATTTGTTTTTTTCAGATATTCATTATTTCCTTTCTTTTAATGAATTGGGCTTTGTTTGTTCTTATTTTTCTATATCCTTTTGGTATAAGTTTCCATTATTTACCTGAGACTTTTCTAGTTCCTCGCGGTCGGCCTGCATTGCCATAAACATCCCCCTCAGCACTGCTTTTCCTGTACCCATGCATTTCGCTGTGTCATTTTTTTTATTTTCATTGTCTCCATGACCAAGGTTTGGCTGCTTTGGTAAGACACAGTCATAATTTTATAACTTTATATGTATCAACTAAATTGCTTTATAGAATAAAATAGTATTTTCCTTATTTGTTTACCTCATGTAACTTCAGTTAATAACATTTACATTTTGGGGGATTATGCAAGGAACAATGACGGTCTTACCACACTCTATTCTATAAAGCACTCTCACTACTTGCAGTGAACTAGAGCAGGGTCCTAGAAATTCAGTCAAGCAAGTGATTGAAAAACAGTATAACAAGTAAATAAAAATTAATTAGTAAACCCTCTGCTTGTCATGAGCTTTATTGTATCTGAATTCATCTTCACGTGTGTTGGTACATATTTAATGTATATAGGGACCTGACTCTTGATTAGGTGCTGGAGTTGGGATGGAAACTTAGAAAGTACATAATAAAAAAGACTTTCTGTCTTTATGGAGCTAATATTACACCACAAATTCTTGTATCTTGACAAACAGAGGAAGAGAGAGAAGTTATGGAAGAGCAGAAAAGTGCCATTTTTTTCTGTCTCATGAATATTATAATTAAAAATAAGAGAGTGGTTTGAATCCTTGGGATATGCAATAGTGTGCCAGTTAGGTCAGCCAATATGGTCTTGTGGTGGCTGGAAAGGAAACAACGAAAGGGGCCATGACAGCTATTAAACATTAAACATCGAGACAAAGTGGGGAACAGGACTCAGTTCCAAATCCACTCCTGAACCGGGGAGAGCGCTGTGAGAGACAATGGGGAGTGTGACAGCACGTCGGACAGTGATTAACCTCTGAGTACAGCTATGCATAACCTGAACCTACGTCAGACTTTTTATCTGTCGTGATAAATTTCTTAGAGCGACAAGAGACATAGGAATGTGCTTATACAACAATGATAAAGCTGTTTACATTAAAAAGAGCATTCTAATCTGGACATGGAAGTCTTCTGCTAGTTGCTCCAGAAGTAAAACTGGTCATTTACAGTAGTTTTAGTAGAATCAGAAAAATGTCCTCTTAATTTTAAAGCCATGCAAATTATAGACTATTAGTTTGATCTTTGCTTTCACTGAGGCACTGCATCTCTTGATTCGTGTTACCTACCAGTCCTTTCATGGTCCATTTCTTTCCTAACTCAGTTTGTTCTACAGTCAGCCTCCCAACCTCATGTTTCAATCCCTGCCCCAGCCCCATTTCCCGGTGAGCACAGCACATCTGCCTAGTTCTTCACGCAGCCCTACCTGGGCCACCTTATCTAGTGTCTGGTGTTTCAGAACACTGAGAACGTGAGGGAGGCAGGGTACCTCCTGGAGCATAAATGTATGCTTTTGGTTTCAACGTGGCTCTCCTTGAGGCAGATATGAAATTTACGTATGTTTATCTCCCAATCAAGTTCTCCAAAGAACCTGCTCCAAACTGTTTCCTACTTCTTTCAAAATAAAAACATAGCAAAACAAACAAAAACAACCCCCCACATTACTCTTTGTAGTTGACCATTCTTTACTGAAAAGCCATCCCGCAGGAACTTGCTATAGTTCCATCTCCTCCCCTGGAATTTTCCTTGATTTGGTTTGATCCCGGTGTCTCCATCTTTCTCCTCAGTGTCCAGGCTTCATGGCAGGCTAGCATCTCCCAGATGGTTTCGTTTCCAAGTACAAAATATGGGGGGAATCAGCACTCTATTAAACCAGCTGCAGACATACCATATTTTGCCATATGTAATGCACAGTTCTGGGCCCAAATTTTTGAGGGAAAAGTAAGGATGCACATTATACATGGGTAGTACTAATTCCATATCTGTATGAATGCTTTTAATTCTATTATTTATGTTTATGCATTAAAAGTGTAAGTCTAGAAAGCAATAATGATATCTGTATGCAAAATACTAACCTGGAACAAAATAATCCATTTTGTTTCTAAATATAAATAAATAAAGAATAGAATTATAAAATCAAAATGAAAGATTGTTTCCCTGAAAGTCTGGGCCAAAAATGTGGGTGGACATTATATGCTGCAAAATACAGTATTTGAGGTTAAAAATGTGTGATATGAAGTGATACTTTTTGTTATGTATGTGTTCAGAAGAATTTGTTCAAGGCTTGGTATTTGTATTTGTTCAAGAATTTGTATTGTGGCCTCATAGTGAAAGACTGAAAACAGGCACATGCACACCAGCAGGGGACTGGTCGAACATATCAAGGTTGACCTGCAGCATTAAAGAATCAAGGAACACTTCCAGGTGCCAATATGCAGTGATCCAGAAGATGAACTTCAGGTGAAAAAATAAAAGTCAGTGTAGAGTTTAAGATACATAACTAAGAAAGGGGAGGAATAGTAATATACACATGTATTTATTTCTTTGTATTTTTTGAATAGAAGGATGAAAAATAAATTGAAATGTAATGGAAATTGTTGCTCCCGAGATGGAGAGAGGGATGCAGAGGACAGGAGACGGGATGGACTACAGACGGTGTGCACCGTGCTAGGTCTCTTCTTTCGCTTTGGAATCTTTATGTGTACAGTAATTTTACATAGTCAAAAGCAAAAATTAAAAAGCAATCTTTAAAAACTGAACAATTAAAACAAATTAATTATATATCCAATTGTCAAAACTATGCAGTAAAATATTACTTCAAATTATTCTAAATGCTGAGTTGTTTAACTTTACACCCTACTGAGATGTAAGGACAAAAAGGACCATTAAAACACCCCTCTCCTAACTTCATTTGGATAGTCTTATTACTAATTGGTGGATTTAAAACTATCGTAGGTAAAATGTAAAATAGTCGATATAAGTTACATTGGTGTAATTAGAGACCAATATTTTTAGTGTAAAATAATGGAGACAGTATAAAGAATCACATTCTCTCTTTTGTGTCACAATTGATTATTTGTCACAGTCTTTTGTCTGAATTAGTGTTGAAATTAATAATAATGGACTTTTAATTCTGATAAATGGTTTGCATTTATTTAGAAACGAGGAACTGTGTGCATATGTATATACAGTTAACATATATAATATAACTGTACACATATAACACATTTGGTACATGTTTTCCTTAAAATGCAGATTTCTTAGATCTGTCTACTCAAAATTTTGGAAGTGATAAGAATATAAGTAAGTAAAATAAGTTAAAAATTAAAGCAAATTTAAAAATGGTGAAAGCATGTCCCTATGTTATTAACCTGCAGAATTTTCTCCTTATTCAATAACTTAGTGTTATTCAGTCATAAAAAAGAGTAAGGTCTTGCCATTTGCAACAACATAAATGAACCCTGAAGACATTATGCTAAATGAAGTAAGTCAGAGACCAAAAGAAAAATACTGTAAGATCTCCCTTATCGGTGGAAGATAAAAATAAGTAAATAAATTTAAAAAGCAAGGTCGTAGGTACTGAGAGCAGATTTGTGGGTGCCGGAGATGTGGGAGGGGCAGGGGATGGGTGAAATGGGTGAGGGAGGTCAAAGTTCCAGCTATAAAATAAGTCAGTCACGGCATGTAATGTACAGCATGGGGACTCTAGTCAATAACACTCGTGACATATGCAACAGTTGCTAAAGAGGTAACTCTTCAAATTTCCATTGCAAGAGAAAACGTTTGTAATGATGTATGGTGGCAGATACTAATGGGCCTTACTGTGGTGACCATTTTGCAATATATGCAAATATTGAATTATTATGTTATGCACCTGAAACTAATATAATGTTGTCAGTTATGTCAATATAAAGGTTGTTGCATCATCTTATAATCAATATTAAGGTGGAGGGACTTCCGGATTTGCTGCATTTTGGAGGGTAACTCCTGCTGAGGATTCTCACGGACTCTCATAGTTTCAGGTCGCAGTGGCTGTATTGCTGAAAGTTTTTCCCCCACACAACATTGGAATGTGAGTTGTCTTCCTGTAGTTTATTGTGTAGACTTTATTTTGTACCTTGTTTTTACTTATGATTTTGGATTAACTACAAGATAACTCTGGACCAAACCTCTGATTGCTTATACCTAAGAAAGGGCATAGCTTAAAATTAGTACCCAAGAAATGGGTGTTGGATTAAAAACAACAACTTTTAAAAAGATTGTTAATATAATTTTTACCTTGCAATAATTCCAAGTGTATTAATTAATTAGGTACCAAAAGGCATTCTAAGTCAGTACTGTCAAATATAAATATTATTGAAACCACAAATGCAAGCCACATAGGTAATTTTAAATCTTCTTGTAGCCACATTTAAAAGAGTAGAAACAAATAGGTAAAATAAACTTTAACATTTTATTTAGCCCACTGCATCGAAAATATTATCATTTCTGTATGAGTTCGGTAAAAATATTAAGATATTTTATATATTTTTTAAATACTGAATCTTTGATACTCAGTGTATTTTATACTTATAGCATTTAAGTGAGTACAATTCAAGTACTCAATAGCCAGGTATCTACTGTACTGGACAGCACAGAACCAGAATAGAAGTATGACTTTAGTACAACATAGCAGAACTCCGATGTAACTAATGTAATAGGGAAGCTTACACTGATACAGTAAACAGTAAACTTTAGTGAAAAACTGAAGTGTTAATTATTTTTCCCATTAGTCAAATTAACAATTTGTGTACGGTTATGGGAATAGTAATGAATCATTCTCCTTTCTCTATTTGTCACAATTCCTGACTGTAATCATTGGTTGGAATTAATGTGAAATGAGTAATGAACTTCCTTAAATTCTTTGGTTCCCAGGTCCGTGCTCAATCCATTGAGCTACACAAACCAGGGCAACTTCCTTAAATTCTTATAAACGTGTTTGCATTTGTTTAGAGTAAAAAACTGATAAAACATTGAAAGTAAAAATGTGCCTGTTAAAGCTGTGGAAAAGAGAGAGGAAAACCTGAGTTGAACTGACTGGAAAAGAAGCTTCTGAGTCCTTAAGTGCAGAACTCACTTTCCCCGAGGAGGGGAAGGCAGGGAGGAGTTACCATAGCAACAGCCAGCAGGTTCCCGGGCTTACCTCTGGCCCTGACTGCCTACTGCACTCTGTAGGGTGGGCAGCTGGCCGTCCCATTTTGCCTCGGAGGACACAGGGAGAGCGGAGAAGTGACTTGCACAATGCTGCACAGGCAAAGCGTCCCTCCTGCAGCATGGGTCCCAACCGCCATCACACTATCCCTCCTTGCAGTCCCACCGCGTGGAACAAGGCGGGGCCCAGACCCGAAGTTCTCATGCAAACCAGTCACTCTGTGCCAATACTCATCAAACCAAAGGTTTTTATTTTGCTTAGATGCTACTGGAGAATGTCGCAAATATGAATTACTATTTGAAATACTACAATGTTACTGCAATCGTATTTGTCACTTCGCCCTTGTGATGCGGTAGGCACATGGGACGTCGCTATTCCCAACAGATGTGTCTGGGAATAATTCAACTGGGAATCCTGATTATTTTCCTGTTCACTTCTGCGGAGGTTTTGTTCCCCCTCCTTTTTATCATCCCCATTATTCTAATCAGTGTGTTAGTTTTGGCTGTTTTCTTCGTCAAGGGAAAGTGCTGAATTTGTAAGGCCTCGAAGCCTTTGGCCTCGGGCTGCTGCCAGGGAACTCAAACCATAGGCCAGCTGAAGGCATATGGAAGCTTCAGAGAAAAACAGAAAAAACAAACAACCAGGACTAACTCCTGCGATAGACTGGTGTGTGTGTGTGTGTGCATGTGTATGTACACAGGCATGTAATTCTGGGAGCTAGAGAGGTGAAATAGAGCAAGGTCTTCTTACCCAAAACATTCTTACCATTCCTCACTGTCTGTGATTTCCAAAAAGCCCTTTCGTGGATGTGCAGCTGAGAGAATAAACCAGAAAGAGCATCTAACAACTGTTGCAAACTGGAGACGTCATCTCTGCGGTCGGGACCCCTCCTGCAGGCTCGCCTTGGGCCTGGTCCTCCAGCTGTGGTGAGCTTGCCTCTGAGAGATCGGGAGGACTCGTTCGCACTGGCACCGTCGAGTTCGCACTGCTTTTCTCTTTCAGTATGTGAGCCATGGGCATCGTCGACGGTGCCGGGCTCTTCCGTAGCATTTGACAGAGGAAGGAAATGGCATCTGCAAGCCCCTCCTTGAGCCCGCCTGACACAGGCTGAGGCCTGTCCGTCCTTTCTCAAGTGCACTTTCCTCACTGGCACAAGAAGGAGCTGACTGTCACCAGGAAGTCCCTCTTATATCTGCTGGCACACACCACTGAGAACTGGTGTTCCAGACAGAAGGGGTCCATTCACCTGCACACATCAAAGCCCAGTAAGACACAGACAGGAGCAAAGAAAGTAAAGGTTTAATTTCAGAAAGTGGCCAATGCCTGGAATCAGAGGTGAGCCAATACCCCAAGACCTGGCTCCTCGGTGGCTTCTAGGGAACAGGCTGTGTAGGGGACAATTCATCAATCATGGTGACTAAGGGAGTTAGGGTCATGGTCAGGGTCACAGTCCCTCCTGATGTTAGGGGAGGGGTAGCTGATCATTGCTTCTGGTCCTGACGTCAGCTGTGGCCTTGCTTCTTCTGGTTTCCCTGCTTTTCTGGGCCTGGAGCTGAGACACACTGAGGCCTAGAAGTCATCTTTAGTTTGACCGAAACTCTGTCTCTGTGGTCCCCAGAGCGGAGGCTTGTTCCTGTGGTTATCTGATGTGATCAGAGTGTCCCTGACCTCAGGCTTCTAGATGAAGGGAGTGGTCTTGCTAGCAGAGAGGAGGCAGGTGAGTCAGGGAGCTGGGTGAGGCCTGTTGGAATCCAGAGGGAACAAAGGAGAAAAGGCCACGTTGAAGAAATAAAGTTTGTATTTGGTTACACAGCATTCCTGGAACCGATGCCTTTCTTCGTTTCCTGCCCGTGTTAGGGGAGACTATGTCACCTGGCCTCCATCCTCATTCCCAACTCACATAGCCTCCCACTGAACAGGTTAATGGTGCAAAGGATCATAGAAATCTCCCAGCCTATACTCTGTCTCTCACCTTCCTAGCATCTCTCTGAAAGAGCAAGCTCCCTCAGCACCTGTCTCCCGGCACACCCAAGCCTATGTATGCCCAACACCCAACACAGCAGAGCCAGGGACACTGAGATACTAACAGATTCCTGCATCTTGTTATTACACATGGGAATGAATTAAAGAACAGTGACATAGGAATATGTGATCTGATTAACTTTGGAACATATTATAGTTGATAAATCCTCTAGTGAGAATGTCTGAGAAAACAGGTGACTAAGATGGAGTCCTTGGAGTCCAGGACCCTTGGGGAGGCAGTCCCTCCATCTGCAGTCCCCTTTCTAACTTGCCCGCCATTGGGATTCTTCCCTGCGGACTCTGAGACCGGCTGGGTGGACACGCCCAATCGTTGCCACGCCCAGGACTGATTCCCTGTCTCTGGTGTTTTCAACTCTCCATAGAAATGCTTCCTGTCAGCCATAGTTCTTATTATTTAGGCGGTAAACTATACCTTTCCAATTCCAAATCTTATCATTTATCCTACTTGTCATAATCTCTGTTTACAGACCACTTAAACAACAGCCAACAATGAGTTCTTCAGAGTATGAGCTTTTATTCTGCCTTTTAAGAGAGGTAGATGGGCCTGTACTCATTTGCACACACAGGGGACCGCTTGTCCCCTCTGCTGCTACTGCGAGATAGCGTGTGCGGGATGGTTCTTCAAGGGATTACAGTCTGGTGGGAACACAGCCAAACACGAACTGTTGGCGATGTCTCCTACTCTCCAAAGCTATTTAGAAATACAAATTGACGTCGAGCATGAAGATTTACACACGCACATGGGCAATTTGCTGTTCCCATGCTTTTTATTTTCTCAGCTTCTCTCAGCTTCCGCCAAAATGGACGGCAAGTTGCCTAGTGGATTTTTTTCCAGGTGTTATGTGGTTTTAGGGCATTACTAGATGAATAGAATCACAGCAAATAAAAATATGTTCTTTTCTTGACCTATCAACTTAGAGAAGATTTCCTACTGGAAAATGAACAGCCAGATCCTTACGCATGGTCTTAGAGGTCTCCTAGCTTGAGTTCTGACCACCTGAATGCCTGACTGGAGAGCACCTCGCCTTTGTTCCTTTTGGAGGTGGGCGAGGCGAGTTCCCGACAGAGACAAGTTTCAGTGTTCTGTTTACCTGTCATGTGCCCTTTCAATAGGTGCAATTTATAAATAGCAAATCATTAATATGCTGAGTAGTTCAAGGAGCTTTTAAAACCACTTGAGAATGGTTTAAAGAGGCTGTTCTTGTTTTCTTGCTGTGACAAAGGAAGGAGGGAAAACATGAGTCACCGGCATGTTGCAAGAACCACTGTGCCCTTTTTAACATTCTCTTTGCGTGGAGGGGTTGCTGCATTCCAACGAGGAGTGGACACTGTCATTCCTGAGTCACCAAATGAGACACACTCCTCTAGTTTCTCACACACGATCCCTGGGCCTTGTTCACAAAGTGTAATGCTTTCAGGGAAGGCGGCATAACTAACATGGAATGAGCTATACAATTAATAAGTGCTTTCACTGAAATTCCTAGCATTGTGGCAGTATATCCAGGTATATATTTTTACTGGAAAAAACAATTATGTTTTTAGTTCAATGCTGGGTGATGAAACTGTGGCTGTGAAAATTATGAGAAAGAAGCTGTTCTTTTCTGTAGTGAAAATTATAGGTGTAACCCAAGGACACTATTAGAGGCTACTTAGACTCTCTCTCTATGGAATAATTGTGGCTTCTTGGGGACTCAGGTTACGTTGTATTATATGGTTCTTGACATACGTGGTAACAGAAAATTTCCTAAGTTTCCTGGCTATGTGCTTTTGAAATGGAAGAAAACCCATGAAATACACAAGAACACCTCTGAGCTCAGGAAGTTATACATTTTGTTAATTTTACCTCTTCTTCCTTTCACATGTTTATTCTGACTCCTACTACCTTGATCTAATTTGCCAAGGTTTCACTTCACTGGGCTTCCCGTATTCAAACTCCATGCCAGTCCATTCTCCAACATGTGCCAGAGCGGGCTCATGGGACTCACATGTGAGCCTCTCTCCCCTTGTTCAGTGATCTCAACGACACGTCACAGCTCCTGGGCCAAAGGTCAAAACCTCCCACGTCCTGCGTGGCTGGATCCCTGGTCTGGCCCTGGTCGGGCCAGCGGATTGCACACCCTGCTCCTGCCCGTGTCTGTGCTCAGCCGCACTGGGTCTGTCTTAGTCCTCAGTGGGGTTGGTACATTCTGATCTCCTTGCCTGGCACATTTTCCCCTTGACTCTGTGTTTGTTGAGCTCCTTCTAATCATTCATCTTTAGCTCCAACATTACTTCCTCTGGCAAGTCTTCTCTGACTCTCAGCTGAGGCGAGGCTCTCTCATTACTGCTGTCCTTCCTTGGAGCACAGATCTGAGAGTGTCACACCCCATCCAGTCCCACAAGTACAGGTGACCCTTGAGCGACACAGGTTTGAACTGCATGTCCCCCTGTCTGGGGATGTTTGCCAGAAATGCTGTAAGTGTAGTTTCTCTTTCTGATCATTTTTCTGTTATTAAACATTTTATTTTCTCTAACTTCCTGTATTGTAAGAATACAGTAAATACTACATATGACATTTGAAATATGTGTTCATTCACTAAGTTATCAGTAAGACTTTCAGTCAATGGTAGGCTATTAGTAGCTGGGTTTTGGGGGACTCAGGAGTTACAGGTGGATTTTTGACTGCAGGGGGTCGGCACTGCTAACCCCATGCTGTTCAGGGGTTAGCTGTATGGATTTGTGGCTATCTGTCCAACCAGATGGCTGAACCGTGTGCTCCATGCAGAAGGACCAGGCCCACACTCCACTTTATCCTCACACCCAGTGTGCCGTGGTTTGTACAGTAGTGGGAACTGAGCAAATTCCTGCTGCATGAGTGAGTGCATGAATGATCGTGAACATATAAGTGAGCTCCTGAACCAAGGGATCCAGCTCGCAGAAGAAGGTAGCCAGACAAGTGAGATATTTGAGAGTGATTTTGGAATAAGATATGCCGTGAAGCTTATTCTAAGATTTGTGGGAAATGCTACCACAGTGTGGTGAAGAATTCAGCAGCTATTGTACCAAGAGGTGAAGGAATCACACCGAGTTCTCCAGAGATCAAGGAGGATAGTTCACTAGAGAGGCTGCCAAGGGAATCCTTGAGCATCAGTATCTTTGGGAAGAGCCCCTGTCATTTGGAATAGATGGATGAGCATCTGAAGCCGAACAACTGCCCCGAAAGAGAGAAACTAGGACAGAAGGGTAGAGGGTTGAGAGCACCTGCCAGAGTGGTACTGTGGGAGCAGAAGGACAAAAATGTGTGTGTGTGTGTGTGTGTGTGTGTGTGAGAAGACACAGGGAAGGGGCAGGATCTTCTTAAAGTGGCAGGAGGAACTAAGGAGAAATGTGCCTTTCCCATTGCTCTAGATGCCATAGATGAAATATCTTTGTCATTTGGAGATAAGGAAACAAGGAGGTCATGGGAGGACTATTCAAAGAGTACACTCTCACTAGGCGCTGGATGGTATTGGAAATGAGGATCATTTGAAGGACCAGGACCTAGAATGAATTAGAACCTTTGAACTGAGAGTAGGTCTTGGACACAGAGCAGTGGACCAAGAGTTGGGCAGGTAGGAAGGATTGCATTAAAAACAAGTAGGCATTTCTTAGCCAGAAAACCATGGCACAGATTGTAGACTGGTTCAGGTCTATACATACATTTGTCTGTTCCTTCTGGAACCCCTGAGGGCTATTGCTGCAGAGCCATTATTTTCTCGACCTTAAAACCAAAACACACATGGAAGGGTCCCATGAACTGAACTGTTTCACTGTCTTCCAACTCAGCGGTACCCTTAAATACTCTCTAAGTGACTCAGCAAGACAACAACAAAGCTGGGCGTAAAACTGAGCAGCCTCATTCTCTGTGGTCAGAAATAATTTTTGTCTGTTGATTTGTTGTTCAAAGAATCTAGAATGTCAAGAAATATTTTGGCTGTTTTTTTAATAGAGAGAATGGTTGGCTCTATGTGACCTCTCAGGAGACAGGATTTGAAAGTGGCTTTCCTTCCATCTGCTCTGTTAAATGCAAATGTTTCTCCATTTGGAGAAGAAGGTGCATGTGACTGGTCCACTTGATTTTTACAGACATGAGAAGCTATGTTAACAGATATGTTAATTCCAGTTTGACAGAGCAAAGAGCACTCCAGAGGATACAGCCGCAATGTGCTCCTCAGGGCTGGTGAGGGAGGAGGCCAGTGTGTCCAAAGCCCTGCCATTTTTTATCTGATTTAATTCTCTCCCAACGTATGGGGTTATCATCATCTGGACATCATAGATGGGTAACTAGTGCCCAGGTATATTACATCTTTTGTCTCGATAAATAGGTTATAAATTATAAAACTATAATTTGAAACTAATTTTGTCTCATTCCACATCCTCTATAACATTTTCATCTTTTCTTGGTTTTCAAGTCAAGATAAAGTCCAAGAACTTGGGATAACAAAATGAAGAGACCAAAAAGTAATATCTCTATTGTTTATTCATCTTAAAAAGTCCTTCCTATGACCGGCCCTGGCTGGTGTGGCTCAGTAGATTGAGCGCCAGCCTGTGAACCAAAGGGTCACTAGCTTGATTCCCAGACAGGGCACATTCCTGGGTTGTGGTCCAGGTCCCCAGTGGGGGGCGCACAAGAGGCAACCACACAATGATGTTTCTTTCCCTCTCTTTCTCCCTCCCTTCCCCTCTGTCTAAAAATAAATAAATAAAATATTTTTTAAAAAGTCCTTCCTTTGAAGGGATTCTCCTGATGATTTTCCGTGATGTGCTTGCCTGGAGAAGCCGTATGGTAGCTGGGAGGCAGTCCTAGCTCCAGAGCAGGGCGTCTGAGGACAGGGAGGCAGGGAAATTCCAAGTTGGCCGTGGAAATTCGTCCCTGAGGGGCGTGGTGATGAAGACACCTGCTCATGCCTGCAGAGGCTCCTCATTGCCCGCGAAAAGGTAAGGGTTCCAGTTTGGGCTTTGAAGTATGTCTGCTAGCTGTCATTGTGACAGCTGGTATACCATGAGGCCAGTGCATATTCTAGACTGGCATTCAAAGACAGGGTTAGTCTAGAGGAGCACATTAGGGAGCACTGGCATACACACGGGTGTTTGTTATCATGGAGACAGTCGGGTCCCCGGGGTGGTCGTGCAGGGGCCTAGTGGGACAGTAATGTGTACTGAGCAGACTCGAGGGGTGGCTTGCAGGGTATACATTCAATGTTTCTGGTTCTCGTTTAGGGAAGCTAGGCTTGTCTGCTTTGCTTTTTTTCTGGTTGTTCTAGTACAGTTGTTCCAGATTTCCCTGTTGCTCTCCCCTGCCCACCCCCCACTCCCACAGTGAATCTGCACCCTGTTGTCCATGTCCATGAGTCATCTGTACCTGTTCCTTGACTAGACCCTTTCCCTCCTTTCCGCCCTTCTCCCCGCCCCCCTCCCCTCTGGTAACTGTGAGTCTGTTCCTTATTTCCATGTCTCTGGTTCTCTTCTGCTCATTTGTTTTGTTCATTAGGTTCCACTTATAGGTGAGATCATATGGTATTTGTCTTTTGCTGCCTGGCTTATTTCACTTAGCATAACAGTCTCCAGTTCCATCCACGCTGTTGAAAAAGGTAGGAGCTCCTTCTTTCTTTCTGCTACATTGTACCCTTCTTTGATTCAACTTAATACCCTAATAACTGAGTGTGTGCTTAACTACCACAATGCGTGGCTACATGAAGTGTCTTATAATCAATGCAATATTCAGCAGAGTTGTAGACAGCCCCTGAGACTGCAGTCATAAAATCAGCCTGGTCATTGCTGGCACACGACAAAAGCTTAGAAAGTAGTTTTTTCTATTAACTACTATATCCTTACCCAGAAGGTATGTGTTTTCTTCTGATATTTGGACTTTTGCTAACTATACAGTATTGGGTAGAAAGTAGACATGAGTTGGAACATTTCAAAGAGCCTGTATTGACTGCTGGCTGTAACAAACCCACAGAGACACAGGCCCGCACACAATGCAGCTTTGCCAAGTGGAAATGGGCCAAAATAATTTTAAAATTAGGCAGCATCACTCACCAGCTGTGTTTTAAAAACTACTATGATTTTATTGTGTGTGTGTCTAACAAGCTAAGATTATTTTTTTAAATTTTTGATTAACATTAGTCAAGGTTTTAACATTAGCAGCTCTTAAGACTGATTGCGCTTTGGACGCCTTAGGACGTCAGCCGTCTCCTCAGGCAGTCTGCTGTGTACCAGGGAGCCGGGAGGAAATACCTTGATTATAAAGTTATCCAGGTTATTTTCAAATAATTGCAAGTAAACAGGAAGCAATGAACTGACATTCTCAAATATTAAAAAAAATCATAGTCCTATTGTTTCTGTGATTTGCAAAGTTAACGGTAGCAATTATTGCTTATTTATTCAAGGGCCGCTTAATTTATACGAGCAAACTTTCTTTTCTGCTCCACCAGAGTGTTCTGCTTTCGGCCAAACCAAGTAATCTGGTGTCAGCCCACACAATGCAAAGTGATGTTACCAAATGCAGTCCGTGCCCATCGGGCGGGGCTGGTCTGGCTACCCAGTTCTGTGTCTCCTGAAGTTGGGTGTTCCTGCTGTTGAGGTTGATGTGGCTGCCAGGTGTATGAGCATATCTGTGATGAGAAGGGGAGACTACAAATTGCACTGAACCATGAACTTAGTCCTGATGACTTCATCACAAGAGCCAAGTACACAGTCTGCAGAAACGCTGGGGAGACCAGCCCCCACGTGGTGAAGAACCCATCGTACCAGTGCTGAGGCACAGGGGACCAGCTCCACTGTGGAGACGCCTTAAAGGAAAATGAGTCCTAGCGCCCGTCACTGCTGGCTCAGGGCCTGACAAGCTGCTGACTCTGACTGTCCGGCCAGAGGTCCATCTGTCCTTGATTAGCTGCCCATCCTGGACAAACACTGGCATGCTTTTGTGCACCCACTGGCTGGTAGGCATCTAGAGTAATTGGATTCAGAAGCTGAGGGGAGCCCAGAGGTTCTTCAGTCCAACTCCACTCCTGTTTCCCACCTCATCCTCCACTTAAGTTGGTTTTATTCTGTTGGAACGCTCCCTGGGCTCCTCACCCAGCTGCTGGGTAGGTCTCCAGATCCTTGCCGTGTCTTTGAGTTTTATCCCGAACCCCATGTGTAAGTAGCTGCTACTCTAACTAACACAGCATACTATTGAACTTCTTTGTTGGAGATGGCCAGAGTACTAATAGCTCCCACCTCATAGGTTCTGAGAAGTCTGTGGGGGAATATATAATGTGCATAAGGTAGTATGTGCCCCATAGGAATTGTTTTATGTATGGTGGCAGTTATTCTCTCCATGATGTGGCTTTTACAGAGGCCCTAATCGAGCTTCTTAATCACAGACCATGAAGGGAAAGAACCGCTGGGCAGCTGGAGAGCTGCAGCATTGTGCAAACACGTGGAGTCATTTCAGGTGGGTAGCAAATCGCTTTGGTGGTTTTGCACCATCGTTCTCACAGGTGCAGGCCAAGAGCAAACATCTTTGTTGCCTTTCACAGGGGAATCATGCCTTTATACTTTATATGGCTCTTATTCATACTGAATCTGGAACAGCAGGAAGAATAAAGATGTCACTCTTTATTGAGAGCAGGATATAATAGTTTGTGTATAATTAATATATGATTCAAACTTAGAATATTGTTGCATTCAAAGAACCACATTGCAACAACCACCTCCTCCTGACACCAGTTCAGATTGAAAAAGTAATTTCACTCTTTAATTACACAGCTTGAGGATTCAGCTGATAACTTCTAGCAATACTTTCCGGCTTTCTGTTCTCCCCCCTCCAATCTGCTGCACCTCTCTCACCTTCTCCAGAGATCACTGGCTGCAGAACGCAGTTCCCCAGAATGCAATGCCTTCTTTTCTTTTTACTCTTTCCTGTCTCTGCTTTTACATACATTGTCACAGACAGTTTTTGCACGGTTGCTTCTGGGTTCTGTCCTTCTCTGTCCTGTAGTCTTCATGTCCAAGTCTGGTTGGTGTCTGGCCTGCCGAAGACAGCATAGCTCCGAGGGCACCGGGCAGAGCAGGTACAGGCAGCAACGGCCAGGCTGCGAAGCACAGTGGGAGTCCACCTTGCTGCAGATGAGGGGAGAGGTTTGGGGGGGCAGTGAGGAGGAGGGTGACGATGGCTGGGGAGTTCTGACACCATCACTATGCCAATAATGTTGAGTCTACATGTTGATCTCCAGAAGGTAGGCATTAACGTTTTATTTTTTCAGGTGAAAAAACTGAGACTCAGGAAATTTCCATTATGAGCCTGGGCAAACACAACTAATAGTTTTCCAAGTCAAGTCTGTCCAACTCTATGGCCTTTTTCTCCCTCCATTAATGTGAAGGCTTGTTTGTGATGTTGTGAGAGTTCTATAAATAATTGCATTAATTCTACAACTTATTATGCTATCCCATTACATAACAACATGCTCTGGAGGGTCTCAGAACTGGTCTCATTTCAGTTTAATTCTCACAAAACCACTCATTACAATATTGACGTGAACTACAGTGCAAATAGTTTGAACGTGTGAAACTAGCCCTCAGAATCAGAGGCTGTTGATCTGCATAAAGGAGTATCGGTACCAGACACAGGAAGCTGCAGGGGTGCCTGTGCAGGCAGCAGAGTCTGGATCTGTGGGGAAGGGGAAGGATGCAGGTGTCCCTCTCCCTCTCCCTCTCCCTCCGGCTCTGTCTCTCTCTCGGAGCATGCGTGTCTCTTGTCACTACTGTGTGTGTCTGCTCTATATTTATCTGTCTGAAGACGGACTCCTTGCTATTCTATGTGCCTATACCTCACCATGGCCACCTTCAAATGGTATTCTTTGTTTCCCAGTGGACATGACCTTTCAACACAACCTCACAAGGATAAACATCACCCGTCTTGTCTTGAGTCTCTATTCCGAGCTCCTCGGCAGGAGGCCGGCGTTGGCTGAGACTGCTTCAGTTGCTCACTCTAGCCTGACGGCTGGCGCCCACAGGTCAAGTCTTCTGCCAAATAGCTCTTCCTTCTGAGCTAAAGAAGTGAGGGTGGAAGTGAAATGACAGATGACTCTTATATGACAGTGTAAGAAAGAAGAACGATATTATAAGGAACCAGGTATCTCTATGGCCTCACTGAACCCTGCATCCAGTTAAATCCTGCTAACAATCCGTGCTTTATTAGCTAGGATCCTATGAAAATGAACTAGGATAGTACACTCTTAGGTACTGAGTCTGGTGAGGTCTTAGATTTAATAAGTTTTTAATTTGATAACTCACCAGGAGAATTCAATGGAAAATATTGAGAAAGATCATTTATGGTATCTTTTTTGTCAGATGTTATAATTGTCAAGAACTGTGAAGAATCCAAAATTCCACCCCACTTTTTCTGGGTGGTTTTGGCTCAGTGGATTGAGTGCCAGCCTGCAAACCAAAGGGTTGCGGTTCAATTCCCAGCCAGGGTATATGTCTGGGTTGTGGGCCAGGTCCCCAGTTGGGGACACGTGAGAGGCAACTACACATTGATGTTTCTCTTCCTCTCTTTTTCCCTCCCTTCCCCTCTATCTAAAAATAAATAAACAAAATCTTAAAAAAAAATTTCACCCCACTCGAATGCTAACCAGTGAGCCTGCCATAGTTTCATGGGTAGTGGTAGAAGGCATGGGTCAGTCACAGCACTTAACCGCTCAGCAGTGGTGGGGCAGCCAGAACATCAGCATGTGCAATGAGCTCCTGAATGGTTGTCATGAGGCAAAGCACAGAGGGATAGGTAAGGCCTGCGAGGGGTGGGGGAAGGGCTGGGCTGTAGAGGAGGGATTCTGAGAAATGTTTTTCAGCTGGGCTACAATGTAAAGGTAGGTGACATGTCTCCAGGCTGAAACAAACCTGCCACCTTCCCCAGAGGAAAAGACTCTCTTCATTTTTCAAGTCTATTTTCTATGTGAACAGTCTTGGAAGATGGTCCAGAACAAGGGCAGTTAATGTCTATACTTGCAAAGCATGCAGTAATGGGAGAAACCAATAGGAAGTGTGTCCCAGCAGTTATGGCACCATCCTTTTAAAACAACCAGATAATCCTCAGAAAGGAACAGACTCCTGTGGAAGAGAAGACAGAAAATTTCAAATACTAAGAAATAAATTGATGCCAGCTTTTGTTGAATTAAATCCCAAGATTTTTTTCATAGTCATGAAGGCTTTAGAAAAAGATATGAATAAACTCAACTTTAACAGACTGGTCGTGTATTTTATTTAGTGGTTAAATGAGATCAGATTAATGTCGAGAGAAGTCAATGTGCCATTAAAAAAACAACCTTTTCCAATTGATTTTATTTCATCCCTGAGACAAAACTTTCGTAACCTGAAAGGTAGCTTTACTGATTTTCAACTCTCAGAGCCTTTATATATCATTGGAGTTGTACTTAATCTTTCAGAATTGGAGTTTGTACCAGTTTCTGACTCATAAATGTTTGTGTTTTAAATTGGTCAGAGTTCATGTAATGAAAAATGGCAGTAATTTCTTTCATGACTATATTGCACAAAAGTTATTACATTTGCTCTCAGCATCCTAAGAGATGGTTGTTAGGGCATACCTTGACTTGAAGAATGAGGGAGGAAGCAGCATGTTGATTGGCCCACCTGCCCAAGTCCACAGGGCTAATTAGAGACCTGGAACCTAAGTCTCCATACTTCTGGCCTAGTTACCTTCCTGTCACCCTGCAGTTTCCTTTCCTTAGGACACAGTGGAAAGGGAGGTGAAATTGTGCACAAGGAAGAGAATGTCCCCGCGCTTGTGTCTGAAGCTCGCTGTAGAGCAGCCTGTTGAAAACTTGGTTGGATTCATGAGGACTTCACTTGAAGAGGCTCAGGGACATAGTAATCTCCTTCTCTAATAGAACACCTGCTGAGGAAACCCTTCTTTAAGCTCACAAGATCCAGTGCTGGAAAGTACGTACGGACTCACTGGGACATCTATTCAGACTCAAAGTAGGGGGCTGGGAAAGAGGTGGTTGGAACGGCCAGCCTGCAGCTCTGACATAAAGGGTTAGGGACTTTCAACAGGTGACAGGAGCTTTCCAGGAGGCTTTTGAAGTAGCACATGGCTTTTCCTAAACACTATTACCCATGAAACTCTCGGCAAATAGGTGCAAATAGTTTTGGTACCTCTCAAGCTTCAATATTATTAACTACTCATGTTTACCTGTAGGATGTAAAGCACACAGGTGTTCAATATTAAAATTTAAACTGAGGACTGAAAATTAAAAAAATATCGACTTATATTACTGAATTCAATCAATTCCCAATGAGAAAAACAGAGCAAGTTTAATTAGAAAACATACACTCACAAATTATTAGAAAACTTACAGATTAAATAAGAGGTAACAAAGATTGGTTGGTTATATGTGCCTTTGTGTGCCTCTGTGTGATCTGTGTTTCCCAGTCAAAAGGGTTTTGGATGTGGTGTGAAAATTTCCCATCTTCTGATATTTGTAACAATTAATTTATCAGATTAGTTGTTCTATGCCTCACAAGGCAAGGAAAGCCAGACCTAAACTTGAGGGAATAATTAGGTAACTGGGGAGTAATCTGCTAGCTGGGGTACAATGCTGGGAGCACTGTGGTGAGTAGACTCAGGAATTCAGAGCAATAGTCTGGAGCCCGGAGCTCAGGGACACCAAGGCCAGGGCTACTGCTTGGGCAATTTCCCCAGGGGATAGAATGTGCTGGAAGGGAGTAATGAGGACCTGCTTGCTTTCTAATGTTTCCTCAGGCTGAGCTTTGATGGGTTTGTAGAGAAGCTAAGTATGCCTTTATATTTCTTTTCACATTTAATGATCACGTAGCCCAGGGAGAAAGGTCTCGTTCTTAACCTTGAATGTACTAAAGCCTCAGAGTGAAAGGTTCGGGACTCATGCTGGGCCTGCAGGTTGAGTCCAAACCCAGTCCTCCACTCAGAGTGCCCTGTGTTCATTTCAGTTCTGTTGTGCTTGGGTTGAGATCTTTAATAAATCATAAAATTCAAACTATACCTTTTTAAAAAACTATGATTAATTTAAAGTGTTTTCTTTTTCATGCCATAAATTTATTTACAAACACCTCTGGTGTGTTGAGTTCAACAGTTTGGTCCATTTTTCAAAGAGGCTGCACCTCTTAAAATGCTCCTCTGCATATCTGTCTCATGGATTAACTAAGACATCCTTATTTTGTAAACAGTTGGTGTCTTCCTACAAAGAAAGGTGCAGCAAATTCAGGTCCAAAGTATAAAGTCATTGTAGCTAGTAACCACCACTTGTTTTCCACTGAAAATGGCAAAATCTTCCCTGGACCTTCCTCAGAGTGGCCCCTACAGACCACAGAGCCTCTGAATCTCCGAATGCTCCGCCCCCCATTTTGGTGTGGGAAGCCCTGCAAAACGGCATAAACTGAAAGTGGAAAAAATGGCGCTATCACATGGTGATTAACTCAAAGTCTTGACTCTAAAAAAGAATGTTGACCAGAAGTACAGTGGCCTGGGGTGTGTGTGTGTGTGTGTGTGTGTGTGAGAGAGAGAGAGAGAGAGAGAGAGAGAGATATTATTAGCATTAGCTTTCCTTTTATCTTTTTTCATCAAGTGTTGGAATGATGTCATATCTTTTTTCATCAAGTGTTGGAATGATGTCACCACTGATTCAACCTGGAATAAAATATCTGTTATGTGTCCTGGCTGGGTGACTTAGTTGGCTGGAGCATCACCCCGTACACCAAAATGTTGTGGGTTCGATCCCCACTTGGGGCGCGTATGGGAGGCAACTGATTGATGCTTCTCTCTCATAGTGATGTCTCTCTCTTTCTCTTGCTCTCTGTCTCTTCCCCTTCCTCTCTCTCTTTAAAAAATCATTAATTAAAAGAATTTAAAAAATTCTTGTGAGAGTCCCTTTTGCCCAGAAATTATGCGTGCTTCTTGTTGTCCTGATTGAATGTATCATAAATGAGGTGAGAGAGCTGTTATTGGAAACCACCGCTGGGCCTTGTTTGTGATGGGGTGGAAGTGCCACTTCCTTTCCAATATTGGGACAGTCACGGTCACCCAGCTTAGATGCCATTTGCATGTAAATCTTCCATTAAAGTTCCTTTGCCCAATGATCAGAGGGGTGCTAGAATGTTTGGATGTTCACAGAATTATTTTTAAAATTAGGTAGCGAGTGGAGTTGTTTCAGATAATATCTGAATGTCTGGGACAGCAAATGAAGGCATGGTTAACTCTCTGCTTGCTCCCCGCCTCTTGTTTTCAAGAAACATCCGTTTTATTGCAAAGAAAAGTATCAAATTAAGGCATTAGTACAGGAGGAGGAGTCATTTCTAATTTTGCCGTGTCCTAAAGTAGCACTATGACCCACTAAAATGTGTATATTTAACTGAATTTCTTCCCTAACAAAATGTTGCTGTTTTGATGTTTAAAATCAGGTTTGTTTTAAGGTGGCTGGCTCAGGACGTGAGGAAGGGTTGACAAGCTATGAGCTGTTGGGGACTTTTGTTTGTTCCAATTGTACTGATGATTTTATTTCACTCTACTTTTATTGGGTTGGATGCATTGACTTGGGGGTTTTATCTTATAAAATTGACATTTACAGAATTCAACAATTTTTTTCTTCCTCTGCACAATCAACAAATTTTTAGTGGAGGGAAAAGCTGAAAATCTGGTGTCTAGGAGTAGCCCCTCCAAAGCCGGGAACAATGCTGTATATCTGGCAGTAGGGTCTGGGTGTAGAGGGACACCCCAAATCCCAGTGCTTCAGGAGGGGTCCCCAGAAGGTCAGAAGCACTGAGAGTGTAATAAGCGGGGGGCGCTGTCTCGGCCATTCCCTTCCATGTGACGGAGCCGCTCACTGACCTGGCAGGCTGGCAAATGGAGAGGAAAACTCCCTGCCCAGATACAAATCCCCCATCCCGTCCCTCCTGCATCTCTTGTCTGCGGGACTCAAGCCAGCGACCTGGAAAACCAGGCTCCTCCCCGATCAAAATGACAGGCTGGTGTCCGGTAGGAAGGCTATGAGGTGTGTAAAAAAATTACGATTTCCGAGGGGAAAAGAACGAGGCGTCCCACAGAGCAAAATAAGCCTTCGCAATGGTGCTCGGCAGTTCCTTTGAGCGGCAGCTGCCACGAGCTCAGTGTGCGGTGATGGGCTGGATTCAGAATGCA
Source organism: Desmodus rotundus (assembly GCF_022682495.2). Taxonomy (NCBI): domain Eukaryota; kingdom Metazoa; phylum Chordata; class Mammalia; order Chiroptera; family Phyllostomidae; genus Desmodus; species Desmodus rotundus. The sequence goes on along the minus strand of NC_071387.1, from coordinate 208,686,365 downwards.
AGTTCTCTTGGGGGCAGGCATGAATAGAAATTTTCGATTCAAATACATACTTGAGAGTATTTGAGTATCTGTCATTCTTTCTAGCCAAAAGGCTAATTCTTGAAAAAATAATTTCCATTAGCAACACAAATTCTAACCTTGTCAAATCCTCTTGTGCAGTGAATGAGTGCTGGGAGGCGTGCTCTCGCAAAGCGGCACTGTGCAGTGTGTGATCCCGGTCTACAGACAGTGTTCCCCTCCGGAAGTTGTATTGATTTATTAGTTATCGGCTTATGGAAAGTTCACGAAGCTATGTTTACTTCCACGTCCAACATAAAGTAATCGTGAACCATCAAATTTTTGAATTATGGAAATTATTGAAATGAGGAAAAGTACCCAATGGTATACACTTTGATGAAGAGATGTCTTAATGTAGATGGAAAATATGACCACTTAAAAGTATTGTGTTATACTCTACTGCGTATAGTGAAACAATGCCTTAGAGTTTGGTTAAATTTTGGAAGGCATGTTTATTTAAAATATTATACTTATCTCTAGTTAATATCCTTTTCCTCCTTTTTATAACAATTTACAAAACTGTCAGTTAGGACATGTGAATGATACATGTGATCAGCATAAAACAATTAATCGTATTAAATATAGCATGCAAAGCATGTGTGTAAACCATAGCTCCTTTGCGGCCTTCCCAAGAACAGTATTTACTTGTGGCCATTAAAATAAAATATAAAAAATGAGGTTTTGGGCTTTCTCATTCATACACACATATATAACATTTTTTTTTCAGAGAAATAATATTTTAATATCTTTTATTTTTGAATGATTCTGCTAATGTTACGACATGTGAATCATTTTTTAAATCCACTTTGAAGCAAAGACATCTTTATGTATCAGAGAAAGCAAAAGCAGAAACAAATATTTTGGGATTTGTGACTATGAGTTTTATACACATACATAGACACTTTTCCCTTGTTATTCCCACGTGAACTTTCTGTTTCTGCACGGCAGGTGTTTTTAAATGCTTGTACTCAGTGTGATCTGAATGTGACTGGTTTCAGTAGTGTCAGAATTATTTTTCCAGAGTTGGGAGTTGTCTTCCAAAAGATCTGTTCATCATGTGGAAGTCCTCCTGCTTCACTATTGGTGCTAAAGATGCCTGGTTTTGAAGGTTGGGAGAAAACTCCAGTTTAAATTTGCACACAGAGCTTAGACAGAATGAGTATGTCAATGAGCTCTGCCGTGGATTGCACACTCAAATTATCATCAATTGTGCATGAAATGTTTCCAAGCTATTTGTTCTGAAAATAAGCACTAAATTATGCATTCAACTTCAATCCAGGCATAAAAATAGGTTTTCACAAATATTTTCAGATGACAATTTTTGTGTGTACAAATAGTATACAATTCTGTTATATGCCATTTTTACTTTACCAGATTAAAGTTAACATGCAAAGTAGTGCATTCATTGCCACAAAAGCACAGGCGGCTTTTTTGCAGCTCTTACAATACCTGCTGCAATCATAAAATTCACTATTGTTTATAGGAGATATGCACACGTTCTCTTTGCTTCTATGCCCCAAACATGTCCCTTCAGCCTAAGGAAACAATAGTCAAGCATTCGCTTTCAGTAAGCATTATAATGTGAGTCCCTCTGGAGTTTACATTCAATTTTTCTAAGGACTTTAAAATGTTAGAACTGCATTCATGTGCTTGACTTCTACAACAAAATAACTAATCATTTCAGGTCAAACTATAATTTTCTAGTTATTGCAAAATTTAATATTAGGAGAACAGAAATGTGAAGGAATAACCTTTCTGTTGCTAGCACTAAACATTTCCTAATTCAAGGTCGTTATTTTTTGATGAGGAATTTATTCATTGATCAAATAATAAAAATTCCAAGTAGCAGTTGATTGCAGGGCGATTCTTCATCTTTGAAAACAAGGTTGCGTGTTAGAGAAAAGGTGCTTCTGTGGCGCGAAAGAAAGTAAACACAAGCTTGAAGGAACCTTGTCGCTTCCTCATTGCTGCCTTTATGTGCATTTAAGAAAGGGTGTTGAGTCCTGGCTGGTGTAGATCAGTTGGTTGGAGTGTCGTCTGTAAACCGGAAGGCCACAGGTTCGATTCCCCTCCAGGTCACATACCTAGGTTGCAGGTTTGGTTTGGTCTTTAGTCAGGGCATGTGGGAGAGGCAATTGATCAATGTTCCTCCCTCACATCAATATTTCTCTCCCTCTCTCTCTCTCTGCCACCCTTCCCCTCTCCCTGAAATCAATCATGTCCTTGGGTGAGCAGATGCGGGGGAATAGGGCCCTTTCTGTGGTCTGAGCAAAGGGCAAAGGGTAGTAAGAGTGTGACCAGCTGGGTGCTCTCTCAGGCTCAGAGTCACAGGCCCCATACTCACTCTCTGTGTGTCTAGGTTGGCTCCCATCGCAGCTTAACAGCCTATAATCAGGGAGTGTTCGAGCCGGGAAAAACCACAGGGCGAGCAGACAGCTCTGCAGGCCCTGAAGGGGTCGATGTGGGGGCAAGTCACACGTGGAACTTTCATGGTTTCCAAGTAAGCTTGTTTATACTTTGAATTCATTGTAGCTAAAAGGTCAAAACTACAACTACATTTCTTGTAAGAGAAATAGCTAAATAAGTAAAATATGGTCTTTTTCAGTTACAGGTCCTGCTGGTTAATTAGTGGATGGAAATACCCCCAACAGCCTTGTACCTCTTGATGACCTTCAAAAAGATATCCCATCCCTTTGGCATGAAATAAATGATCCATTTTTTAAATTAAAACAAGATATTTCATAGGCGCAGGGACTGCATCTGTTCGAATTATGAAGTCAGCGCAATGTGTCGCTGGTAGCCTCACTTCCATAACCTACGCCCTCCGCTGCCCAGACTTCTTTTCCTGAGAGCGAGTCTTCCCTTGATTTTCCCAGTTCACCGCCCTCCCTGCCCCCCACCAAGTTCACTGCTTCCTCTCTCTCTCTACCTCTGGACGCATCTCCCAGGTCAGCTTGTTCTGCACTCTCCTCACTCTGTGTGATTGAAGTTTATCTCTAGGTGGCTGTCTTCACCAGGGATTGTTTGGTTGCAAGAAACTGAAACCCACTACAACCGATCTAAGCAAGTGAGAGTGACTATCTGTCCAAAGCCAAGAGCAGAAATTGTAGCCACGCCTCATGTGGCATTGGAAAAAGGACCTGGGAGGTCATCTATAATAAAAGCAATGATCCTTCTGCCTGCTTTTCTCCGGGGTTGCATGTGTACGTAGCCCTTTGCTCAGGCTTCCTTTTCTCTTTCTCTTTAGGAGTAGACTCTGCCTGTTTGCAGAGTAGTCCTCATCGCGAATCATCCCCCCAATGTGACCTCTGTGTTTAATGATGCACTTCCCAAGTCTCGTCTCTGCATTTGATTGATGCACCAATTACAGTTTTCTCAGGGGGAGGATCTCAGGGACCAGCACAGCTCCTGGACTAGGTGTCCAGCTCTGACTCAGTCCGCTATGGGCAGAGGAAATAAGGCGTCTTAGATAAGCAACATGGCAGGGTGGAGAGCGGAGACATGTGGCTTGGCTTGGAAAGGCACCCTGAGATTCATTTTTAATGGGGCAGCTTTGCAGCCTTTTGTAAAGGAAGGAATGTTAGACAGACGAAATGATCTGTGTTCATGTGTCTAAAGGTGCTAGTAAGTTATACTCGGGTAAGGTTTTCTGCCTTTTAGTGGCTCTTTTGTGCCGAGATCATAATCTCAAATGCTCCAACGCTTTGGACTAGAAATTGTATAAATGCAGACATCTGGGAATAAGACGCTCATTTGTGGAGGAGCTCTGGACCAATTGGAGAAGGCATGTCCAGTGTAAAGGCATTGCTGATCATTTAAAAGTCATGTGATGGATCAAACACACAGCTTGGCAGCCAGGAGCACCCCCAGCCTCCTGTTTTGTGACTCTGCTCAGAAGCTTTGCTATAATTCTAAAGGATGACTCAAACAGGGGCTCTGGCTGGCCTTCCAAAGCAAGCAGAGGCAAAGGCTGTGCGCCTTCCACCTGAAGTCGAGTAGGAAAAGTGCCCTTTGGGGAGCTAGGAGACCTGGGTTCCACTTCTCATTTTGTCACTTGCTGATGTTAAGATTTGAAGATAATGTTTTCTCCTCTTTGGGCTCAGAGAGAGGGGTGGCTGCTGAGAGGTTTGCAAACATAGTGCTCATGAGAATGGCATGATGGTGGTGGGGCTGTGTCACAACCAAGACGGAGACCCCAGGTCCTGTCCCAGACCGACAATCTCGGCGTGCCTGAGAGTGCCCAAGAACACATATTTTTAAAGGATCCCCAATGGCTTCAGTGCAGCAGTGCCGGCGAGGCCATTAGGAAAGGGACTGAACCACTTTCTCAGCTCTGACAATCGGAGACTAATATTCTAGGGGTGACCTTTTCCTCGTGGGCTGCTCTCCTTGAAATGGAATCTGGCGTTGCCATCATGAGTAAAACCAGACTTCCCTCGGGACAGAAAAACACATCTGCCATTAGTTTCTCCTCGGAGGCTAATAGAAGGGACTTCTGTTTTCCTGCATGTCAGAGCCCGTCTCAGCCAGGGATCAATGCATCATGCCACCCTCACCCCGTGACACCTCATTGTGTAACACCGGCTTCGTTTCACGGCCTTGCGCGTGGGTGTCCGTGCCCTGTCTGCGTTTTCCTGGTCCTCCTCTAAACGTTGACTCTTTAGATTGGAGTCTAGAAAGGTTTCATACCCCTTGACCTTTCCCAGCCAGATTTCTCTGAATGCTGAGTCTCATTTACGCACTTTCCTGTAGGTTCCCATCGTCTCTTACACAGAGTAACACATGTTTCTTATATTGAACTGAAGAGCTTGGTTTATTTTTCCATTTTTATTTCCATTAAGTTTTATTTTCAAGTGACAGAAGCTCTTCCTTATTTATTTCTCTATTACTTGTGTCTAACACGTGGACTGAAAATAATATACGTGGCCGTGGAGTGAGTGAATTAGTGGCCTGGAAACTGCGGGTACCATTGCCTATATCACTGCCACCACCATCACCATCATCGTCACCTTCATCAGTGGCACGGTCACTCTATGTATGTGAAACCTTACGTGAGTATTTTAATATATTTTTCACAGGAACACAATGAGCGGAAGCTGCCTGGCTCTGTCTCCCTGTTTTTTCAGATGAGAGATCGGGGTGCAGAAGAGGATAAATGGGCCGAGGTCGAAGTGCTGCTCAGCAGCAGAGCCAGGGTCTCAATCTAGTGTGACTCCGGAGCCAGGGTCTTCCCGCAAAGATCTGCTCCCTCCGACGTCCGCCCCGGCGGCTCTGCAGTCTGGAGTGAGGTCTGCTGGGCTGCTGTCGGGTCAGGGCCACTACAGTTTTCACGGAAAAAGGGGGAGGTAGAGACATTTGTTGTTTCCCCGTCACTGCTGCACAAGCCTGGAGTGTATGTCCTTGTCCCTTTTTTTGCTGAATGACCGTGTCTCTGTGTGAGCTCTGGTCAAGGCGAAGTCACAGGGATGCTGGTTTACGCTGTGCAAGCCGGGAAGAAAATATGCCATACTACCAGAGATAAGGCAGCCTGTTCAGAGAAAGCAGAACAGAACAAAGCCACCAAACAAAAGTCTCACTTCTGTATTACCGTCAGTTATAGTTCACTAGGTGATCTAGGAAAAAATATGGTAGTTAATTAACTATTGTTACCATTTGCGTGTCATACATGTGAAATGACTCATGGGCCACCACTGGTGATTTCTCATGAGTGTTGGTTAGCTCTCCGTGTAACTGAGGCGGGGCGGTTTTTCTGACCTCTCCTCCGTGCGTTCCCCTCTCCGGACATTTCTAACCACCTGAAGTCCAAAAGCAGTAACAGCAGCAGCAGCTAAAATGTTTCGAGCAAGTTTACGTTGCATGTGCTTTACAGATACCATTTTATTTCATCCAGAAAACAATCCTGTGAGTAACAACTTAATCCCATTTCCACTTCACAAATGCAGAATCTGAGGTCTGCCGAGATCAAGTACATTAGTGTTAAGGTGCAGCTAGTAAAAGGAAGAAATCACATTCAGATAAAATTCCGTCTCCTTTCATAGCCCGCGAGGTCATGGCCACTTGGCCCTAGCTCTCACCACCCTGCCAGGGGCTCCAGGCTCCCACATGCTGCCCATGCCCTGCCCTCCATCTGGACGCTGTCCTCGCCCATCCACCTGCCTTCTTCGCTCATCCCCCGCAAACGAGCCCCAGCCGAAGCACCTCTGGAAGGCCTTCCTGGCCCACCCTTCCACAACCCCTTGCCTTGAGCCAAAAGACTCTTTTACTATTTTTTTTAGCAACTGCATTGCTACACTTATAAAATCATATTTAATTTTTAAAATCATAACTGCATTGCTACATTTATAAAATCATATTTAATTTTTCCTACAATGTATTGTGAAGGTATGTTTTTATACTCCCAATGTCTAGAAAAGTCACTGGCTTGCTGTGAACAAAGAAGACATATTAATTGGGTAAACAAATGGGCTCAATTGCTGATTTAAAAATAATTCTTTTAACTCCAAAGTAGTAGAGAATTTGCCAAAAATAGGCTAAAGAATTCAAATCTATTCCACCCAGATTCTTCAAATATTCATCAAATATTGTTTGCCACATTGGTTACCTTTCTCTTTCTTTCGTTCTCTCTCATATATGTGTGTGTGTGTGTAGACATAAAATCTTCATGTACAGGTAGATCTAGAGACCATTTTCTCTATATGAGAGAAAGGAGAAGTTGCAGGTACCATTTTTCGTTTAAATGTGCAGTGTGTATTATCTCTGAACAAGGGCCTTCTCTTCTGTAACTGCAATACAATAATCAAAGACAAGACATTGAATGACAATGCAGGAATTCCTTAACTGACAGTCCACGTTCAAATGGGACTGGTTGCCCCAATAACGCCCTTTAATTCTTCGGTACAACGTCGCTTCTTGTCTTCAGTTACTACCGCTCTTTAGACACATTTAACCTGCACCCTGTTCTTCACTTTCCTCCCTCTCCCCCTTCACGCTTTGACATGCTTTACAGTACGTGTCAGTTACACTGTCGAATAACGGGTGGCTTTGTCTGACTCTTCCTCAGGATTTGATTGAACGTATGCATTTTTTGTTAGTAATTTCACTAAAGTGATAGAGTAGCCTTCACTGTACTTAATCTGGAGGTACCCCTTGGTTTGTTTCTGTTGCTTGTTCATTTGTTTGTTTGTTTCTTTCCATTGGTGACATTAACTTTCAATCATCCCTTTAAAGTAGATTCTCTGTTCACTTCATGCAAGTTGGTTATGGACATGTCATATATGAAAATATTTATTGAGACCATGTAAATATTCCTTTCCTCCTACAAAATTTTCATTCCTGCCTAAATCACACTATGATTGTTGCCCAGTGGTGAGCTTCTAATTCCATCATCTCTTGTGCATTTATTAGTTGGCATCATGTTGTAAGGAAGATCTTCCCCTTCACCCTCACTTGTTTATTTTACTAGGGACTCATGGGTTTTTACTTTATTCAATGGTTTGTAATACCTACAAACATTTTGTAAAATCATAAAATGGCCTTATGTTGGCCAGTGGGCCCCTCTTAAAGTTGTGCTTCTTTGCATGTTCTATGGGTGATCTTTTAGACAAATTTCTTCATACTACTTTACACACAAGACTTTGAATAGTCAGTAGGGTTTTGATGTGCAGAGACAGGCATTGTGGGATGGGGTGTGGGGCCTCCTGGACCACAAGGGGCTGCAGTCACGGGTGCAGCTGGCTGCAGAGGGGCAGTCACTTTTGCATCAATTCCCAGCTCCAGGAACAGCAGCATCACGTTGGTCGCTTGAAACCAGCCATGCCACCAAAATGATCAGTCTCCCCCCCCCCAAACTCCCCCGAGAGGAGGTTGTTCATCATTTCTCCAGCACGCCGCTCTCTATGTCAAGTCTCTAATGTGCTATTGCTCCCTTCTGGCTGATGGAGCACTCTGAGCAGAAGTCGGTGTGGCTTTCCTTGACATCCATATAATGTCATATTCTGGTCCTCTGCCCTGGAACAGAGTCCTAAGGAGCAGATGACAGAATGAATGGGAGATAAACAGCAGATGGGAGTGAATTTTCCCATTGGTTATCCCTTCCAAACACATAAAATTGGCATTATAACCTTAGAGTCATGTGGTCAGAAGAAGTCATTCCAATCCTCTGACTTGGCTCTTTGGGGTCTTGGAAGGCATGTGCCTGGAGCTAAGGAGGTCCCTTCCGAATGGACAAATACAATCGCCCCGCTTCAGTGGACAATGCTGCAATTTTAGGGTCACTGGCTCCTCTTCCCCTCCGCCTCGCAGCCCCCATGCCATGGCTTTGTCTCACTGCGGCCCACCCCAGAGAGTGGCCCCACATAACGACCCGTTTAAAACGCTTGGGTGAATTAGTTCTGGAAAGCGGGGTCTCTATCAGATTCTTATTGGAAACGTGTGTGCCCAGCTGGAACATTTATTTATCTCAGACTGATAAGCAAGCGTAGGCTTGTTTCCATCAGCTCCAAATGTGCTTTGACACAGAACTGTTGACACTGCCAACCTGGGCCCCGGGTGGTCACATGCTTTTACTGAAAGCGTGCCAGCGGTCTAGGATTCCCTTAGTGTGACAGTGCTTGAGCGCACTCGCCAGCTTGCAGTGTGATAACACGGGAAAGGCCTGCTCCCACACTATGGGGGGTGGGAGGGGTAGCGCTCTTGGATCGCTGCCGGTCAAGTGCTGTGCCATTCTCAGAAAGGCAGCGGGGACACAGATCCTACCTCAAGTCCCCAAAAGCTCACTCTCTCAGTCTGCTGCTTTCAAAAGGCAGTGGGGAGTATAAAGTACCTGCCTAAAAATTTTTCTCTTTCCTTTTTGCTTCAGGTCACACAAGCTGGGTTTTTTTTGTTGTTATAATTTGCAAAATAATTCAGGGATGAAAAATGACAATTGTGTCCAATTTGCTTTAATATTTGTAGGATTGTTTTCGGACAAATCTGACTGTGACAAGCAGAGGAATATTAAAGCCTGACACCTCCTATTAACTTGGAATTTCTGATGAGGTTCAAAGATGGATCTCCATGACCCGGAAAAATAAATCAAGGTCACTGGTTGACTCTCACAAAGTCTTTTCAGCCATTTATATTACAATGTAATTATAGCAAACTGATGTGAAATCCTGGAAGAGCAATAACCTCGTCACATTGCTACATATGCATTGTGTGATGAATAAATGAAAAGAGAAACAATCGATGTGCATAGAAACCACCCGTGTTCTTCATTACGAGGAGGCTCTGCGTACTGCGCACCTGCCTTAAAGATTAGTTTCTGGATCCCCATCCTTCAGAGCTATTCAGGTTGTCTTGATTTAGTACCATTTTGCTAGTATGTACTGTGTATTGTTGTTGTTTACATTTAAAACACAGTCCTATTATTTAACGTGATTTCAGAAATGAGTGTTATTTCAGAGCTGAAACTCTCTCTGATTAGAGTACCGAAGAAAATTGAAACACTGGTATATCTTGAAGAATTATCGAGTTAAAGTGTATATCAAAGTTTCCTATGCTGCAGGGACTTTGGGAACCTGTGGGAGGAGAGAAATGCTCATATTTCCAGAATCTTCTTCCTCATTTATCTCAGGTTTGGACTCAGTACTGTTAAGTCAGCTTTCAGCCCTCTTGTCCAGGAATGGCAGTACAAAGACACAGAGAGAGGTGCTGTATGGCGTGATGTGTCCTGGGGATGCAACTCCTTGTTTGGAATGTTTCTTCGTTGGATGAAAAACAAATAGTTGAGTGGTGGGTACGTTGCCTGAAGGATGGAAGAGAATAGTCGAGAATTTATTGGTTAAAAATGTACAATACAGAGTTTTTTCCTATTCCTTAGTCTTAATCAAGACCAGTTAATTTTTCTTAGTTATTCTCTGGAGGAAAGAAAAATAAACCAAAAACCATCAGAGCATAGCTGTGACTACGGATTATTTTAACAAAACTCCTGTACCTGGGAAAATGGGAAATAGAGGGCACAGGTAAGGTGGTTTTCCTTTTTCTCTCTGACTTCAGGAAATTCTAATACGCTGTTGTACTTCACGTAGTCAATAGTGAAATGTGACACTTAAACATAGTTTGCATAATCTCATTCTCATGAATCAAATTCCTTTTTCACTTATACTTTTTTGATTTGTGCTTTATAAGCAGAGGTGAACTACATGACTGAAAGCAAAGTTTCACTACTGTTTCAAAGAGATTTCTTCTGTCAAACACGCCTGGATCTCATGAATCCCGGAGTGCTTGACTGTACTCCTTTGGGTGGTGTACCCGGGACGTCTACACAGCATCCCCTTCATCCAAGATTGCGTCAAAGTACTTTTGTACTTGGTTGGTTTCATCAATATTCTCTATAGTTCTGTATCGGTACCTCTAGATCATCTTTGTCTCTATATATGCATATCTAGCTTCCCATCTAGCCATCCAGCTCTCTATGCATGCACTACACTCCAATGCTGGGGGCACCCTTGCGTGACCTCCTTCTTCTGCAATACGTTATTTGTTATTTTGGGGATATTCTTTGATGTTTTCTCTGAAACCTCAATAAAGAATCACTGAATTAAAGTAATCTTCTTATGGTTCCTTTCGTAAAGGCATTTTTTAAATTAAAACTTTTCTATTTAATTTACAAAGTAAACAATCTGAACATTTTGTGAGCAGTTGGGATTTTGAACATCATTTCTGAAAATTACAGAGAAATCAATGTTATTGTTTATGGAACGTTATAACCAAACTCAGAAGTTATGAAAAGAGAAAAAAAAAACTTATCATTTATTCCCTGCTGATCAAAAGTTGAGGTTGTGTCCATGTTAGTTAGGACTCCAATCTCACATTTGCGGGCTTCTTCCCGAGAAGACCACGGCACCCTACGTCATAAAGATGATCCATCCGCCCTGGACTGGATAATAGAGGCAACTGGTTTTCTCTAGGAAATTCCTAACTCAGTGGGCGCCATGGTAAGCTCGGGGAGAAAAGAAACGTTTGTCAGTGAAGTATTCCCTGGTGTGAGTTCTCATGTCTGTCAATGCCGACATAGGTAGGACGTGTAACCTAGGACATCCTAAAATTTGACTGAAAGGAACGTTTGTCTCCAGGTAAGCGTGGGGGCGGGGCACAGAAACGCAGCTGAGCAGCTGAAGAGATTGCCAGAGTCAGTCCCACCAGCTGCTGCAGGGCAGCGTAAACAGCATCGTGTCCCTGTGCGTTTCCAGCAGTTAATATGCAGAGGGAGCACTCCTGCGGAATGAGTTTGGCTCCTGCTCAGCCCTAGCAATATCGATATTAAATCTCTAGTACAGTTGAATAAGGAGGAGATTAACATATTTCCAGATTCATTTTACTCTGTACCTCGATGCTTGATTTCTTGTATTGGAAAAAAAATGATTTCATTCGAAAGCTAGGGGAAATTGTAGAGATTTTTGGCATAAGCAAACCTATGTAGTAGCTTAAAGAACAGGAGGAGGGTTCCTTTCTGCATCATTGTCACCTGATTAGCTGATATTTTTATGCAAATGGTATTTCATGGATACAGTGGATGGGTATTGGCCTGGTTGCTAATTTATTGAAATATCACAGTTAAAATGCTATTAATTGCCCCCGGTCTTTCTGTTCCTCTCCCCTCCGACTTCCCCTTTGGCGAGTAGCTGTAACCAAAAAGGTGCATAGTTTCTCTTCAGCGTGTTCCCTACAGCGAGTTCTAGTCTGCCTGTGCTTCGCCTGCAATTTCCCCCTTGCGGTTTGGCACAATATACATACAAATTAGAATATCTGCCACTAATATTGTAGATTCTGCCAGACAGAACCATCGATATAAAAAAGAAAAAAACCCACATGGTCTTTCATAGGTCACCCTTCAGGACCATAGTGACAACATAATTGTAGGACCAGTAAGATTAGCTGCAGCCCATGGGCACCGGACCCTGAGTTGGTGACAGAGCAAATGTGTTTTTAAGAAAGTAGCCAAGTCAGGGTGCGCTGTTCTGGTGCTTGGAGGGCGGCCAGTGAACACCGAGTGCCTGCTCCCAGCGAATGTGGAGCCGTGGCAATTACCATAAGTGAAGCACATGGATAGGGCGCATTTGCAACTGTTTTAAGTTCCAGCAAGTAAAGACTTCATCACAACTGGGAACCAGCCACGGTGACCCTGGCCTCCAGGCTCTGCCGAGCTCAGGTGTTGCAGGCCACAGCCGTTCTAGGGGAAAGTGCAGCCCTACAGAAAACACAGTTTGCCTCATGGAACCATGCTACTAGAATTTGTTTACTCGTGCTACGGTTTGAAATAAAACATTAACTCATCGACTTGAGCCCATTCTCCTTTTTCTGACCAGGCAGCAGCCACTGAGACTCTTTGGGCCTTATGTTTTCCAGGGAAACCAGAAAATACTTCTCTTCTGTGAGAGCCCAGCAGTCTGGAAGTCACACTGATTACTGTGCACTGAAGGCTGAACTGATGGGCATCATGTCACTCAGAGGCTGGGTGTGGTGACACGCAGCCTGCAGATCAGAGGGTTTCTACATTCCCAGCATCTGGTTAATTAAAAAAAAAAAAAAATCCACGGGTAACTCACTACCTTGCCTTTAAAATTAGTTTTTTGGCACGAAATATATTTTTTTAACAGACTAGTCTAATAGGTGATATAATGCAACATAATACTTCATTTAATAAGCCAGATGAAGCTAGTGTTTTATTTCCTCAATAAATACTATTACAGGGGTGTCAAACACATTTTCAGCAGGGGCCACATCAGCCTCGTGGTCGCCTTCAAAGGGCCGAATGTGTAAATGTAACTGTTTAAATGTAGGACTGTTTAAATGTAACCACTCCTTAACTGTTAAGCGAGAGCTCAGCACTGCCACCGGGTAGAAACAAGGTGCCAGGCCGGATAAAACAGGGTGGAGGGCCGGGTTCGGCCCGCAGGCCTTGTGTTTGCTGCCTGAGTAACTGGAAGTATTTATTGAGGAATACTTCTACTCTATTTTATAAGTAAATTAAATCTGTGGCAGAATTGTGGGCACTAAATTTAAGCAGTGATCTGCTTTAAAAATAATCTCCTTCAAAGTGTCACCTAAAATGTAAATTAATTTCAGTCACAAAACTTACCCATTTAGACTAGAATTTTGAAAGAAATTTTTGGGGAGAGAAAGTGATTTTCTTTTTTTATAATAATTAACTGACTTATTCAACACATACTAAATACTCATATAAACGGCAACCCAGGGGTGGTGGCTTGCCTGAGGACGTGCTTGGACGCCCTATGGGCACCCCTCCTGAGGCCTCCGTGAGCGGAGAGCACCTCCCGCACCTGGTGTGCAGGACCAGCCCGGCTGTCCCGCCACGCGCGTCCTACCTGCCCCTGCCCAGGCCACGCAGGCGTCTTCTGCCTCAACCACCTCCAGGTCTCTGACGGTTTCCTTCAGCATCACAGGAGTTGGCTCAGCCACAAGCAGAGATGAGGGTCGCGGGAATCCATGGATAAACCCAAGCGTCTTGTCCTCAGGTGAGACACTTCCGAGGCGTGCTCCCTGTGGTTGCTCAGAGGACGCCCCGCTGGCGGGACCCCATGATGCTCAGCGATATCCTGCACACAGACTCCGCTGGATTTCCTTCTCTTCCTTTTCTGCACCCACGTCTTGTCTCACTGTCTGCTCTGGGGGCAGGGGTGCCAAACTCAGACACAATCCCTCGCAAAGAAGAATTGACCTTAACCTGTAACAACTACTGAATGTCCTGCTGGGTACCCCGTAGGTTATATATGCATATACAACACTCTTACATATCATATACATATGTGTGCACATATATGTAATCTGTCCATAAATGTAAAGCATACTTTGCATGGTTTCAATATATATTAAATTTTTCGGGAACACAACTATGGGGAAAATGGGAAGAGTTTACTTAGGACTTAGTTTTGTTTCCATCTTCACTGAAAAGTTTTCAGCATTTTGGGAAATCTCGTCACAAGAGGTAGAAATGTGACTTTTGAAAAGACCATAGGGGCTATAATGTAGAGAACTGAATATATAAGCCAGCGTTGGTGCTATAGAGCACGAAGAGTTTTTGGCAGTTGTTACAAGAGAAATAATGGTAGCGCGGACTGATATAGTTTTCGGAAAGCGTTAGGAACAATCAGGACGGGTTGGGAGAAACAGAAGCACGTGCAGATTGATTTCTCATTTTCCGAGGGGTGTAAGTGGATGGGCAGCGGTGGTACCATACACGGAGGCAAAGGGAACTAGAGCCAGGTGTATACTGAGCTTGGTTAGGGCGCATTTCGTTGAGTTGTCACTGGGATATCCAAAGGAAGGCGTCAGCGAGGCAGCTGAAGGAGTGTGGGTCTGGGAATCGAAGAGCAGCTCAGGCTCAGAGATAAAAATGTCGTGTACCGTCTCCTTACATAGGAACTGATTCAGACAGCATGGCTGTGAGTGACTGGGGAGAGGTGGAGGGTGAGTCAAGGGCCTGATAGGGAGCTTCAAAGATCTCTAACATCTGATACGTGAATGATGTTCAGAAAAGAGAAAGGAAAGAAAAAACCGAAGGTGAAGCCAGCGAGGCAGGGGAACCAGAAAAGATGTGCACGCGCACAGCCGCCAATGGTAGGGCGTGCTTCCAGAAAGATTAAATGTCAAATCCTGCTCAAGGGGCAAAAACCAACTGAAAATTAGGAACTAAATTAAAATTTTGGCTCCACCACTCTGTATTCTGTAAAAAGAGGCAACTTACTTAAAACTCCCCCATTCATAAAGTCTAGACAGGATCATGGACCTCGTAAGAACATTGTCAGTTAATGGAAATTTCACCATGGAGGGAGGAGGAGCCTGATTGGGTTTACAATGCCCCTCTGCCCCTCCAACCCACCGTAACCAAAAGAAACTGAATTGCTGATTCCTGCTGGAGAAGAAAATGGCCAATCCAGGTAGAAGAAAGTGGTTCCCGAAACAGCTAAAACTTCAGAGCCATGGCTGTTACAGCAGCTAACCCTGGCTAACCCACAGTCACTGAGCGTCACCAAGGGTGGTGGACCTACTTCCAGGGAACTTTCCAGATGCTGTGCTCTGCCGTGGTCCTCGTATCACTGTGCCCGCATTACAAAGTGTGTCCTGTCCCTGGGGCTCTGTGGGGGTCCACGGTGGTTTCAGGCTGTGGTCAGGATGCCTGTTCTTCCACATGACCATGAATTTGCTGCTTTGATCAGCTATGAGGCCAGTGCCCCACCCCACCCTGTGATATGACTTAAGTTTGGGGTAATGGGTGGCTTCTTTATGCAAATTTCTAATGCAGATGCATATTAAATAATTTAATAGTACCCGGGCAGATTTGCTTATTGCCATTTCTAGCTGATATTAAGAATATTCACTATCTTCCCTGGCTGATGTGGCTCAGTGTATTAAGCACTGGCCTGCGAACCAAAGGGTCGCTGGTTAGATTCCCAATTAGGCACATACCTGGGCTGTGGGCCAGGTCCCCAGTAGGGGGTGAGTGAGAGGCAACCACACACTGCTGTTTCTCTCCCTCTTTCTCCCTCCCTTCCCCTCTCTCTAAAAATAAATAAATAAAATCTTAAAGAAATGTTTCAAAAAAAAGAACATTCACTGTCTAAAATAATAACTTGCCTTAACTGGCCTCTGTACCTTTAGCGTGTGTACTTATTATCTGGGGAACTTGCTAAAAACTCAGTCTCACCCTGTCCTACCCGAGTTTCTGACTCAGGTCTTGTCTGGCACTCAGAAATCTTAATTATTAAAAAGCTACCCATGTAATTCTGACAAATATGGAGCACTTAAGGCAGGAAGTGTAGTGACTTAACATTGTGGGCTAACTGGAAATATGGGACTTGAACCCTCTGCCACTTACTGGCTCTGCTGCCTTAGGCAGTTTACATGAGATTATACGTAAAATGAAGCTCATGACAGTAGCCACATTATAGGTTTGTTGTGAGGATTAAGTGAATCAATCATGACAGTACTTAGCAGAGTGCCTGGCACACACTAAGTGCAAAAGTGAATTTATAGGCTGGTTATCACTGTGGGCAACTGGTGTTTAATACCATGGGGAACCTTCTGAGGGGCTCCCTGGAACGACCCTATCAGAGAGAGGGGAGGCTGGGAATTCATCTACAAGCTCCTGTCCCCATTGGTTGAATGCTGCCCCAGGCAGGTAGCTTCCCTCACTCTGGGCTGTGCCTGTGTCTGGCTGATCTGTCTTCTTGGCCTCAGAGAAAGGCCTGCAGGACAAAGAAGAAACACATTTGATGGGGGCCTGGCCTTGGCATTGTGCGGGAACCATCAGCCAGAGCTGGACTGAGAACAGGGAGGGGGTGTGTGTGAGGGGATCCGTCACTGTCTGCTCCAATCAGGAAATCCAGATGTCACGGTGTGTTCCCCACACGTCAGTCATCGGTGTCCGATTTCAGACATGGTGCCACGGTCCATGCCTGCTGCTCATTTCCTTTACTTCTGTTACCGCCCTGCAAGGTGTTCGTGTGTCCATTTTACAGAATCCGAGCACTGGGGGGACGACCTAAGGTGAAAATGCACACCCTCGCACTGCAAACAGGTGGACGCATTTTAAAGCCACGCTGTCTTTGGCTGTAACTCTCTCTTCTTAAACAGGGGTAAGTCTGAGCTGTGATGATGGGAGAAACACGTATCCCCAGTTTCAGGCCTCGCAGTACTTACAGGAATGGCTGCAGCTTTCCGTACTTTCAGACGCCAAAATTTAAAGAAAACAATTTTCATACTTATTTATGAAACATTAGAGCATAACCACTTTGAATTCCTACTTTTTATGGTCAACTCTTTATTCTTTGTGGATTAACTTGGGTAGAGCTCACCTCAGTTTTTTTCCCTTCTACCCCTGCGCAATTCACCCTCAGGTAGCTTTTCTAAGTCTGGCTGTGAAGTTGCGGTTGGTGACTTTCACAGCTTACAGTGGCTCCCCTCTCAGGTTGGTGGAAAGGAATTGGAAGATTATAGTGTGACAGGATGAATTGGATAGTCAACTAACCTTTGAATTTTAATTTCATAATTAAATATTGCGCTAAATGTCATCTAGTTGGCTTACTTTTCCAGTGGGTAAGTAGCTTTTCTGTAAAGCATTTAAGAACACGGTCTAAAGTGAACAGTGAAAGTATTTTTGAAACCAACAAAACAAGAAGAGTACAGACATATTAATAACCTACCAGCCATTAACACGGAATGATTTTTCGGCAGGTGTTAGTGAGAAAAACATTTCAGCATGTCCGTATTGCAAAACAGAAAATTGACGTAATGGAATAAAACCTATGTAACCTGTCTGGACCTACTGACCTGATCTTCTAGAATTTAAAAAAATTTACTTTAAAATTCAGCTTGGTATTAATATATATTATGAAACTGCATAATGCAGTTGATTCCTTGTAAGACCCTTCCATATTCCAGCATAGAGCTGAAACAATACCCCGGAAGGAAGAGTTTTTAGGGACGATTTTGCAAACGCTGGGAAGGGATTCTGGAGGGGCGGGGCTGCGTCCGCCCTGGGCGGAGCCACCAGCTGCGCTGGCGGGGCTGCTGGAAGAAGTACCTGCTGAGAGTACCTGCTGTGTTGCCTCATTTCCTAAATCATCGCATCCTCAACAGTCAGTTCCCGAGCCATGTTGCACCGTGAACACCGAAATACCTCCGTTCCAGGAGAGTTTCTGGAAGATGGGGTTTGAAGTGGAATCTCTTATTTGGCCAGTCACCACTCGGGGTGTGTGTGTGTGTGTGTGTGTGTGTGTGTGTGTGTGAATTTATACACGCACACCCACAGAGTTTTATGTTTGCCTTACCTAAGCCACGAACCGCCTACGTTCATCCAGCACAATGAGGTTCAGACCCCAGATCGTCTTCTAGCAGTTAAGTAAGAAATATCATCTCACCGAGGAGTACTGACTCAGACAGAATCTACTTGGGCGGTGCACACGCTGAGAAAAGAAAAAAAATCATGCCTTCCAGACACGCTGAAGGGTCCCAAACAGTGGAGACACTTTGAACTCAGTGACGCTGATACTCTTCTCATAGCTCAGTCAGTGATGAATTCTTTGCATGGGAGTGGCTACATGAAGTCAGTGGATCCATTAATAACCACATTTATGAGGCTCTGGTCAGTATTTCGTGATTATACTTCAAATATTCTTAAATCCCCACCTGCTATTTTATTCCAAGCAGTTTAGCATTGCATGGAGACAATTATGCACTTTTGCAATTAATGAGAATGTAAAGTTTTAAATTCCGAGAACAATGGTATTATTAGGAATACTAATTTGCTTTTTCTAGAACATTTTGCTATGGTTAAAGGGTAAAAATTTGTCTTCTTTCCTTTACACTGTTCGGTTGCAATTATTGATAGGACTAAATTGATATTGTTTAAAACTCGAGGATTTCAAGCGTGGATGTCAGAGAGGATGGCTAGACGACATAAAACTGAGACGGGGTGTCCTGAAGAGAAGCCGTGCTCAGGGAAAATGAAACACTGAGATGAGGCATGTTGAGTCTGAAGCCCAGAGACACATTCATGTGGAAGACCCAGCAGGTCACTTTCTGCCTGCTCTACTGAGCCAAATGCTCAGATTCCCTCAAGCAAATTAATCATGTTTACTTCTTCATGTTTGAAGTGACCCTGTGAATTCATAAAAATAGTTCAAATTCATTTGGTGATAGAACACCTGTGAGCTCCGGTGAGTAGCAAAACAACACGTCCCAAATGTCGGGCGTGGAGCCTGCCATGCACACAGCCCTGGACCGCCTGGAAAGGCTGCAGGATCAGGTTATCTGGGCTCAGATTGCCGCCTGCACGCTGATGACCCACATGTCTCCATCCCCAGACTGCGCTCCTCTCTGAAGCCCCTGGATGGTCCTCTCCAGTGACCGCGGGGCACTTACACTAAACAGGCTACAGGGAGAAGTCAACTTCCCACCCGGTATCTGCTCCTTCTTCATGACGTCACGACGACAATCTCAAGCCTATCAAAATAGCATCCTACAAATTGTGTGTTTAAACTTGTAAGACTCTAAAAATAAAAATCAGCATACACAGAATAGTACTGTATCTCCCTAATTGCGGTTTCATTCGGAAATGGTCCCCAAATAAGACTGTAGTTTTTAATTTGTCATTTTTGCCATGTATGGTTATTGAAGTCTGCATTCTTAGAATTAAAAACATATAAATAAAATGTCTTCTGTGTCTCTTCCACTCTAAGCTATCCCCCCAAACAAATGAACAAATCCCCTAAACTGCATTACGATGCTCTTTACTTACGAGGTTCTCAAGCATGGGTGCATGGTTCCTGGTTCGTGACAGTAATAAACTTCCCCATAGGCACTCCATCGTTTTGTTTTCACTGCATCCAATCAGCAAAAGTTTTGTCTGCATACCTGATGATCTCAGCCATGTGCTCTTCTGTGAGAGAGACGGGGTGGGGTGAAACACCCTCATCTAGTTTGTTTATTTTATTCGGAGGGTGTCCGATCACCTTGATGAGTTATAAAGTGTGGAGTGTGCAACAGAAGCTCCAAGCCAGCAGTTCTACGCTAGTTACAGGGGCATCAGAACAGAGCACCCCATTAATTACTGCCTCAAACTTCCTTCAATGCAAACATTTGCTGCTAAAGCCAGAAAAAATTCCCTTTTTTCCAAAAAGAAAAAAATCTTAAAATTATAATTAAAAATTATTTTGTATACCCCAAATATTCCTGCATACAAATGTGCTTACATCTTGGGATTTGTTTATTTCTGACAAGTGTGATTGCTATAAGGTAAAGTACTTTAATAGCTAAATCTAAAAGAGTGAAGTCTAAGTTAACACATTATTATTATAATAATTTTAGGAAAATCTCATAAATATTTGTGTATGATGAAAATTATGAATTGACAAATGAGATTAGTCCTGTTTGATTCCTTGAGTCATCAATCTCTTATTCCATTTACTTGAAAGTGGCAACCCTTCTGATCAAGTCAACTAGAACTTAAACGTGAGGTTTGGAGAATTCAGTCATGTATCACACTCGGCCAATGATTGTTTTTTAAAATTCTGCATTATAATACTAAGATTATTCATTTAATATTGTTTAATATAAAACATCTTGCTTCACAATGAAGTAAGAAAACATTCTGTATGTGTAAATACATTGGAGTCAATGAAAACATAATCTAACATTGTATCACTGTGGGGACTGGAATTGCAATTTTGCTGTCAAATTTTAGCCCTGGCTGACGTGGCTCAGTGGATTGAGTGCTGGCCTGCAAACTGAAGGGTCGCCTGTTTGATTCCCAATCAGGGCACATGCCTGGGTTGTGGGCCAGGTCCCCAGTTAGGGACATGCAAGAGGCAACCAATAGGCGTATCTCTTGCACACTGATGTTTCTCTCCCTCTCTTTCTTCCTCCCTTCCCCTTTCTGTAAAAGTAAATATATAAAACTTAAATAAATACATACAACTAAAAAAGTTTTTAGTAAAAGGGGACAGATTTCTTTGTTCTGAAGAGAAACCAGAGTATTAAAAAAGTGTTTTCAATTCTCCGTTGTCCAGAGCACTTCCAAGCACTAAGGTGGACGCTTTCCTTAAGCAGAACTCCAGTGTGCTACCCAGCTTGTCAGCGACACGGGGGTTAAGGGTCATGTGTATACCCACCTGTTCCTTCCCTGGAGTCTCCAGTCCATCCTCACCAGGGAGGGGCCGTCACCCCCAGCTAAGCTACTGATACTTCTCTGCTCGGCTTCATTTTTCTAGTGTGCTGTGGGCCTCGTGGGCACCTCCTGCATTTACTCTGTGTCTTGTTATTTTGCACGGGCTTCGGGGTCCTGGCACAAAAAGACCCCTGGACCTCCTGCTCCTGCGACCGTTGCTGGGGCAGCTCGCGTGTTCTGAGCCACGCTCGGCCCGCTGACTCCTCTGCATGGCAGCATGCGCGATATCGGTGTCGGAACTCGCTTGTGTTCTTTCCTTACTGAACTCAACCCCTACTTGTAAATTTGAGTTTTCATTTGGATTCTGTTTTCTTTTTGAATTAGGTAACTAATTTTAAGATTGAACATTTGTATTCTTTTTGTTTTTTGTTTTCTTTTGTTCTGTTGAAGGACTTGTGCTCATGATAAAAATCTAATAATACAGAAAAATAAGAGTGTAATGATGAACCTAATTCACATCTATCACCCAGTTTTAATATCAGTTTCATATTTAATATTAATAATTTATAAAGCAACATATTAATAATTTAATGGGATTTAATATTTATTTTGTATGCATATATGCACATGGCAATATAAGTATTAATAATTATAACATTAATAATATTAGGTATCTTTACATATGTGCATATATATGAAAAGGAAGATCAGTGGGATAATAAAATTTGATGTATAGATGGCAAAAAAATCTAGGAAAGCTTTTAAAATAAAACACAGTAAAATTTTACACAAAAGTAATATTCAAAAACCCAAAGGAAAACTGAAGGAAATTCTATAACTCATCAATGCTGTATTTAGATGTTTTTTGTATCAAAGATATATTACCTCTAAAAATGTTCTGCTGTTAGTACAGGATACCCTTACACATGGAGTCAGTTTTGTAAACGACTTATTTCTGAGTGGAGGCCCAGTGGAAGTTTCCTAGCGTGTCTCTCCACCCAGCGTTGCACCCGTGAGGGCTGTCTCGTTGCCACTGCCTCCTTCCTGCCGCCCCAGGGCTCTAGGCCTCGTCTCTTCCCCTACAGGGCAGTCAGAACTCCAGGTTTCAGGTTCCCAAAAGGTTCAAGAGTTTCATGTTTCCATTTTGGTTGTCATGGTCCATCTTCACGCAATCTATCTGGCTTTCAGGCACGTGTTTGCAAAGGTGTTCAGTGGTTTGTACAGCGCTCCTACGTGCTGTAGAACAGAAGTGTTTTTCGCAATACTTAGCCTGTTGCACTGGTAGAAGGGAGATCTCCGTACTTGCATTTTCCTCCCAGCCTTGTTTCCCTCCTACGTTTTGGGGTCTCGCTTCCATTTAGATTCATTGCTTTATAAGCTTTTGCATATTATCTTGTGTTCCATTAGTTTTTGTCGTTGTTGTTATCTCTTTGTAGTAGAATAATCTTTAAGTTTCCAGGATGGTGATCCATTTCCTTTAAGTCCCCCATAAAAAGTGTGTGAAATTAAGCTGGTATTGATGGGAGATGCAAAACAACAGTGCCTTATGCAAGGTGCTGCTTTTGCCTCCTGTTCTGGAGTGTGTGGCCTCTGGTCTCGGCTGGGCGTGGTAGCTCTCTTCCCAGAGACTTCTTTATATAGCGAATGTGTTTACGGTCATGAACATGCCATTATTTTCCAAATGTACAGAACATGTAACCAGACTGGTGTTTACTCAGCTTCCCAGCTCCAAGCACAAAGAACAAACAAACAAAAACCCTTTCAGCTTTGATTAGTCAACTAGAGGCAGCTAAATAGAACATCGACTCAGGGGGCATTTTTTAATGTACCATCTTCAAATGATTTAATGTGTTCTCCATGATTATCTTTGACACTTTGAATAATTAACAAAGACATTTATAATTTTTAAAGGGCAAGGATACTCTTTTTCCTAGATGATGAGAAAATTCGAAAGGCTTAAAGTCATGGCCAGCACCTCACCAGTCAGTGATCGTGAAGTCACATACCTGGGCACCACTTGACAGGAGGAAAAAAAATCCCACCAAAATATTTTTTTCATATTTTTGATCAACTAAAACTATGTAAAACCTCATTTTACTTATAAACTGAACATATGTGAAAGCTTTATTAGCATCTTCACATAATCAAAATATTTCTTATTAGATACACATATATATACACACATATGCATATATATGTATATGTACACATATATCAGATTTGGTAATGAAAAGTAATGGTTAGCTTAATCAATATAATGATGACAATCTTGCCTTTCTGTACGAGTGACATTGGGATGTTTGTGTAACTACTCGGTACTCATGCTCTTATCTACATTTCCTCTGCCTACATAGAATCAGAAACCTTACCCGTCTTGTTCCCCATGTAATTTTTGCGTGTCTCTGACATGTAGTAAGCATCCAGTAAACACACTGATTGAATGTTTTAGTTTCACAGCCAAGGTTTTTGTAAGAAGTCCATATTTGTATTCATTCCACATTTGTAGAATTTGCCATGATTGTTTTTTGAAAAGATAATATCTCTTCATATGGTTCAACCTTTAAAAGACAATACATGAAATATCTTTTTTATCCCTGTTTTCAAGACTTCCAACTTCCCTCTTTATACTCAGCCACTGTTATCAATTCTTGTGTAGCCTGAGGAGATATCTGATGTATGTGCAAAACAAATCTTTACATATACTTTTAAAAATACACTTTCCAACAAAGTGGTAGAATATTGTTCGTCAGCACGGCTAGTTCATAGAAGCCGGGTAGGCAGCTTAGAGGGAAAGGTCATTTCTAAAAGGTGTAAGTAACTCCCAGAAACATCAGCATGTCTGCAGAGACCAAGGCTGGGTTGGAAGTCCATGGGTGCTCTGAGGGCCACACCTCACCCAGAGCTGGGGTCACAGAGGAAAGCTCCACAGGCCAGCAGTAACGCCACGTCCGTGATGTTGCCCCCAGAGCGTCAGCACCTCCGAGTCACCCTGCAGATGGACTGTGAGGCTTTCTCACATTTCACACGGCATTTTTTTTCCTTATATGGACTGGTTCAGAACAAAAGTCTTAGGTGCACACATTTCATTGGGAGGAGCCAAATCGGATTTGCTGCCTTAGCCCTTCGCTGTCGAGAAAACACATTTTTCTTAGTTGTGTATATTCCGCATCTTGTTTGTTTGTTTACTTTACACTTAACAACATATCTTAAAGCTTATTTTATGTAGAATGTAAAGATAGTACCATTCTTTTCAATGGCTAAACAGTAGTTCACAATATGGCCTTACTGTGATTTATTTACTCCAATCCTACAGATGGAAAATGGGGTCATTTCCAATCTTTTGCTTATAATTATAATTATTTGCTTATAATTTATAATTCTTATAAAAGCAAAGCTGAAGTACAGATTACTAATTTATTTAATTTAAAGGACTATCCTTTATCTTAAGAGTATACTTGTCCCAAATGTTGTGTTAAACTTTAAATTGTAAAATATTGTTTTAGTCCTGGCTGGTGTGGCTCAGTGGATTGAGTGTCAGCCGTTGAACCAAAGGGTCGCTGGTTGGATTCCTGGTCAGGGCACGTGCCTGGGTTGCGGGCCAGGTCCCCAGGAGGGGGTGTGCGAGAAGCAACCACATATTGATGTTTCCCTCTCTCTCCCTCTCCCTCTCTCTAAAAATAAATAAATAAAATCTTTAAAAATTGTTGTTTTATTAAAATTATAGAAGACAATTTAAACAAAATACTTGGCAAAATACAAAGTGAGCAAGGCTACGTCTGGGCTATTATTATTGTTGTTGTGGCTGTTGGTATTTTCTCTTTGAAATCCTAGAAGTCTAGGCATTTGGAGTGTTGAGATTTTTCTTCTTTTTCAAATGTAAATCCAATCTCAAAGAGTATAATAATAATTTAAAAAGAACTATCACTTCTTGAATGAGTTCTCATTTGTAGCTATAAAATTTAGCTTCTACATTATTTAATATATGAGAAGGACCAGTTGTGTTCATTGACCCAAATGCACAGTTTTACAGTCTTGAGTTATTCTCCTCCATGGTATCACAGGGCTCATTTGAACTTCTCCTTCGAGTGGGTGTTCTTATGATGCCCTGACGAGTTGAGGTGGAGAGAAAGAGCATGGGTGTGTGGCACAGGGAGCCAGAGGGGCAGAAACGTGTGAGACAGAGAGAAGTGCGGCAGGGCGGCTGTGTCCATGTAGTCTTGATAGTGGCTTCCAGGAGGTTTCCCAGGGTCAGACTCCTCTGCAGTCAGCCTTCCCCTGTGAGGCCTGGCAGCGGATTATGGCTGTGGGATGGGACTGCCGCGGGCCACCGTGTCCCTGGGACCATGGGGCCCAAAGAGGCTTCACACAGTCCAATATGCTGACATAGGGATTCTCGACTCATCTTCAGAGTATACTCCTAATCTCAGGAACCTAATTACCGGTAAAGGACAGTGTAAGGGCCACTCCTTGGAAATATTCATACTGGTCCATGTACTTTTATCAGGGGATGTGTAACTCTCATTAGGCAGTGACTGCATTTTGGCTTTGAGAGTGTATTCTGAGAAGGATTAACAGGACTACTCATCTCCATGGTGACCGGTGTGCCCCTTGCTGATCCTGAGTAGGGATGTACCTGACTTGTTCACATGTTCCAGATACCTAAGCTGGCACATGCCTGTTCAAGGTGCACATTTCACCTAGGTAAAGAAGAAGCCAGGGGAGAATGCTGAACTTCTTGCTAGAGACCTATATAAAATGAGCGCCTTTTGAATTTTATAGTATATCACAGAACTTGACCTTCATGGTGCATTTCAGAAACATAATCAAGGGACGTGTTGTTGAATGCACAGGGCCCGGCAAAAGTAAGGCCTGCCTGAGTAATGGTTGGGTAATAGTATGGGTGCAGTAATTTATAGTTTTAATTGGGACACTTCACCTAAAATGTCATATGGTGTGCTCGAGTGTGATATTGTTGTGTTACAGAATGACATGCTTATGATTTTGTACTAACATTTTGGGAATAAAAAGGGGCATTATTTGTGCTGGACCCTGCGTTTTAAACTCTGCATCACAACTCTGCTGCGAAGACCCTTTCCCCAGTGCCAGCATGGGCTCTGAGGTAGTTGTCCTTCTGTGATTTTTATGTTTGATGCTGTGATTCTAGCTTAGCTGTCACAAAACGTGCTGTGTGAAAGGAGAGGGACTGGGCCAACGTGTCGCTGAGTTCCTTCATTAACAAAGGTGTTGTCCACCTCATTATGGACAGTTACATTCGAAGCAGCCAATGATGACAAGTGACCCTATTACCTGACATGCAAATGTTCAAATAGTAAGAAGGCAAAAATAAAAATGTCTCACTCATGAAATGCTTGATTTAATTTTGTGAAAACATCATACACAATTTGCAACAGTGTCATGC
The DNA here is from genome assembly GCF_022682495.2 of Desmodus rotundus. NCBI lineage: Eukaryota > Metazoa > Chordata > Mammalia > Chiroptera > Phyllostomidae > Desmodus > Desmodus rotundus. The sequence continues at coordinate 208,660,221 of NC_071387.1, read as the reverse complement.
TAACAGAGGAGCACACCATAAACTACTTCTAATAAACTGTTCACTGAAGATAAGTTCTCGTTCTTATGTGGGCATGTTGCCCTGGGATGACAATTTGAGTCAAAACACAGCCCCCAAAATAGAGTGCAACGTTCAAAACCAAATTCAACTAGCAAATACAGTTTTAGTAAGCTGAACCTCTCCTGTCGCCCTAAGACTGAATTAAGTAGCCAGTATTTATTTATTTATTAATTTTTGCCTGTAATAATGTTTCAGGGAACAGCAGTTTTAGAAAAATCGTACATTACAATTAAAATCTTCAACTATTTGTGCTAATATACTTGAATGAAATGCACAGTAATACATTGATCGGTGCAACACGTAAACTTTCAAACTGCCATGCGACGTTCGCTGGGCAGCCGTGGCAGAACAGGTGCGTGCTCAGGGACGGCCCCCGACCAAGGGCAGAATTCAGCCGGGACAGCGGTTGGTAATGGTTCTGGAGCTAAATCGCTGCCCACATACTGAGACAGACACATTGCGCCACCTCTGCGCCTTTAAATGAACCTTTAAATGGATCATTTGGTAATGGGCTGACAGGGGAGAAAAGTCCCGACCCCCAGCCGCCCTGCGCATTCACCTGTGCAGAGGACTTGGACTTGAATTCTCTCCCCACGGTTTCCAGGTAATCTTCCCCAGGTACGGCTGCAATATATAAGCCGTGAATCGCTGCAGAGAAGCTCCCGCTGTGCTGTGAATCACGGTGCACTCGGCCACACTTGAGCGGGCTGTGGGTTGAAAAAGAGTAAAATGTCTGCAAATGCCTTGGTCTTTCCCCTTTGCCAGCAGGTCCAGTCTGCGCTCGTGGCTCCCTGGAATGCCTTCCCCTGCGCCCAGCTGTGGAAGCTGTGTGGACACGGCTGGCCCCACTTCCTAGCCACCCTCCGGGACAAACAGGCGTGGTGAGCGCCCCTCGCCTTCCTTGAGACGCTGGGGGCCAAATCAATGGCCTAATCAAGTGAAAACAAAGCATCTGTGATGTATGAAAGGGAGGGTGGCTTCTCTGCAGACTTTTATAAACTGATTAAGGCCGGGCACTGCTAATCCTCTGCCCTGCACTTCAGAAGTTACATTGACAAGAAAGATTAGGCTGAGAAGATAATGGTTGTGTCACCCCGTGCACTGAACAACCTGTGAAGAGCCAGCAGAGGTTAAGAGCTGTTCCCAAGACAAACGTAAATGTGAACTTGAGCAGCTGGGCCGGTGAGTCCCGGGAGAGGCCTGCCTCTGCGTCCGAAAGCTACAAAGGAGAGAAAAAACAGGAAAAGGAGTTTATTTTAATAACGTAAGACATAAATTCCCACACGCTTGTCATATTAAGTTTAGGATATGTGAATTTGGCATGATAACATCTGTGCTATTTAATCCCAGACTTGTTTGGGATGTTAAATTAGATGGTATTTTAAACGTGATTTGTTTTTTCCTGCAATTCAAAAGTGTCCCGGACAAATGGCAGTTTAAGTTGGCAGAATAGTACATGGATGGAACCAAGTTCTAGAGAAAGGAATCTTTACGGATTCTTTCCTTTCTAAAGTTTTCATTAGAGCTGCTCATAGGGTCCAAGCTGTGCCTTAGAAGGGATCATAGAGTAAATTAGACATTGGGGTTTTGGTTCACACCCCCCGTTCACTTATGGAGCACGCACGTGATTCTCTGCACACAAACTTCTCAGCTGACAAAACTCATTTCAATGTTATTTCCATATTTGAAGTTACTTCCACTTTTAGTCCCACATACCAGAAACATATGAAAGATACTAAGTCTTTAGAATATTGTGCTAAAACTTTCAGCAAGAAAATATAAGAATACAATGACACTCGTCTAAACATTGATCAGTTGACATGATTGCATGCATTCTAGTAATTAAAAGTAAGTGCATTTTATTTTTATCCTGTGCTGATTTGTAATCTTTTCTGGTCATTCGTTATTGAAGGAAGTAGGAAAACTAGAATAGCTGAGATGGTAAGAACAAATACTAAAACAGATATGGTGGAAAATGATAAATGTGGTTGAGAATTACAGATATGTTGCTCAAGAGAAAAAGATAATTCATGGAATATTTGCCATATGGGGACACAAGAGTAATAAGTTATGTATCTTGTGTCTGGGAACTTTACAACAAGGTAAGAAAGAAGCACAGGTAAATATACCGGGAGGAGCAAAAGTAGGCTTACAGCTGTGAGTCCCTGAAATAGAATTTATTGTTGTATTATTATTTATTAGTTACTGTGCTGTTTTCCACCTGGGCGACATAAGCCTACTTTTGCCCCTCCCTGTATCATATCTACACAATGTGAAAGTGCTCTGAGAGCTGGAAACACGCAGGGTTTTATGGGAGGGCACAGGAGGAACAAAATATGAGGTGAGGAGGCAGGAAAGGAGGGGATGGTGTGTGATGTTAGTTTTCAAATATAAAGCAAAATCATTGGAACGAAGAGGTGGCCAGGCATTCCCTACAGACAGGAGTATGGGTGAAAGCTTGGATGCGTGAGGTCTCACGACTCCTTTAGGAGTTCAGGGTGACTGGCTCCCAGAGACTGAGGAGGGACTTAGAGAAAATGAGGCTGGATACACGAGCAAGTGTCAGAGCTAGAGCTAGGTTTGCTTGCTATGGCATTTGGACTTCTGCATGCATATGTGAAAGACTCTGGGTGGCATCTGGTCTGATGAGCATGTTAGCAGTGTGGAGACTGGGGCAGAGAGTTGGTCCTCTAGGCAAGAGGACCAGTTAGGAGTCAGATGCATGACTTAGGCAAGGAATGATGAGGGCTGCGACGGAAGAGGCAGCTGTGGGGCTGAGGGGGAGAGGTCATTGATTTAAGCTGTTTGGGAAATGGAAAACCCTGGCTCTGGTGGCAGATTATGCGAGGGAGCGCAGGGTTCAGTGCCATTTTGCAAATTAAAAAAAAACCAGTTGCTTTTTATAGACAGATGCAGCTCCTCTGGGTTGGCAAGCAGGAAATAGCCTTGTGATAAAGCTCCAGTGACCTGTCCCTCCTCCTGGTGGAACACAGACACCCAGAGCACAGGGCTGGGGTGATGTGGCTACCGGCCCACAGTGGCCACGGCGTATGGATGAGACAAGACAAATTCACATGGACTACAGAAATCCTGTGGAGGAAAAGGGATGACACAGCCGCTCTCTCAGTGAAAGAGAGGGCCGGCCCATCCCTTGCCTGGCCAGGCTTTCATTGCTTTTCTGGGCACATTACATTGAGGATGGTCCTCATTTACTGTGCACAGGTTTGCTTTAGGTGGCTACCTTTCACAGAAAACAAAGGAGAGGATATTGCTAATTACATCAAAAAAGAAGAATATTTGCAAATGTAAAGGGAAAAGTGGTTGAACTGGTTACACACATCCTTGGGAGGGTCAGCATAGATTTTAGGAAGTTACTTTAATGATATGCAGTAAACATTTGCTGCCTCAATTTAGGGTGAGGGAGTTTCAGCAAAAAGCAAGTCTCAAAGTGGCCTAGGTACAACGCAGGCCTGATTCCCCATGGGAGAACCTATGGGTGGGCGTGGGTCCTGTGTGCCGGACCCCACTCCCCATGGCCTTTCCAAGTGGGGGCTGGTCTACATTTCCCACGCCACGCAGAATGGTCCCCTATACTGGGGGTCAGATGGCGGACTCGATTCCAACCCCTGACTGCATGCCTTCGGGCAGCACACGCACTACACGATCTTACCTGGCAGTCCTCCCAGGGAGTGGGGCCGTCCTCTGGTTTCTGACTTGAATCATGCCATCCCTGGGATGCAGTTCACTGGAGGAATGAAATCATCTGGAGGAGCTGATGTTGGGGCAGAGGGGCGTTTGCTTTAGGTTTATTGAACTCGGTGTGTCTGGGGACGTGCTAATGAAGGCATCTCCATTTCCATCTAAAATATGGGTCTGCAGTTCAGGAAACTGATTTGAAACTATGAATTTATTAATGGCAGTGAAATAGCTGGGTGATTTTGTTCCAAATTTTCTCCTTAGGATTATCTTTGGGATGATAATGTAGTTAGTTGGTGGTGGAGTCATGGACAACTTAGAGATTATGGTGATTGGAATGACCAACACCAAACATGAAAAATAAGCACCATAACCAGGGGTCAAGGAAGGTCAAGGTCAAGAGGACTTGCCACCAAAAACCTAACTGTGACTTGCTGGGCAAATATATACTTCATGTTACGATAGAAGCAGTAGGTGTGTTAGAGTGGGTTTATTTCATTTTGTTTCTAAAGCAGAGAGTTCAGGTTACTCTACATCCTAAATGCCCATTTTTTCTTTACTCCTTTGTATTAATTAGCAACAAGCGCTAGAGCATCATGTTAACTGTACGTTTGTTAGAACTTTCTCTTCATTCTTATCTTCTACATGCTTCAGTTCCAGGTAAATTGTAGAAAATGGTCTTCATTTTGGGAAACGCAGCAGTAAAACTATAGAATGATATGGGGATATTTGATATTTAACATTTATGCATACATTCCTGCCTCCATTGATCTCTTCTATTCGTTCACATATTTCTGATTCAGGGAGCAAACAAGTGTCAGGGTGGTATGGTAGCCAGCTTTCAAGGTGGCTTCCGAGGAACCCCGCTTCCCGATTCCACACCTCTCAGCACCCCTTCCCCTGCTGTGCCGGGGAGGTCTGTGTGACTGGTAAAGTGTGGCAGAAGTGATGATACATCGCTTTTGAGCTTAGGATATGAAAGTGGTGGCCTCCATTTTGGTGTTCTCCCTTTCCTGGATCCCTCCTTCCGGGAGATGCTCCCTACCACGTCGTGGTCAGGAAATGCGGACTGCCGACAGTCACCATGAGTGAACTTGGAAGTGGGCCCTCCACCCTCGGTTGAGCTTTTGTGTGGCTCCAGCCAGGGCTCTCAGCTTTGCTGCAGTGTCATAGGAGACCTCCACCTTGAACCAACTGACGGAGATGCTTTTTGATTCCTACTTCAAAAATTATGCAAAATGGCATATAATTTTTGTATGAAATTATCAAGTTTTGGAGTAATTTGTTATATAGCATAAAATATTTCATACATATTTGGACCATTTCAATTTTGATATGTTTACCAATTCCTTTCTTAAAGGAATAAAATCTAGAAAATCTATACAATGTAAATACAGCGTACATAATTATTTTTTACTCGATTTGTCCTGTAAGGCTGAGGTAAATTATTTTTTCTTCAGAATTGTAAGGTTTACATAATCCCATTTAAGAATTCAGGTTAGTTGCACCTCGGCATCTTAGATTATTGATTAGTGCTCCAGCAATGATCTAGAAGTTAGGGTTCTAAAGAGTCTCTTTCTCCATATTGAGTGCGCCTGACAGTCCCAGCTAGTCTTCTCTCCAGATTTACCGCTGACACCGTCCCTTGGGGTGGCTGTGGGACTAGAAGGCTGCGGGCAGATTTAACATGAAGGAAGCACAAAAGGGAATTCCCTCAACATTCCTTCCCCTCCTGCTCACCCTTCCTGCCAGGCTCTCTTTCCTTTTCTCTTCCTTTCTTTCTTTCCTCCCACTGCCCTTCCTGGGTTCTTATTTCTCTCTTCAAATTATGCAATAGTTCTGGAGCAAAGTCAGGAGTTCACCCTTGCCATTTTTTGCACTTTAAGGTGGCCATTGAAAATGCCACCAAAAGGCACAGTCATTGCTTGTGTGTGCTTTTTGTAGTGACAGCAGCCACTGGGGCAGGGGCAGAGACTTCTGGAGGGGTCTGGGGTCTTCAACCTCTGGGTGGTAAGACAACAAACAAATCTTTACATGGGTGTGGGTGTGTGATACATATGCAATATGTATTAAATATATATACATAGACACATTCAGACATGTGTATATCATGTATGATGTATCTATCTCTATATATTAGCTTTCAGAATACTTTTCATGAAAATATGCACGAATTATGACTTGATGTCTTAAATGTACCATTCCATTTTAATTTGAATTTACAGGATAATATGGACTACCTAAAGTTCTTATCACGCTAATTGTATTTTGCCAAAAGAAAAAATTCTTTCTGATTGGTAACCTGGGTTAAGTACTGTGTTTAAATGCTGGGCCCAAATCAATGCGGGCGCATCATGTGCAGAATAATTCTCGATTGTTATAAAAATCATGTCCATTACGCTCCTTGCTGGGAGTCTAGTAATCATCCAAATTCCAAGAAACTTAAATTTTAAAATTATCCTCAGTAATTTAAATATGTTATTAGGCCTCTCACGAAACATTTTTCTTCTCTGGAGAAAACAAGCTATGTTTCTCAAAAGCACTGCAGGATAAACTGGAAGTGACTTTCACTTGTAATCTGCAGACGCTGTAATAAGAATTTTCCTTTTACTACCATCTAAGTCCAACTATTTTGCATTCTAACTTGCAAGTTAAAAGTTGCTCTAAAAGTTGGTATAGAAGTCTGTGATGACTTGAAGAGACTAAGGTGTATTTTTTTTTAAAGAGTCAGAAATTAAGCATCTAAGTGAAGATGCGATCTTGAAAAAATAGGGAGAATAATAGAAAGGAGTAAATGAGGGAATATAAATATGTTTTATTTTATTTAAAAACTTACTTTTAGAGGCAGAAAATGACATCTCTAGGAGTTTGCATACGTCATAGAAAACAAGTGTGTGTTCAGCTCTAACTCTGCTCATCTTTGTAAGAGGAATGATAAAATGTCAGTAGGTGCCCTATGGAGGGAAAGGACACCCAGATTTCTACTCCTTGTCATATCGGTGACTCAGATGTGGCATTTGGGCCTTGCACGTCCCAGCGCTCCCAGAGGATGCTGTGTGTCTAGGGCTGTGGTTGCTGCAGGAATGCCCGCGGCAGCAAGGTCCATGGCGGCATTGGGGCTCGCTGTTAGGGAAAGTGGACTTTCCTCACTAGGACCACTGAGATTCCTGCAGCGAAGCTGAATAAAGGAACATAGCTGCCACTTTGGTGTAAGGGTCTTTACTGCCATGTAGAAATCAAGTTAGTAATGTTTAACATCAGCAGAAGGCTCTTCAGTGAGCATTGGACTAAGAATTCATTTGATCAAGTTGTTGCTTCTCAAGCAAAAATTCATAGTACTGTAATGGGTTGATTATCTCCAATGCCTGATAATTCAGTGCATACTGAGAGTTGCCTAAGAATCATAAATTCCAGAGTAGGAAAGTACCTGGTGTACCCTCAGGTCTGGTCCCTTTTACTCAGGTGTGGAAACTAAACCTGAAAGGAGAAAGGGATAGCACAGGAACACATGGCTCAAGAGCCACCCAGCTCGACCCTCAACATCCGTTTTGTGCCACCTGCAGAGAGCTCCAATTTCTTTGCAAGAACCAAAATCAAGTAAAAGACCATGGAATCAACACACAAACCATGGAGAGACAACATGTCTTCCTCACACCACCCCAATCCCTTCTAAAGTAGGTGGGGTACAATTGTGTGGAAACACGTAATGTCTACTTATGGCACAGACCCAGATAAATATCTCAAATCAAAATTGCTATCATTGTATTGAAATTCAGAAGGCTTGAAAAAGCTGAAATTTTCTTTAGTTGTGTCCTCAGCTCATTGAATTTGACAAATATTAAAATTATTCTAATTCAAGAGAGGTAGCATAATACAGTGATTTAGGACTCAGGGTCCAGAACCAGAGCTTCAGACGTCAAGTCCAAGGAGACGCAAGACAAGTCGCTGTATCTTGGGGAACGGATGGAAACTCTGCTCTCGTGTTATCTTTTCTAGGATGCGGCAAGTAGTAGTGTTTACCTTACAGGACTGTTATGGGGAGTAAGAAGCGGATGTATGAGCGTAGCATATATTACTATGTATGTATGTAGTAACACATAGTAAGTAATCATTAAGTTCTTAGTTTTATTATTTTGAAGGATTGTTATAATCGATGATGTAAGAGGCCATATTTAAGGAACAGGAGAAGATTTTTACTTTGCCTTATTGCTGTACTTGTTAACATTATTAAAATAGTATTATATACTTTGAAAATATGCATCATTTTTAGGGAGGAATATAATTGATCAAATTGATCAGTAGTATTTATCAGGAATATACTTTTTTGATTTCTATAAAATAAAAAGTATAATATAATAAAAAGTGAAATATATACACAGACACACATGTCTTATATAGTGGAATAAGATTTGTCATATTGTTTTCCTGGAATGCTTTGCCTTTAAAGATAGACTACAAATTCTGTTGCAAGAAAATTCCCTAAAGCTTGGTCCATATTATTAAGAGGAACCCCCCAAAATAATTGCCACATTAACAATGACTTTATCTATGGCGACAACATGCAGTAGCTCTGATTTGCTAGATTGACAATTGAAAGCTCTAAATGAATCAATTAGCTTTTTAACAAAGGGAATATATTTCTGCATTTTGCACCACAGCAATTTCTATCGATGGTAGCAATTTACGACAAGGATTAATAATACAAATTTGAGTTTCCTGGAAGGCGTCCACATGCGGGGTGTTTCTTTGTCACGTAGTTCTCTCAAACAATAGGCAACTGCTCATTGCTTTTATTGTGTATTATTACTACTTCAGCCTAAGATGGGGGCAGCAAGATTCTTTAAATTGGATATGGTCTAAGAGGCTTGAGAGAACAATGCTTCCAAACGATCCTCATTGTGTATCAGAAGTCGTGGTATGTCCAAGGAGAGTGTGTAGCTGAAGGTGGGCTGGAAGTGAGCCCCAGGAAAACGCTCAGCCTCGTGCTGCCCACTGACATACAATTACAAGGCTTTGAACCCGACCCATGACACAATCCAGTGTGATTACACTACTCAGAGAAGCCAAAGACAGACAAAAATGCTTTATTTGCTTGTTCTCCAATGTGGCAATTTGCCTAATGAATGAAACTGACTTCACACAATGCCAAGGTTATCTTTTCGTTTCTGATCTGGAATACAAGCACACCACAGATGCTTGTAGCTAGAATGGATTCACCTGAAGTGCCACAGGGCTCCCATCCTACAGAAGCAGGCCAAAGTAGACAGAAGAGTTGGTGAGCACGGAGGTTTTGCTATCAGAGAATAAGAGAGAATGTCAAATCATGGTCAACCAAGGCTATCTGTGAACATCTGCATGTAAGGATACGGAGCTGTAGTTTATCCAACCGATTTCTTTTATTTCTACATCTTCCAACAATGTCTTATATTATCTGAGTATCACATGAATACTGTGAGGTAAATATAAAAAAGGAGATTAACATTTCTATTTTACATGACAGAAAAGTCCCAACATGTAAAGAGGAAAATCTGTAGACCTCATGGGTGTTGGTGGAGGTGGTGGAGATAGAGGTGATGGTGGAGATAGAGGTGATGGTGGTGGAGGTGATGGTGGAGGTAGTGGGCCTAGAGAAGCTGGATAAGGCAGGAATTTTTCAGTCAAGCCCAGAGCATTGTTTCCAGGGCGCAGAGCTGAAGGTAGAGCACTAACTGCCCAAAGTGGCATGTTATTATCAGTGGCAGCCCTGGGGCTTAAACCTGGATGCTGAGCTGTGCATCCGGATGCTGTCTGTGGACCACCGCTGCCTGGGGGCAGACCTGCGGGCTATGAGTGTGCTGCTCTTTGGAGGGTGCTCTCCAGGGTGAGCTGCCTGGGTGGCTCCCACCGGAAAGCGTCTTTTCTCTGGAGACCCACCCATGTGGTTATTAGGTCTCAAAAAGATGTCTGGGAAGTATTTATATTAAAAGACTGCATAAAATTAATCTGTTGTATTGTTTTGGAATGCATTTTACAGATTTCAAAGGAGGATAAAGGAGACATAGGGCCCCTTTGTAAAATCAGTTGCTTTGAACAGAAATGAAAAATGCTGAAGACATTAGAAAATGCAGCTTACAGACTTGTTAAACTGGAGAAATAAAGTTACAGTGTGTAGAAGTGTAGAAAATAGTACATTTAAGTGACTGAGTCACTCAGGTAACTGTGACCTGGCTGGTTCTTAGAAAAACCGTGAAGCTACAGAGAGGAGGCCTGGTATTCACCAGCAGGCAGAGTTTTCTATGAATCAGAGGAGATGGAATCACCAAAACCGGCCTGAAAAGTGATGCTGGGAAGAAATTTGAACTATGTACTTCCTCATTTCTGATTTTAACCAGCTAGCAGGTGCTTTTTGTTTTTGTTTTTTGCCTAGAATTAATTTAATGTTTTTTAAGATTAAAAGAGGGCTAGAAAATTCTGATTATCTTAAAATTTAGATCAATAGTATCCAAACCAGGGGTTGATGGTTTTTTTCCCGTAAAGAACCAGATGGTAAGTATTTTCAGCTCTGTGGGCTATAAGATTTCTGTTGTAACAACTCAAAATCTGTCGCTGTAACCCCAAAGCATCCAGAGACTATCTGTGAGTGAACAAATGTGGCGGACCCGATTTCACTTGCTGGCCCTACTCTGCCAGCTTCCGGTCTAGCTCTTTATTGGAGTAGATTCTTACTAACCCTAGAAAACCAAAAGTAATTCTGACAATAAGAGCATCTTTTTCTTTTTTTTGTGCTGATTATTGCCCTTTGAAATGCCCTATAAATGCCAATCTTGCGTGTTGGTAAAGTAAAAGGACAGCCTACTAAATGGCAATTGGTCATATATTTAATGTGTTTCCTTTCTCTTAAGATGACACTAGAATTATAGTTCAAAAAAGTATGTATTCTGGAGGGCACAAACTCAAAACATTATTTTTCTTCAGAATATTATATGTATCACGATTACTAAACCCGTATTTCATTTTTCTGAATATTTAGTAGGGACTTACTATGATTTGGTTTTTATAAAAACTGGTGCTTCTGTATCATTCTCAGAAAATGGGATAACACCCATACGTAGCCACAGACAAAGGCCAAAAAAATGAAGCAGTTTTTTCCTTCCCATTCGTCATTGGACCGTGTTGGTATCTGTCAGATTCTTCAACAGCTGCCACAACACGCCCATGTGTACATACAGATGTGTGTTTGTGTATTTATGTCCAATGTACAACTTCATGTGTAACTACACTTCCACCCCCACAATTATAGCAACACACTAGTTGGACAAGTGATGATTCCATAAGAACTTTCTTTTCCTTCCTACTGAGATCAAAGTGTTACCAAATTTTTTTATGGAAAAATTGACATTTTATGGAAAAACTAAATTTAGAACAGCAAAAACAAAACCCAAAATATCAACAGTCATCTTAAATCAAGCTGTGGCTGAAGCTCTAAAAGGACGTGTGGGAAAGTGAGAAGCTCAGGCTGAAGGCCTGCACTTCGGGGCATAAAAGGCTTATTACTCAGGTCTGTTTTCCGTCAAGTGCTTCCCTACTCATTCCCATCCATTTTTCAATTTGGCGTTTTCTTCCAGGGCCAAAGCAGGTGCCTTGCTCACTCGCAATAGCTGGGGTATGGGTTTCAGAAGTCCCACCGAGAATAATTTATCATGCAAGATTACTTCATGACTAATGATGATCTCGGTAAACATTCAGGTGCTATTTGACTGCCTGGTTGGTGGTGGTCCAAGCTGGTGACAGTCAGCATGTGTTTTATCTCATCTCGCCTTCCACTTGCTCGACATGGTCTAATGTATGTTGAGAAGAAGCGCTGAGATGTTATAAAGAATAAAATGATGAATAGAAGCTATTAAATAAAATGACTACAAATAAAACATTGAACGTAAGACTTTATCAGCTCTAGTTTTATCAGTGGTAGAGGAGGTCTTTTTGAAGCTTCATTCCAAACCTAAAATATTAGCTGCCGGACACTGTAAGATAACACGGATCTCAACCAAGCCAAGCTCACAATTGGGAATGAAGGTAGGGAGGAGGAAACTTTTAAAATTAATTTGCTATTCTAACTAAAGCTTCAAAGGTGCAGATAACTATGTCTGTGAAATGCTGTGTAAAGTGTAAACACTATATGAAGGTGGGGTGTTTTTATATCACTGTAATACTTAAACCTACGTTTATCCTTTTTAATTTTAATGACTTGCCCTAGTCATTTGGAGCTCATCAGCAGCATCGGCAAGGAGCAAACACATAAAGAACTGTGTTTCTGACCTAAAAAGCAACAAGGTTTTAAGATTACATATATGATAAAAAGAAGTTACAATTTATAAGAAAATCTCTTAAACTTATACATAATTTCACTTATGAGCACATTTAAGATAAAACATTTTAGTGGTAAAAATTTCAATTCTGTTCAATTTCCAGAAATATATCTAAAACTATAAAATATTTTAGGTTGCAGGAAATCACTATGGATATATTTTAATGAGTGGAAATGTTCTCCACCATATCTTTCTGACATCCAGCAGAGTCTGGCAACCATGCAAACAAGTAAAGCATTTTTTTAGTTTTGTACCTTTTTAGTGAATGATGTTTTTCTACATGGCTAAACTTTAATACAAGTTCATTGTTTCTCCCCTCTTTCCATATCAAGTATAAAGCTCTTTAAAACTGCATCATAAATACAAGTGTTGTTGGTGAAAATCAGGCTCTCTTGTGGGATTGCGAGGAAAGCACTCCAAGGACCCATGCACAAGGGATTAGGATGTGGCAAGATGATTTATTCAGGTGGAAATCTGCCCCTGGGTTTCCAATTTCCCACCTCTGTCCATCCTGCCATGGAAAAAGCCCACCTGTGTCTTCAGCAAGGCCAAAGGAAGGGCCAAGGTCCAGAGTTTCCACTTCGTATTAAAGCTCTGTCCTTTGGAGCCCACGCCAGATGCTGCGGGCCCTGGTAGCAGCTAGACCCAGCTGGTCGTGTGCTCCTGGGCAAGAGAGCATGAACAGAGGGGGCGAGTGCCAGTCACCAAGCAGGAGAAACATGCACAGAGAGGTAGAGCAAGTTTCTTTGTTCTCCTGGTGTTTCAAAATAACCCATCAACTTCCCAAGCTTTCATGGACTTTTGATAGGTCCACCTCTTAGACTGACAGGCCTCTACGGTCAAGCACCTCCCCCCACAATCTGGCACTCGATGTGGACAGTGATCCTGGAGACGTCCTGTGCTCCTGGGGTTGTCTGCTCAGTGGCAGTCCCCTGGAATGAGTCTGGAAGTGCTGTAGCTTCCTGGCTAACCAGGCAGGCTACTGCACCCCAGTTTATTAAACTCACTGTCTTAGTCCTTTTGCTCCCTTTTCTGTTAATAACTAGTTGACTACCTACAGTAACAGATGAATTGCAGTTAAGAACATTGATTTAAGAGTTAGATGGCCTGGCTCTGGACCCGGCCTCTCCTATGCCAGCTACCTTATCTTGGGCAAGTGACTTGGCATCTCTGTCCCCAACCGCTCCACATGTAAACTAGGGGTAACAATAGGGCCCACTTTCTGGGATTATTCTGGGTGTTAAAGCAATGCCTATGAAAAATTGGCAACAATTTCTGACATATAAGATGTGTTCAACAATGATTAGGTGTTGATATTACTTCTTTCATTTCTTTTAAAATATATGTTCAAGCTTTGAAAAGAATAGCATCAGGCTTGGTGACTCTGATGAGCGGTTGTGTCCCACACAGACCCAATCCGCTCCAGGACCCAGTCCAGGACCTGACACGCAGGGGGCACTCCATGTGTCAAATGCACAAGCAGATGAATGTGTTAGTGAACCTAACCTCAAGGCCGGGGGAAAACACTGTGTTGTTTCTTCTTGACCAGGAACAGCGGAAGAAGCTTCTATAAACTGAGGCCACCTTTGTCTCAGTTGCCTCTGTCACTGTGTCTCATCTGTTTTGGCCTCAGGGGCTCGCCCTAACATGGAGCCAATGCTTTAATTTGTCACCTGCCACTGCAGAATCTTGCTTACCAACATCTTTTATTGATTTTCATAGCCAAGGCTGAGAACCTGGAGTCGGTAGGATATGGTTTAAAGTATAAAGTATGTACAGACCTCCTGAACACTAACAGTAGTTCTAAGAGCACCTGTGTGTATCTATTACTATATGCTAGATATGTAAATATATACTCTCATTGAATCCTCAGACGAATCTTGCAAGGTTATTACCTCGATTGCACACAGAAGAAAAAAGTGCACATTAAGAAAGGTTAAATACATTTGTTGAGATCCTATGTCAGGTAAGCATCAATCACCACTCATAGCTAATATTTATTGAGTACTAAGTGCCAGACACTCTTCCGGCCCTTTGTATGCGTGTATTCATTTGCAACACTGTGACAGAGGCACTATTATTATAGTGGGAGGAATTGAGGGTAACAAAGATTCAGTAACTGGATGCAGGACACACATGTAACAAAAGGCCCAGCCAGAATGTAAATCTGTGCAATTTCACCCCAGAATCCACATACTTAACCACTATGATGCAAGGGTTACCATTATAGGATTGGTGGTAAGGCCTACGTCTGCCTTATTTCAAAGGCTATTTCTATCCGTCTTAGCTGGTGTGGCTCAGTGGACTGAGTGCTGCCCAGCAAACCAAATGGTCACCAGTTTGATTCCCAGTCTGGGCACATGCCTGGGTTGTGGGCTGGGTCCCCAGTTAGGGGTGTGGAAGAGTCAACCACACCTTGATGTTTCTCTCCCTCTCTTTCTCCCTCCCTTCCCCTCTCTCTAAAAATAAATAAATAAATAAAATCTTTTTTAAAAAGGCTATTTTTATCTTTCAAGGTGAAGTTCAACCTTGATCTCATTTTGCTATGGACTTTAATGTGGATATTCCATTATCTCTTCTGGGTATGGAATCTTTGCAAAGGGAAGTTAGAGATGTTTTTTGAGTATAAATATTCGTTTGCATATTATTTACTTTCCTGGTATAACTACATGTATTATATTAAAAGTTAACCTGAAATTGAATTATAATGGCTAAAAATATCACCAGGGTAAGCATGATGGCATTTCTATGTGGTGTTTCCAGAAATACTATATTTAAAGTTAGAAATGGAGGCAGTGTTGTTTGACAGACTATTTTAATAAAGAGCTAAATGAGAAGAGTGCATGACATAGGTTTGCCCATAGATTACACCTTCTGGCTGAACCGTTGCCCTGGGTAGAAGCTGTCCCAGCTCCACCTCTGCTCATCACCTTGCCTGGCTGACACAGAGAAGTTTTTTACATGTAAATGTGGAGCTCTGTATAATAAAATACTCTTTTTACTCTTTTTTAGCTTCATTCATAATCCCTAGAGCTTAGGTTAAGCAATAGTATGGTTTGGTTAGAGATTAACATCTTCATGAGAGATCACAGGGAACTACGGAAAATAAGGTGAAACTGTGGCTATTGCAAGAATCAAAATCGAGTAGACCATCTAGCAGCCTGGATTTGGGTAAGGATTTATATATTCATTTAAAATTTTAAAGTTTTATAAAAAGGTAACCTTATCCTTTGCAACAGCATGGATGGACCTGGAAAACATTATACTAAGTGAAATAAGCCAGTCAGAGAAAGACAAATACCCTAGGATTTCACTCATATGTGGGATCTAATTAACAAACTGAAGGAACAAGCGATGTAGAGACAGACTCATAGATAGAGAGCGGGATGATGGGGTGGGGGTATTGACCAAAAAAGAAAAAGGACTCATGGACATGGACAACAGTGTGGTGATTGTGTATGGGGGGGTAGTGTATAATGGGGTTAAATGGTAATGGAAAAATGCAATAAAAAAACTTAAAATAAAAAGAGGGAAAAAAAAAGAATCAAAATCAAGTAGACCACCTAGGAGCTTTGGATAAGAATGTATATACTTATTTAAAGTTTTAAATTTTAAAGTATTTTAAAATTAACTTAATTAAAGCAAAATCTGACTCATTTTTACAATAAAATTAACCCTTTAGTAAAGTCTAATTCAGGTATAGTTTTGATGAAAGATTGAGACCTTGAGATATATCACTCTTTTGTGTGTTTTTTAATCAATATTCATTATACTTACTTATTTCCTTAACTATCATTTGCCACCATTTTATTTATGTTTCCCAGAAATGATGTCCCTAGGTACAACATAAGTATAATATCTTTATTGGATTAATTTTATTCTACTTCTTAGAGAGTATGTATACATAGTAATAGCTACTTTTCTGGCTCAAATAAAGTTGATAAATGATAGTATCATTTACCAAGAAAGAAAAGCAAGAGTGTGATATTTGGATGGTACATGTTTACAAGTTCAGTGTTAGACACATTGGGGTTGGAGGGCCTGAGTCCTCCCACAGGAAACAGGGAGTATGCTACGGGAACTATAGACCTAGAAATGTTAGGGTGGGGTTCTAACACACAGGACTGAAAACTGGTTTCTTCTTTTGCTTCTATTTAAAGTGACTTTGTCAAACCATGGAAATGACCGAGGCGGTTCCATTTCCAAGGGCACAATAGCACTGAATTTAGGGCTTTGACATTTTTGTTCAGTAATTTAGTTGTACGTGCTTTTAAGGTGTGTATCCTATTCATTACTCTTTTACTGCAACTCAGCTCTTGCCGATGCCTCTTCCTGGCATTCCTGGGCCCTTGCACTGACTGCTGTGCTGCTGTCCGTACCTGCCCCACCCCCATCCGCCCCTGTCCCTGCGCTTCTGATGCAGCTGGTTGGTGTCGCTTATCAAGCACTCTTAGCCCAAGCATACTTTTCTTTGGTGGCATTTTCCACAGTGTTAGTCTCTTTGTGTTGATTTGGCTAATATCTTGATTTCTTTTTAGGGTGTTATGTTTACCTTGGCAAACCTCAGTACCTAAACCAGAGTCTGACTCAATAATATCTGTGGAAAAACGAAACTAAACAAATCAGTTAGAGAATGGCTGTTCCAGAATAAAGTATTTAAGTAAAATACCGTGAAGTTTCACTACTTTAATGCATAACTTTTCTTACACATGAAGACGACTTATACCAGTGAAATTACTCTTTTAAGAAAGATGGCTCAAAACACTGTTTTACAGGGGCTCTTTATAAAATTTTCTTAATTCTCTGGATTTTTTTTACAAAAAATAGTAAAATTAAGTTAATCATTCCTTGTTGACCTGAATCATTATGACCACCCTTAATTATTCTGTACCTTATTGTTTACCTTTATCTAATGTTCACCTTTAGTCTTCTCCTCTGCGTCCTTTAAAGCCAAGCTATCATTCTTCTAAATGTCAAATTCTACCTCTTCTCAGAGTCTGTTTGTCACTCACCAACCCTTAAATAGCTTCTCGCATCTGCTATTGTTACGGAAACAAGATAACCAGGC